>NC_133324.1:645815301-646151134 GCF_042186555.1 Aquarana catesbeiana
CATGGCCATATCTCCCTGTGTAAGACGGACAGAAAGAGGAAGTAGATTGCTGAAGTTGTAACTGCCCCCTCTAAACTTACAATCAACAAATGTACTGTTACATGATAGATTAAGTGCTCCTGTTGGAAAAACAAATGGAGATAGGAAAGAAATAACAGCTGATTCATGATCATTCATGATAATATTTGCTAACCATTTAGCCTATCCCACACTTCTTCTTTAAAGTAACCTGTGACAAGACTATGCACTCTAAAGTATTTACATATTCTGGACAAGAAGTAAAAACACTTTAAAACAAGTGCTTGCCCATTTCAGTATCTATAAGCATTGTGAATAAATTAATTTTCAAACATGGGCATTGTGCTTTCTATGAGAGCAGATCTTTACAGGCTGTCAGTCCCCCAAATGTACACACACAGCAATTTCTAATCTTTTAGAACTGAAACTGACTTTAGGGTCTTTATTGTGATCCTTAAGAATCTTCAAGATGAAATAATTAACATTAATGGGTTCAAGTACAAGGGCGGTTCGGCTCCTACAGTGTAAACTGCTGGTTGAAAGCTAAACAGTGGGGACCTTGAGTGGAGAGTGAACAAGACTCGCTTTTTGACTACTGGTGATTGCTGGGTTGCGTTTTTAGGTTCTTTTTGGGGCTTTTCCTTGTAGCTTTTTAACACCTTTTTCTGACACTTTTTAAACAGCTTTTTTTTCCTTTGCTTCCTTCAGCCTACTAATTAAGGGGAGTGGTTAATTGGTCACAGGTGCTTGAGGCCTATATAACCTCGCGTAGAGCACATCTGAAATTGCCAAACGGCTGGTTGGAAGCTAAACAGTGAGGACCTTGAGTGGAGAGTGAACAAGTCTTGCTCTTTGACTGCTGATGTTTGCTGGGTTGCATTTTTAGGTTCTTTTAGGGGCTTTTCCTTGTAGCTTTTTAACACGTTTTTCTGACACTTTTTAAACAGCTTTTTTTTTCTTTGCTTCCTTCAGCCTACTAATTAAAGGGAGAGATTAATTGGTCACAGGTGCTTGAGGCCTATATAACCTTCTGTAGATCTCACTGTGAGCCTGCTCATCTTTGAGCTTGCTGGAACTCTGTCCAAGTGGAAGTGGACTAAGTGGTGAGTTAAAAACTAGAGTTTAAAACAGAAGATTATAACAGGGGTCATAGTACCTGTGTAGTGTGAGTACCTGAGTGTTTGAGTAGTGTGTGTGGATCGTTAGTACTTGTGTATTGTGTACTGTATACTTGTTGATTGTGAGTGAGTGTAGGTCTGCGAGTGCACATAGGTCATCTTGTTGAGTACCTGTGTATTGTCTTGTTGAGTACCTGTGTATTGTTCTTTTGAGTATTAGTGTCAGGAAGCTAGTTGTTAGGTAATTTGGATAGGGTATAATCCTAGTTTCAATCTCGGAACACCCAATAAGAGGATAATATGCGACCGGTCTAAACTACGTGGCATGTTCACCAATGCCAGGAGCCTGGTGGACAAGATGGATGAACTAGAGATACTGTTGTACGAGGAGGATTTGGATTTTGTGGGAATTTCAGAGACCTGGTTCAACAGCTCTCATGATTGGCTGGCAACCATTCAAGGGTATACCCTTTATCGCAAGGATAGAGAGGGTAAAAAAGGCAGAGGGGTATGCCTATATGTCAAGAATAATGTACAAGGGAATGTGAGAGATGACATCACTAAGGGAGCTAGGGAGGAGGTGGAATTCTTATGGGTAGAGCTCCAAAGGGATGAAGCTAAGGGGAAAATAATACTGGGAGTATGCTATAGGCCCCCTAACCTGAGGAAGGAAGGGGAGACAGATCTCCTATCACAATTTGGATTAGCAGCAAGGATGAGAAGTGTTATCATAATGGGGGATTTTAATTATCCAGACATAGACTGGGCGAAGGGAACCACACATTCATCTAAGGCTCGCCAGTTCCTAAATGTCTTGCAGGACAATTTTATGGGTCAGATGGTAGACGCACCAACTAGAAATACTGGATACTGGATCTACTGATTACTAACAAATACAGACCTGATCACGGATGTGGAAATACAGCGTGATTTAGGTAACAGCGATCACAGGTCAATTGGCTTCGTATAGATCACACAAATAGGAAACATAAGGGGAATACAAAGACACTGAATTTCTAAAGAGCCAACTTCCCTAAACTACAAACCTTGCTAGAAGGCATAAATTGGGATAAAATCTTAGGAACAAAGAACACAGTGGAAAGATGGGTTTGCTTTAAGAGCATATTATTAAATAAGGGCATTAGCCAATGCATTCCATTGGGAAATAAATTTAAAAGTGCGAACAAAAGTCCTGGATGGCTTAACTCCAATGTAAAAATGCATATAAAAGCAAAGAAGAAGGCCTTAAAAAAATACAAGTTTGAGGGATCATCATCAGCATTCAGACTTTATAAAGAATGCAAGGAATGTAAGGGTGCAATAAAGACGGCTAAGACAGAACATGAAAGACACATAGCGAAGGAGAGCAAAAAAAATCCCAAGAAATTCTTTAAGTATATTAACAGTTAAAAAGGGAGGACAGACCATATTGGCCCCATAAAGAATTGGGAAGAACATCTGGTTACAAAGGATGGGGAGATGGCGAAGGTATTGAATTTATTCTTCTCCTCAGTCTTCACGAGGGAATCGAGGGGCTTCAGTAACCAAATCTGCAGTGTTTATCCTCATGACACATCACAGGAAGCACCTCCATAGTTAACAGAGGACAGAATTAAAATTAGACTTGGGAAACTTAACATTAATAAATCACCGGGACCAGATGGCTTGCACCCAAGGGTACTTAGGGAACTCAGTCAAGTAAATGCCAGACCATTGTTACTAATGGTACCAGCTGAATGGAGAAAAGCCAATGTAGCACCAATATTTAAAAAGGGCCCAAAATGCATCCCTGGGAATTACAGACCAGTTAGCCGAAGTTCAATAGTATGTAAACCCTTGGAAGGGATTATAAGGGACTATATACAAGATTTTAGTAATGAGAACGGTATCATTAGCAGTAATCAGCATGGATTCATGAAGAATCATTCTTACCAAACCAATCTATTAACCTTCTATGAGGAGGTGAGTTGCCATCTAGATAAAGGAAGGCCCGTAGATGTGATGTGTCTGTATTTTGAAAAAGCATTTGACGCAGTTCCCCATAAATGTTTACTGTACAAAATAAGGTCCATTGACATGGACCATAGGGTGAGTACATGGATTGAAAACTGGCTACAAGGGCGAGTTCAGAGGGTGGTGATAAATGGGGAGTACTCGGAATGGTGAGGGGTGGGTAGTGGGGTCCCCCAGGGTTCTGTGCTGGGACCAATCCTGTTTAATTCGTTCATAAACGACCTGGAGGATGGGGTAAACAGCTCAATATCTATATTTGCAGACGATACTAAGCTAAGCAGGGCAATAACTTCTCCGCAGGATGTGGAAACTTTGCAAAAAGATCTGAACAAATTAATGGGGTGGGCAACTACATGGCAAATGAGGTTCAATGCAGAAAACTGTAAAATAATGCATTTGAGTGGCAAAAATATGAATGCAATCTTTACACTGGGGGGAGAACCTCTGCGGAATCTAGGATGGAAAAGGACCTGGGGTTCCTAGTAGATGATAGACTCAGCAATGGCATGCAATGCCAAGCTGCTGCTAACAAAGCAAACAGAATATTGGCATGCATTAAAAAGGGGATTAATTCCAGAGATAAAACGATAATTCTCCTGCTCTACAAGACTCTGGTCCGGCCTCAGCTAGAGTATGCTGTCCAGTTCTGGGCACCAGTCCTCAGGAAGGATGTACTGGAAATGGAGCGAGTACAAAGAAGGGCAACAAAGCTAATAAAGGGTCTGGAGGATATTAGTTATGAGGAAAGATTGCGAGCACTGAACTTATTCTCTCTGGAGAAGAAACACTTGAGAGGGGATATGATTTCAATTTATAAATACCATACAGGTGACCCCACAATAGGGATAAAACTTTTTCGCAGAAGGGAGTTTAACAAGACTTGTGGCCACTCATTAAAATTAGAAGAAAAGAGATTTAACCTTAAACTACATAGAGGGTTCTTTACTGTAAGAGCAGCAAGGATGTTGAATTCCCTTTCACAGACGGTGGTCTCAGCGGGGGGGCATCGATAGTTTCAAGAAACTATTAGATAAGCACCTGAACGACCTCAACATACAAGGATATACAATGTAATACTGACACATAATCACACACATAGGTTGGACTTGATGGACTTGTGTCTTTTTTCGACCTCACCTACTATGTAACTATGTAACAGGGAGTTTTTGGGTGCTCAGGAGGCATAGGTGCACTTTACAGCCTTCTTTCAGCAGCCTGTCAAAATCAATGACAGTCTGAAATGTGCAGCAGCTGTATACAGATGGAAGCTGTTCTGAATAGTGTTTGTATTTAGGGTCTTATGCATTCTGGGACATATGTCATGAATGCAGGAATTCCGCATTTGAGGCATATCTTCCTAAACACATACAGCACTAAACACTGCTACTATTTGGAGCATCATCCAGCCGTCGAGCATTTGAGCCTGTCATTGATTTTGACAGGCTGCTAGCAGTGCACTATACTCTGCATCTGTGCCTCCGGGGCTCCAAAAACAATTCTTACACTGTAGGAGCCAAACTGTCCATGCGAATGAGCTCTAAAAGTAGCTAGATACATCACTGATGGCTTTTTTTACAGCATTTTACTGCTTGTTAATAATATGTAAATTACCTGTCCCTTGTCTGGGCATAGATGCACTTTAAGATAGAAAATATTTGATTACATTAAATACAGGCAGAATTATTAGTAGTAGAGTTGGCTGTAGTAGCATAATTCATTATAGCAGTTTAGAACATTGCTTGACTGCCTGATTGAGAGCACATTGACATCTTTAAGCTTAAACTGCCCAAAGGGTTATCAAAATCATAAACTAATAATAGAAAGGAAAGTTTAATATTAGCAAGTTAGTTGGCACTGCTAGCAATTTTATTGTAAAGCAATCAAATGTGAAGAATTGTGATATTTCAATTAATGGATTAGCAAAGATCTTTTTTACTTTTTACACTCCATTTGCATAATTCACAGATGTCAGACAAAGTGTCTTTTGTTTTCAGTACAAATCTATCCTCTATAACAGCTGTAATTATGGCTGCTATGGTGATAAACTAGTAGGTGAATTGTATAGCAGAATTAAAGGAATTTTAATGTCGCTTTAATCTCTAGTTGGCACTTATACCAAAACCCCAGGGGTTACATATTAGCTGCGTCTTAATCAATAATTTGACACATGAGCATTTTACCTTCCGTATTACACAGAATAAAACTGAGAATTGCAAATGACAAGGTTATGGGTTAACCTTTGAAAAAGATTGGCTATCATCATTATAGGAAATGTTGAATGTAACTTTCAAGTGCTGTTATATATTTTCATTTTTTTCTAAGATAAAATAAAGGCTAGCTATACTATCATTGCATTTTTGTGTTCTCTCATACTACAACCTATCAATAATTTAATGTTCTCCTTACTGCAAAAGGATATTTGAAGAATATCAAAGGGGTTTGGAGTCTTCAACTGTTTGGCTGGGCTGTGATGAGGTCATTCTTGCACATGCACACAGGAGTCACATCATTATGGCACAGAGAGATGTCATAAATGTATGCTGAATTGCACATACACAGCTCAGTGTACATTAACACTGAGAGGCAGGGAGAAGCATTTATGTTAGAAGAGACCAATAGGGTCCCTTCTGTCATAAAAATCCTTTTTTTTTTTTTTTTTTTTAATTCTGCTTTAACCTATATGCTCTATAAAGCTGCTTCATTTGTAGCAAGATGCCTCAACATTTAGTTAGTTTGCTTCGTGTATGGTCAAACCCCTTTTGAATCCTGTTTCCAATGTTTATACTGTTATGCCCTAGTTATTCCTCTCTTAGTGTAGCCTGTAGATATCCTGGTTTTCATTTTGTTCTGTTGCATTGTATTTGCTTTTGTGCTGTACACATTGTAGTGTGCTGCACAAACTACATTGTGTTCCTAGGCTTATTGATTCACTTACTATTTACATTTGTCTGCACCTTTGTTATTCACTACAGATATATATTGTTACAGTATATTTTACAGTAGTTTTCATTTGTTTGTGTGCCTTAAAGTGGTATTAAACCCCAAAATGTAATATATTAGAGCTTACCAAGCCTTTTATATGGTGGTAGCATTTGTTTTCTTTTTTTAGTCTTTTTTTCATGTATTTCAGCTGGTGATCCAGCAAGTAACACACTTCCACTCTTAGGGTGTCTGCAATCTGGAAGAAAATAGTAAAGCAGGCATCATTGGACAACAGCATTGTCAGTCTGGGGAGAGGGTAAAAGATTTAAGCCTGGTACACACTATTAGTCTTTTTTTTGTTCAACCCAGTGGTGGTGGTTGGACAAAAAAAAAACTGGCAGCTCTGGTTGGAGCCACTGTATTAACTATACAAAATCAGTATAGTGATCTCCCCCGCTGAGCTGTTGTGTTCTGACAGGGCGACGGCCCCCCCACCAGAACACTTTGATCATCGCTATCTACAATTGGCTGAGAACGCTGATCGGGAGTCGGACGGCAGCATGCTCGTTTGACAGACTGACACACCCACGGGCCAAATGTCAGCCTTTTTTTTTTTTTAACTGGTCAATGTCTCCCGACATTCGGTCCATGTGTATGGGCCTTTAGATGGATTTGACTAACAGATGAAATATGAACTCCAGCTAACACTTTGTATGCAGTAACAGCAACCGTTTCCTTTTAGAATAAAGGTTTTACATAAAAAAATAAAAGCTTACCATTGTAAACACCTCTGTAAGTGTTAAGTGGCTTGTCTAACTGCTACTTTGTCCAGAGAGCTTGTTCTGTAAAAGTAAGTTGAAATATATTACTAGCTCAGAAAAAAAAAACAGAGGCAGGCACCACATCTAAGAATTTGCAAGCTACAGTTTAATCAATTTTTGTTTTTGGGTTTAGCACTGCTTTAAGCTGGCCATGCACAGTTTTTTTATTCTGTCCTATCGACAGATGTTAGTCAAACAACTGACCCTGTTGAGAAAGTATGGCCATACAATGATCAAAAATCAGCCAGTTCCTGCTAAACCTGCCAAATTAAGATCAGTGTATGGTCAGATTTAATGTTTTTAATCAACTAATTTCCTGAAAGGGATTCCTGCTCATGAAACCTTACACCCCGCCTGCAGACTGGACAACAAAACAGTAGCAACAGCATATAGATTAACTCATTATTCTGACCATTCTATTCTCTCCTTTTCTCAATCACTGTACATAAATCACAACATGATTGGCTCCTAGTGCTCTTCTGACAACAATATATTGCTGTTTGTGTCCCTATTTGGGAGACAGAACAGGAATTGAAGGAAAATGTCCCCATTTGAGGAGTGCTAAACCGAATAGGATGTTAGGGGAAATATCCCCAAGACAGAGGCTACAATAAAATGACACTGTGCAATTTTCAATATAAAGGCTTTTTTTCAGTTACTGTTCAGGTGCCAGCTGTCAGACAGAGCAGGAAGAGGAGAGAAATCTTTTTTTAGTGGGACACAGAGAGCATTTAAAATCTCACTGATGTTCGAACTCCCATTCTATCAAAAAGATACATTGGAGTTTAATGGCTTTCTTTTACTGTCATTTTGGAGTTCAATTTTTTCATGCATTCTTTATTTTTCAAGACAAAAATCAGAAAGGATACAATATCATACAGAATACATGTTCAAAGGTAACCAGAGCTTAAAATATGCTCACAATAAAATGCAATAAGTACAAGAATATGTTATTGATACACATTGAGATATAAAGTGTGCCCATCACTGTGGTCTAGATGGTACATATTAAGAACATAGTTGAATGGGGAAGGTATAGTACCTTTAGAAAACAATACGTGGATTCCCACTACCTGATGTTGGTCACTTTTTCTTTCTTTTTTCTCTTTCCTTTTTTTATTTAATGTGCGCTAGGAGGAGCAGGGGAAAAGGGTGAGATTTTAATGCAATGAGAGAGGGGATCTATAGATACTAATCTAGGTCAATAGTAGATGTGAGGGGTCAGATAATGGAAAAAAATAGAAAGAGAATAGTAAAATGAATAGTAAAAATTTAAATAGAGGTCACTCAACAGGAATAGCAGAGATGTGGTAGTGGATGATGATTAGATGGTGGTTGTGGTATCAGTAATGGAAGGTGTTTAACAGGGGCAAGATAATGTTGGCCCAGACAAAAAAAATTGTTTGCATTCATTTGAAAATGCAAAGCCCTTTAAACAAAACCAAGTGGTATGGAGATCCATTTTAACCTTTATCTAACCTTAAAGGAGATGTAAAGGCAGAAGGTTTTTTTATCTTAATGCATTTTATGCATTAAGATAAAAACCTTCTGTGTGTAGCAGCCTCCCCAGCACCCCCTAATTACTTATCTGAGCCCTTTCTCTCTCCAGCGATATAAACAAGTGTCTTAGCTGTCCGGGACTCGCCTTCTGATTGGCTGAGATACAGCAGTGGCGCCATTGGCTCCCGCAGCTGTCATTCATTGTCAGTTAGCCAATCAGGGGAGAGAGGGGCGGGGCCAGGTCGGGGCTCCATGTCTGATAGATGAACTACAAACAAAAGACACTATTTGCTTTTCAACATGTGACAGTCAGTACTTTGGGTTGCTATTTTTTTTCACTTTGTGTGTCTTTTTTTTACCTCAGACGAAGCTCTATTGAAGAGTGAGACATGTTAGGTTTGGGTGATTTGATTTTGAGAGCACCTTTTGACTTTATTTCTATTTAAGTTTACATGATTTTATTTTTGCCCTGACACATTCTTTCCCCCCTCCCCTCCATTTTTCTTTTTTGTGGGGTGAGGTATGCCTTGTGTCAATGCAGTCTTAACAGAAAAGCTATTTTGTGGCTATGGTGGTTATGGTGGTTATTTGTGTCCCCATGGATGAGTGTACCTGTATCACATATTTGAGAGATAGACATCACCTTATAGGGTCTGGTATGGATTTTAAGGGGAACCCCACACCAAACCAAAAAAAAAAAATGGTGTGGGGTCCCCCAAATCTATAGCAGACCATTATCCGAGCATGCAGGTTAGGAAAGGAGGGGGGACGAGTGAGCACCCCCCTCCTGAACTATCCCAGGCCACATGCCCTCAATATAGGGGTAGGTGCTCTGCCCCCCACCCCAATGAACCTTGGGCCCATGTTTACGGGGACAAGGGCCTCTTCCCGACAACCCTGGGTGGTGGCTGTGGGGGTCTGCGGGCAGGGGACTTATCAGAACCCCCTTCCTGAACCATACCAGGCCACATGCCCTTAACATGGGGGTGCTTTGGGGAGCCCCCCACCCCAAAGCACCTTATCGGAATCTGAAAGCCCCCTTTAACAAGGGGAACCCCATATCCCAGGCCCCCCATGTGAAAAAGTATGAGGTACATTGTACCCCTACCCATTCACAAACAAAAAGAAGTGTAGTGTTACAAAACACAAGAGACGGTTTTTGACAAGTCCTTGAATCATGTCTTTTTCTGCTGGTGTTTCCTCTCCCTCTATGCTCCTTGGTGGTTTCTTCTCCCTCCAGTGGTTTCTTCTTCCTCCGGTGTTTCTTCTCCCTTTTCTCTCTCTGGTGTTTTCTTCTCCCTCCGCTGTCTTCTCCATCCGGTGTTTCTGCTCTCCTCTCTCTCCAGTGATGTCTTCTTCTTCATCCACCACTGCTGTCCGCTAACAATAAAAAACTTGGCTTTCCTCCGACACTGGCTGGCCCCATTGTGTCAGCTCCCGCTGTCTGCCATTACTTATATAGCCATATATATAATTTTTGGGGATGGAGGGGGCCTCAGGGATGGAGTATCCTAAGAAAGAAAATCCACTTTAAAAATATATGGCAGCCATTACTTGTGCCTTGACATTAGACATGTCAATATTGTAATCACCACTATTGCTACTCTTCATCATCCTCAATAGCACTATCTTACAATACCATCATGAAAACATTTAGCTACTGCTTCTGTTCCTTCTTCCCTTGTTTTACACACTAAGATAATCGTGAAACTTAGGTTAGCAGGAATAATGATAAATAAAACTTGGGAAATGAATTATTTTTATCCAAATTAATCAGAATTAAAGAACACATATTACATGTCTTTAATACAGAACAGGTCAAAGAAAACATGAAACATTTTTGGAGGAAAAAAATCCAACAACTCGTTTGCATTTTTTGCATTATGTCATTTATTTTATCTATTGCTTTCAGGGTCATGGGAAGATGACTATACAGCAGAGAACATTCCAAAGAAAGAATTGAGATAAAGAATATGTGTCAGCTGCAGGTTTTAAAAGAAAAATATTATACAAGCTTCTTGCACAGATGTATTTTGAAAAAAAAAAAAAATCAATGAACTCTGGAGTCCTTCCAATCCCATATTGTTCCCTCATAATATATGTATTCAGAAGAGGGAACCAGTCACAGTGCCAGGCATATGTTAATTAATACAACTCCAAATGAATTGACTAGAAACTTCAAGCAAAGAGAAGTATTTTCCCATTGAGACTAAATTTCTGTGTAATCGCTAATTAGAGAAGATTCATTCTGTGATGCTTGGAATCTAAGGAGCAGGTGGTTGCTTCCTTCTAAGTTAGACACAAAGTCTATGTGATAAAAATTTGATGTGGTTAGTACCATTATATATAATCTCTGTTTAACAAGGAGCCATATATCATCGTCCACACTCCAGGTTTAGAAAAGAGCATTTGGGCTTCAAGAGCAATGACATGTTGCCCTCTGTGCTGTGTTTCATCCTGGCATTGAAAACAGCAGTCACTCCAAGAGCACAGCATGCCATTTTTTAATTTACACTTAGGTTTCCACTTGAAGAGACAAGCCAAAACAAACTATTCTTCCATAAAAAGCACCATGGGAATAGTTGCCTCCCAACATTAATAATTATCAGAATAAAAGTGCAATTTCACTCTCCTTCACTTTACCAGTGCCTACTTTCCTTGCCTGTCTCCAGCCTGTTCATTAGGACATAGCTGTTTTTATCCTCATTTGCATAATTCACAGATGTCAACTTGCTGGCCCACTGTGTCCCTCTGAATTACAGGCTTTTGTATTCTTCAGAGATCTATCCCCCTTCTTCGCTGTAATTAGAGCTACTGTTGGATTAAAATTGTTAGGTTAAGATCGGTAATCATCAGTCTATAAATGCTATAGGAATTTTAATTATACCCTACAGCCATAATTGCCTCTTTTTCTATCTTTTTCTGTATAGTGTGGAATTTATTTAAATGGAGTTTGCCTTTCCCCATTAGACAACCATGAGAGTAAACTTAAAGTTGCTTCTGACAATAACTAGTTAAAGCAGTTATGTTTCTAAATTACACTAATGTGAAATTGAGGTCTATAGCCATAACCCTGTATACATGGATAAGTTGAAATTACTGAGTGAAACTACTGAGGTTTGTAATGTGATGACAGCACTGCCCCCCTGAGACTGGTCCACTGTCTCTTCAGCTCATTTCAAAGCTGCAGGGTGCTAAATTTTCTTCTCCGGCTTGACTGTGAAAATTAATTCCCCCCTTGAGAATAAGGCATTCTCTGCACGAGAAAAGGGTTCTCCCTAATAAACCATGACATCTGCCTCCTAAACCCCGTTTTACATTCCAGCAAAGAATCAGGAGCGAAAATATCACAAAATTTCTGCACATCTGTACAATACAGATTTTTACACACATATATAGGCTGCAATGTATGTTAATTTTAGAATGAAGCTTAAAGCAAATATAAAAAAGCCACAATTTAACCCAATCACTACAATTAATGTACTGTATGTCATTCATCCACAGCAGTGTTGGTATGCAGACAAACCCACTGCTGCTATAGCAGCCAGGAAATTGTTTACATTTCATCAGTTGACTGCCATCTTTTTGTGGAAGTGATCACTTTCACATGTGTGGTAACGTGAACCCCCTCCCCTCATCCTATATCATGGGCTTACCTTTCCCTTCTGGATGCCTGTGATGTTCATGGTGGTGTTAGTGAGGAGAGTTGAGGTAGCTACGCAAACATCTGCTTGCTAGTCTCTCCTCGCTAGAATGAACCTGACAAGCTTCTCACCCATTTTGCGAAGAAAAGAAATGGAAGGACTTTGGACTTTTTAGGCACAGTAACATCACTTAGATTTAGTATTTGTAAAAAATATATAAGTTTATTGAGAAAATATTAAAAGACACTAATGATTAAAAAAACACAATTCATCGAAATATAGATAAAGATATAAGAAATACTTATTGACATTATTGCTGTCCAAACCCAATAGTAAACAAAAGTAAACAAAGAGCTCAGACAAAAGGACATCTGTGATATGAACTAATCACCATTGATCTGCTGTCCAGCCACAGTCCCCGGACTATTGTACATTTTGGATGGATGTCCTTTTTTGATACTAAATCTAAATGATGTTACTATGCCTAAAAAGTCCAAAGTCCCTCCATTTCTTTTCTTCACATTTAGTTTAGGACGCGGCACTTTTTTACTACATATGCATCCACAGTACCAATCTGTGTTTATGATGCATTCACATTCAGATATAGATCTCACCCATTTTGGTTTCAGTGCTATCACATTGACTGGGGAAGAGGCTTATAAAGCCTCATTTTTCCTCATTTTTTGTTATGATATGACCACTAATCTCAGCTGCATAAGGGCTTAGAGTGATCAGAGAGAAGGCTTCTTGTAAACATGGGGGGGGGGGGTGGCAGTCCAACCAGGGCACAGGAGCAGTCTGTAAAATGCAGACAGAGATATACTGACAAATTGCAGGGAGGAGCTAGGGGCCAGCAGAAGTCTGACTACATGAGTACAGAATCTAGCAGCACCCAAGTAGAATGCAAAGAAGTGTATCTCACTCCTGTAGCTATCTTTGGGGGGGGGAGCAAAATTTTTTTCATACAGTACAGGACACAGGCAGATTCAGAGACAGCTGGGTTATAGGCAGGTACCTTTAGGCAATTATGCACTGGCAAAAATACTGTGAGAACCCCCATATAACCCTTCCTGCTCCCAGAAAGCCTCAGTTCTTTTCTAATGTCTTCAAATGTTGGATGTCCCCTCTCTACTAAGTGGGGATTTTTTCTTGGTTAAACATACTGATTTTTTGAATTTACTCTTTTTGTTGTGTTACAGTCACATCAGAATTGCTTTGGGGACCATACTTAGACTCAGCCAGAAAAAAATGTAGGCCTGTAAAGTTGCTGCGGGCACTGGATGTTGCATTAAGTGCCCACCTTTGCATGTAGTGCAGTTTGTTGGGTTAGCCACAGGGTGCTATAGAGGTCCAGGGCAAAGACAACCCACATCATTGTGACCCAGTCTCTAAAGACTCCACAGGAGTAATAGGGGTTAATACTTACTCTCCTGTGGGTGTGAAACTACTGGAAATGTATGCCCTGGGTGCCACTCCCTTTGACCTGATATTGTCTCCCTCCATCCTTTCACTTTGTATGGGCTTGTGTCCAGGCTGAGCTTTAGGTCATTTCCCCATCCCCTCCCAGCTGTATTAGGTCCTGTTCTATTTAATCTACTTTGAAGTGAAATAACTAAAGGTTTAATAGGTTAGGTATGTAATTTTGCTGATGACACAAAGATGTGCAGGTGTCTGTAACATGGAACATGATTTGGCATGGCTTGAAGATTGGTCAAAGCAGTGGAAATTGCAGTTCAATATTTCTAAATGTAAAATAATTCACCCAGAGAAAATGAAGCCCCTGGTAGAGTTCAATATTGGGTATACAGTGTTGGCCAGCACTAGAGAGAAAAAAGATCTGGGAGTACTTATTTCAGATGATTGCAAAATGAGCGAACGATGTTTCCATGTAGTGGGAAAAGTAAATAGAATTCTAGGATGCATCACTAGGACAATCAATAGCAGGAGGTCCTTATTCCCCTATATAGATCTTTAGTTAGACCTCAATTACAATACTGTTCAGTTCTGGAGACCTTGCTTACAAAAAGATATTGATAAGATAGAGCGAGTCCAAAGAAAGGCAGCTTAAATGGTGAAAGGTCTGAGGGAGAAAACATCAGAAAAGGCTTAAGGAACCTAATATGTACAATCTGGAGGTGATAAAAAAGAACAGACATGATAAAACCTTTAAATACATCAAAGGGGTGAATAAGGTTCAGGAGGGTAGTATCTATAAACCACTTGGTCTTTTTTCTGTTAATACTCTTCTATGTGATAAGTTTCAAGGGCTGTCAGGATCATAAGAGACCTCTGTCCCCCTCCACCAATGTTAGTTTCCCACAAACCTCTGGCAGGGGTTTCCTTTCTGGAAGCATATAGTGGGTCAGGCAAGAAGGGAGAAGAGGCTGGGTTGGGGGATGTTTCCTTCCCCAGTCAGCGGTCTCCTATCAGGAGGAGCTACCTTTTGCCATTTTGTTGCCTAAGCTGCATCATACTATCTAGTGTCAATTGATGAGTTGTAGACCTGTCTGAAGCAATGCAGGCACTTTCCTACCCATTCTCCAATGGAGTACTGTATGGCTACTGGGTGCATCCTGAAAAAGTTTATACTCCACCAAAAAGCTTTACTCAACAATACTTTATAGAGAATGCCTTTTTCAAAAAATGGGTGATCCCATCTCGTCTGGGGTCCATTGTCACCAGGACTTAAAGTGAGGGAAAATCCAAAATGTTGGGTTCTCACCAGAACAGAGGGAACATTGTCTAATGGGGACACTTGTTGTTATAACAGCTGTCTAAGAGGGCATTTACCTCACTTTAGTGAGATTTCTTTTTCTTCCTGTTGGACATTAAATAAATAAAACATTCTCCAAAGGGATTTAGTTGGCAAATACAAATTCTCCACTCTATCCAGACTTTAGAAAGAAAATCACTTTAGATATACTTTATCTTCAAGTAACTGTGACTCTCCTGCACTTTCCAGGAAGGTATATAGAATACTTTTCCTGCAAATAAAGGATTAAACAGAAGTATTCAAGAGGCAGTAGCCACAGATTGAAGTAACTTGTTTGCTTGTTTAAAACACATGCATAACAATATAATAGCAATTGTGAAAAAGAAGTCTAAAATATGAATATAGGTAAATATTCGATAGAATGTGTGACCCTTGTAAACTTAAACACTTTGTACACCACATTATGTCAAATACCATTCAGTGTGATATATTTTATGTAAGCGTGTACTATCCAATGAAATCATAGCCTTCATCTATGTTCACCAAGTCTTTTTATAAACTGTGCATCTACATAATGCAGAAATAATCTTAAGATTGTGTAGCACATGGGATTTAGCAATTACAGTTGTGCTCATAAGTTTACATACCCTGGCAGAATATATGATTTCTTGGCTATTTTTCAGAGAATATGAATGATAACACAAAAACATTTCTTTCACTCATGGTTAGTGTTTGGCTGAAGCCATTTATTATCAATCAACTGTGTTTACTCTTTTAAATCATAATCACAACAGAAACTATACAAATGATCCTAATCACAAGTTTACATACCCTGGTGATTTTGGCCTGATAACATGCACACAAGTTGACACAAAGGGGTTTGAATGGCTATTAAAGGTAACCATCCTCACCTGTGATCTGTTTGCTTGTAATTAGCGTGTGTGTATAAAAGGTCAATGAGTTTCTGGACTCCTGGCAGACCCTTGATCCTTTCATCCAGTGCTGCACTGACGTTTTTGGATTCTGAGTCATGGGGAAAGCAAAAGAATTGTCAAAGGATCTGCGGGAAAAGGTAGTTGAACTGTATAAAACAGGAAATAGATATAAAAAGATATCCAAGAAATTGAGAATGTCAATCAGCAGTGTTCAAACTTTAATCAAATAGTGGAAAATGAGGGGTTCTGTTGAAACCAAAGCATGGTCAGGTAAACCAACTAAAATTTCAGCCACAACTGCCAGGAAAATTGTTCGTGATGCAAACAAAAACACACAAATAACTTCAGGTGAAATAGAGGACTCTCTGAAAACATGTGGTGTGGCTGTTTCAAGATGCACAATAAGGAGGCACTTGAGGAAAGATGGGCTGCATGGTCGAGTCGCCAGAGGAAAGCCATTACTATGCAAATGCTCCAAAGTATCCCACTTACAATACGCCAAACAGCACAGAGACAAGCCTCAAACCTTCTGGCACAAAGTCATTTGGAGTGATGAGACCAAAACTGAGCTTTTTTGGCCACAACCATAAATGCTACATTTGGAGAGGAGTCATCAAGGCCTATGATGAAAGGTACGGAGGTGAATTGCTGATATTTTGGGGATGTGTGAGCTACAAAGGCACAGGAAATTTGGTCAAAATGGTTGGAAACATGAATGCAGTATGTTATCAAAAAATACTGGAGGAACATTTGGATTCATCAGCCAGGAAGCTGTGCATGGGACGTACTTGGACATTCCAACATGACAATGATCCAAAACACAAGGAAAATTCCACCTGTCATTGGCTACAGCAAAATAAAGTGAAGGTTCTGGAGTGGCCATCTCAGTCTCCTGACCTCAATATCAAACGTGCAGTTCATGCAAGAATTTACAGGAACTGGAGGCTTTTTGCCAAGAGGAATTGGCAGCTTTACCATCTGAGAAGATAAAAAGCCTTATCCACAAATACCACAAAATACTTCAAGCTGTCATTGATGTGGAAGGGGGCAATACACGGTATTAAGAACTGGGGTATGTAAACTTTTGATCAGGGTCATTTGGGTAGTTTCTGTTGTCATTATGATTTAAAAAGAGTAAACACAGTTGATTGATAATAAATGGATTCAGCCAAACACTAACCATGAGTGAAATAAATGTTGTTGTGTTATCATTTATATTCTCTGAAAAATGGCCAAGAAATCATAAATTCTGCCAGGGTATGTAAACTTATGAGCACAACTGTATACTGGTGAGTAAAATACTGAAGATGCTTTATTTCTAAAGGTTGTCAGCACCTTTTATACCTTAAACAACTCTTACTTTTAAGATGAAAGTGGAAAAGACATTTTGAGATATTGGTTGCAGAAATGCATTAAACTGAAACCTAATCCAGCACAACATTCTATAATTTCTTTTTTGCTTTGTTATTTTTATATAATTAGGTGTGGAGGAGCTTGGTTACAACAAGCAAATTGTATTTCTAATTCAGTATGATCTCTGTGTTGGCCTTGGGGAATGTGTAATGTATAATATTATCTTTCTTCCATAGTCTTTCTTCAAAGAACAATCAAGTTCTAAAAGTAGGCATTTTAGGAGACATTAGAGTGTTTCTGGGAGGAAAGTGTGCGCCTCCATAAATCTTTGCTTATCTTTATTCAGACTGCTTTCTCAAGCAAAGAGTTCCTGGTTTTCAGCATACATAAATCTTTCTGTGTCGTCTGCAAATTGATTATTGCTGTTTTGAATCTTCCACAATAACATAACCAGAAGAATTATGGTATTCTTTAATGGGTTTTAATGTGAAAGGAGTGCTTTAGAAGGGAAATAGCAGCTGCTTTTACATTTACAGTTCAGAGCAACAATGTTTAAATAGAGAAATCCCCCCTTACCCCCTCATCTTGGATATCAAAACATTAAACTGGAGACAATCTAGATCAAAGAGAAAGTAGACGTTGATTTATTATATGCAAATACCTAAACAATATAGAATATTTATGACTACCAATGTTGGGGCAAATCTAAAACACCTAAAACTGATGCATGTAAAATGTAAATTGACTCTTAATTTCCTGCATTGTGTATTTGCAAAAATTGTGCAAAGAAAAGTTCTGATATGATTTTATAGATGAATTGCTTTCAGGCAAAACCCTTAGTTCACTAGACATGGTCAGCGCTATAAATGTTTGATTATTTCCTCATAAAAAAATCACTTTATCTTACCTTTTTCCTCAAAGGTTGGTGCCATCTTACTTTAGACATCCTCACAAGCCAGTATCTAATTCTAGGGCTATAAGGTCCTCCTAGGAATAACATAATAATGTAAAATAATTTAAAACACTAGGCATAGTTAAACAGCGGTCTCACCATGCTTTAAAAAAAAGTAACAGCAAGACCTGGCATTCAGCAAAAGCTCCAATAGGTTTCTTCCAACATATCACACACTTTTAGTGCAAGGAATAGCCATTATGATAGTAAAGCAATAATCCAATATTTCTTTAAATCTAAACAGTAAGGTTGACATAAGAACTTTTTTTTTTCTGATCATATTTTGATGCATATGGTGTGGTCCTAGTTTATCAGGAGCAAAATAATGTTGTTTTTATGCCCCATGCCTATAAAGTCAGTTAATCAGTGCTTGCATCGTACAATAATATTGTGTGTTCAAGTCAATGATGCCTTTACTATTTAAGTTTTTTTTTTATGTAATGTTAGTGTCATTTAATTTTAATGAATTATTTTATTTATTTAATGGTTTTATTCATAGTCATCCTTATTTGATTTTTTTTTCTTTATGATATATGTATTTAAAAATACTAACAACTATTTTATAAACCCAAGACTATAGTTTATTTTAAACACACCACAGCTTAGCTGGCATATGTTTAGATATTATTTAGAAAAGCATCCTTATTATTAAATTCTGCATACATTCAGTCTCACCTGAGTGTGTACCACACTCCAGGATCAAAGATTTTGTGCAGCATCGATGCATAGTTGTACATGCTTTACTTTGGTATATCTGACCCAAACAGGCAATTCTGCATTCTTCCACTTAATAACTGGGCCTATATTGAACAAAGTTACTTTAAACACTTAGAATTATTTTTTTTAAATAAAGCACAGGCACTGGGATACAGCTTTTTTCTTTTTTTTTTTCTTTCAAATATTTTTATTGATTTTTATATGATGTACAGCATATGAGCATATATACATAGACATTGGATTCCTACATGTCGAGTACTGAAACAATATCAATAAGAGAAATTGAGAAAGAATGTAGATCTATAGCTTCAGGCTATGGTACACAATAAAACTACCTTACCAGATGTGCCCTTTGACCAAAAGAGCTATGTCAATTAAAGAGCTGCCCTAGGGGCCCACCACCACTTCCATAAATCCAGTTATGGACTAACCAGGACGCCCCGCACACCCCTCCCCAATGGGATCTTCCTAAAGGTTTGTGCAGAGACCCCCCAGAGTCCACTTCCAATTCCTTAGAGGCTGTCACTGAAGAAGAAGTGGAAGGTAATACAGGTAGTGCCCTCCTAATTGAAGTACCATCCTAAGGGTGGGAGATAACTTTTAGCTGCAGGAGGAGTAATGAGCCTCTGGAGGACCTGTAAGATTTTATCATAATATTCCCCTCTGAGGGGGAACTGCATAACCCTGTGTGTTCCAGAAATGTAAGGGACAAGAGAGTCCCAAAGGAGGAAGAAAGAAAACGTAGGAAAAGAAGAGGGGGAGGAGGGAGAGGGATAAGGATGAGGTTGGTCAGGGGGGGAGGTGTTAATATTTCCTCCTGCTGTCATTCCCGGCAAGAGGTTAATGTTCTGAAGTGAGGCCCATGGTTCCCAGGTGGTCATGAACCTCCCCACTTTATCATTGAGTTTTGCTACTAAATGCTCCTGAGACATAATCCATGAAATGTTCCTAACACAACTCTTGAGGGATACTGTGGGCTTTTTCCAACATTTAGCAATGGTGATTTTAGCATCTAATAGAATAAAATAGGATAGTACTTGTGAGTGTTTAGGCAAACCAGGAACATTCTGATTAAGGAGAGCTAAATGTATGTTGGGGGCTATGGACATTTTAAATAAGTTACTAATAATTTGAAAAATTTTCTGCCAAAAGGTTCTGATACGGGGGCATGTCCACCAAATGTGAATCATGGAGCCCTTGAGCGAACAACCTCTGAAGCATAGGGGGGAAGTTCCAGGAAATATCATTGCTAATCTGGCAGGAACATAGTACCACCTTGAAATAACCTTTAGGCTGGCTTCTATAAGAGAGATATTGCAGAAACCTTTAAAGGAGCAAGTCCAATATCTGTACCATTCTGCTGATGTCCATGTTCGGCCTGTATCCTCCTCCCAGGTCTTATACTGGCTTGTCGGACTTTGTCATAAGCAACGTGTAGATCAAGGAGATGCCCCCTTTTTGGTCCTGGATATTCGAGCACCAGGGTTCGTAGGGGGTTATGGATGGAGATTTCGAATTGTTACGCCAAATGGTGTGTAGAAAAAAAATGAAATTTAGGTGAATCTGAATTTTTCAGAGTGCAGGCATATCGAGTTTTTCCCGACAGAAAGATAAGGTTGGTGGGCCTGTTGGAGTAAGGAAGTGGCCAATTCGATAGAGACCTTTATTAGTCCACCATCTAAATGCTTGTATGTTTACATCCGGGGGGAAGTCAGCATTATGAAAAATATGTGAGAGAGGTTTCAGAGGAGAAGTCAGGATAGTTTGTCTGAAAGCTTGGTACTGAGTGATATGGAGTGCGACAATGTGGGGGCCATTATGGCTGGTCTGACTTTAGGGTCACACCACAGAAGGTAGTCAAGGGTGTGAAGAGGCGTTGCTCTTCTTTCTATAGAGAGCCAGTCTGGTTTTGGACCCTTAGAGAAGATCATTGATATTTGGGACAATTGAGCAGCTTGGTAATAGCCCCAAAGATCCGGTAGTCCCAGTCCGCCCTGAGATTTTAGGCAAAGAAGGACGCTGGACGGGCATCTATATCCCCTCTTTCCCCAGACAAATCGTGTAATTTCTGACTGGAGTTTGCGGAGGAAACTTTTCTTGAGTGGGATTGGTAGGGAGCGGAATAAATACAGGAGGCGTGGGAGAAGTGTCATTTTCACAGCGTGTACCTTTCCCAGCCAGGATAGACCACACCTAGACCATCTATCAAGTTCCCCCCTGCATTTACATATCATGGGGGGGTAATTAGCTTTGAAGAGGCTACTGATGTCCACTGTAAGGTTAACTCCAAGATATCGCATGGTCCTCTGGGCCCAGGGGAAGTCAAAATTGCTAGCGAGTTGAGAAAGGAGGCCGGCAGGTACAGCAACATTTAGCGCAGTAGATTTAGTCATATTAACCGTCAGACCTGAGACTGCACTGAATGCGGTTAAAACCTGACGTCACCCCCAAGCGAGTTGCTTCCCAGTAGGACGGGTTTGTCCGAGCTCCGGTGGCCACGGAGCCGGACTTAAGGCTGTTTATCCATCTGACACTTTGTAAGTGTATATCTGTTTTTTATCTATTTTAATAAAATGTAAAGTGGTTTTACACTATGTGAGCCCCTTTTTATTTTATGGTATCAATGCCCTGGGTTGTTGGAGTGGCTGCTGACGAGATGACCCCTGGTGGACACCGCTGCTAATCCCCATTCTGGCTTTAAAAGATCTCTGCTTGCTGTGATCCTCTGTAGTGGGGGGTCATGGCCTTCTGGTAAGGAGTAACCCCTTCAATACCTGGTGGTGGACCCTTCCTCGTTATCACTGATCTTCATTGCTTACCACTTGGATTTTTTTTTTTTACTTTTATTTTTATTTTTTGTTGGTGATTTGGACGCTTTACAACACTTCATTGATGGTTTTTTCTTTGGACTTTTTATAACACTCAATTGAGGTTTTAATTTATGGACTTTTTTTCTTTACTACTAAAGTTCTGCACATTGATTTATTTATAATTCCCATATGAATTTTTTCTTCACTGTAAATTATTTATTGTGTTCCACTAGCATTAGCGCAACCTCTTATTTTTTTAAAACTTTATATATCCCCGGAATGGAGATAAGTGGGGAGGTAATATACAGTATAAGATCATCCACATAGAGAGCGCATTTATGTTCCTGATCTCCGCATTGTACCCCTTTAATGTCTGGGTTTGATCTAATAGCTATGGCTAGGGTTTCTATAGCTATTGCAAATAGGAGGGGGGATAGTGGACACCCCTGTCTGGTGCCCCTACCTATAGGGAACGAAGTCGAGTATCTACCTAGCAGGCGTACCTGTGCTGTCGGTTTGGAGTACAAGGAGCGAATCAGGTTTAGGCAGTACGGACCAAAACCCCATTTTTGTAGGATGTCAAACAAGTATGTCCAATCTATGGAGTCAAAGGCCTTATGTAGGTCAATTGATAAAAGAAATCCTTTTTGAGGGGGGCCTCCGTCCCAATGAGACTGTAAAAGGCAAATAATGTCGATGGTCCTTCTAATCTGGTCTTTACCTTGCCGTCCAGGGATAAAACCCACCTGATCTCTATAAATATATGAGGGAATAAAGCTTGACACCCTGTTCGCCACTATTTTTGTTAGGATCTTAATATCATTATTGATTAAAGATATTCGGCGATAATTTCCCACCTCACTGTGGTCTTTCTCTGGTTTAGGGATCATGGAGATATAAGCTGCATTTAGGTCTGATCCTAATGGAGGACCCTCTCTAAGGGAGTTAAAAAATTTGGAAAGGTGTGGGGCTAGTGTAGGTGCAAACTTTTTTTAGTACCCCATGGAGAATCCATCCGGGCCTGGAGCCGAACCTAGTTTTAGAGAATTAATTGTATCTAGAACTTCTGATTGGGAGAAAGGGCTCTCTAGTAAATCACTGTGGTCCTTAGAGAGAGAGGGCAATACAATGGAGTTCCAGAATTTCCGCTGTGGTTTCGCAAAAGCTGTGTTGGAGTCCCCACCAATAAAGATTGTGCCTTTTAAGATGTGGTTGGAGCTTATGCAACAGGGAGTCAAAGAAAATTTTCTGACCCTTGTTGGGAGAGTAATAAGAAACAAAGGTATATAACTCTCCATCAATGGTCCCTGAGACTGAAATGAAACGGCTCAGGGGGTCCAACACAGTTTCCAAATGAGCAATAATGTGTTTGGCGAAACAAAGGCAACGCCCTTTGTTTTGTTATTTGCAGAGGCGAGGAAAAACTGTGGGAAGTGTTGGTGAAGAAACGTGGATTGGTAAGATGTGGGGAAGTGAGTCTCTTGAAGGAAGAGAACATCTGTGTGCATGGACTTGTATAGCTAAAAAAGTTTTCTACGTTTAATGGGGGAGTTGAGTCCCTGAGCATTGTGAGATATGATTTTAAGAGTATGCTTCCCAGTGGGAAGATTAGCCATTAAATATGGGAGGTGAGGTCAGGATTGCGTTAAAGATCTTACCGTGCCGGAAAACGGTTGGGGTTCCCTTGAGCCCAAGTGTGGTTAAAGTAGTCTTGTCAAGACCTGGGAGGAGAGATCAAAGCTGGACCTGGAACCTGTGAGCGTATAAGAGAAAAAGGGAGGGGAGGGTGGGGAGGGTGGGGAAAGAGATGAAAGAGAGCAGGAGAGAAAGCACAAGTGTTATGTCAACGTGCAGTAGTAAACATATTTGTAAACACAAGTAACATTGCATAAAAATTGGGGGGCTCCTAGGCTCCCCCCATATCCCAGGGTAGGATGGGGGATCCCCTCCTGACCCTATAACCTGAGAGGACTGGTGTCCCATTCCTGGGGCCGCCGGTAACAGAACCAATGGCATTAACTGCGCACTTGGTTCCTAGTGGAGGTGCACTGGAACCACCTCTACCCTGCCACCAGTAAAACATATCTATAAGAAAGGAGGATGTCAAAAGGAAATCCTTCTTTAAAGTAACTGTCAGAGCGAACCAAAAACATATGTAACTTAAATGCAAAAAGAAACCTAACAGAGAATTTGTACTCTTAACCGTCCCCCCCAGGCCACTCCTCCGCCCTAGAACCCAGGGGGGACGACATACCAAGACGGCGAGAGCCCCGACCCCCAGGGCTGCAGGGAGCTAGAATCTCCCCACTGCCCTGAGGGCCAGAGCCGCCGCATCTATCATTTAAATTGGGGGGAGATTAATCCAGATAGGGTAAATCAAATAAATCAGTTTCCCCCCTCCCCGTCGTAAAGCTCCACAGGATTGCTGGCTAATGGATGTATTAAGCCATACATAAATCCCCAAATAGTATCCTGAGCAGCTCATGAGAACCAGTGTCCTGCAGGGGACCCGAGTTTCTTGACCTTCCCACAGACCCGAAAGGCGTGCAGTAAAGGCCGTTCTCCAGGGGTGTTTCTTCAGATGGGATGACCACAGTCAAGGTCCCCATTGTGGAATGTCTCCAAAGCCCAGGGACCCTCGAGAAGATTGAGTTATAAGTAGAATCAAAATGGTAATTCAGGACCGTGGTAGACAAAAGGGAAGTTCCGGATCAGAGCCCTGATCCTGATGGGGCCAAAACATCAAGTAGGGAAGTTTTCTTTGGTGCGTTTGAAACTCTGCTTCAGCCAGGAAGGTTGCAATGGGCTCGCTGGAGGTGGACGTTTCGTGGAGGTGGGAGTATTCCTGCCCTGCTGAGGGTATGATGGGTCTTGTGAGATCAGAAAATGGTAAAAAAATAGTGTAGCGCTATGTATATATATAGATTACAAATATAACATGTGACGACAGTGAGTCTGTTCGTCCTTTGCGGGACAAAAACAGTAATGAAACAACACTAGATTGTACAAATAAACATTTGAGATAAAGTAAATATAAATCAGTGATATAAAAATAAATGGTGGGTCTAAAAAAACCATACATATGTGGCAAATCAAATAATATGGTCCATGAAAAATTGGCAATTAAATTGATAGTGACCAGTGAAATAGAAAACCATCACCAAAAAGTCTATAAGAGTTGAGTATTTGAAAAAATGTAAATAAGAAACTCTCGGGTTTCCTCATAAACGATATTGTTCACTCCTGGCGGATGAATGCATAAATAGGAAACCACAGATGGATGGGGGGTCTAAATAGGTGGCGGAACCATCACCGAAGCATCAAAAGAGGCTTACCAGAATCAGGTGCCTTGCAAAGACCTACGTCTTACAAGTCTACGAAAGCTTAATGACCACCAGGTCTGGCGAGATGAATCATCAGATTATCCTCGGCTTCCAAAAGGGGGAAAGGGGTCTCACCACAGCATCAAACGTCCCCAAGACAGTCCAACAGGCCCAATGGATGTTTCAAATATCATGCGAGAAAAAAAGCTCACATGGCATGATAACGTTTAAAAACATCAATTTATTAAAATGGTAAAAGAAAACACTCACATGGTAGGAGATCAAAAAACAGCTCAATAAGAATCAATCGCGGTAATCGTGAGGGGTCCACCCAACATGTTTCAGCTACACAGCCTTCATCTGGGGTGTGGAGCCCCCCCACTTCACCGCTATTTAAACAGAGAATGACCCCCGCTGGGAGTGTCACAATACCGGAAGTACCACAATTGATGTCACTTTCTGGTTACTCAAATTAGTGATAATTTTGCTATAAATATACATGAAATGAAAGGAGCAATAAGCGGTATTAAACCGCTATCACTAGCAGATGAAAAATCTAGGGCGTATAAAAGAAGCTTGGTCGGCTGGTTTAGAAATAAACCAGACGTGCACCAAGGCTCTCTTTCAGTGCAGCCAGATTACATTGGCTGAAGCGCCGTCCGGCTCCGCCTACTGGATCCGGCCCCGTGATCAGCTTGGTCGGCTGGCTTAGAAATAAACCAAACGCGCACCAAGCCTCTCTTTCAGTGCAGCCGGATCACATTGGCTGAAGCACCGTCCCGCTCCGCCCACTGGATCCGGCCCCGTGATCAAAGTGTGCGCGATGATATCATCCGCTATACACCTGCGGCGCCAGTGAGATCAGGCCTAGATGCAGTAACAGACGTTCGCCCTCAGCGAGGGTTGAGAAGCCATAGCTTTTATTTTTGTAAGCAAAGTTTAGGTGCAGGGGAAATGACCAGCGATAGGTAATTTCCTTTTCGATCAAGTGTTGGATCAGCGGTTTGGGAGAGATCCTCTTCTGTACCGTGTATGGCGATAAGTCAGCGAATATCTGAATCCTGTGGCCGAGCAGCTTGAGGTCGTCAGTACCCCTAGACCTTCTCATCACCTCCTCCTTAACCGAATAAAAGTGAGGTTTCACAATTACATTGTGGGGGAGCCCATCTGAGTGGGGGGGTTGCAGGGCTCTATATGCTCTGTCGATCTCCAGACGGTGTTCTGATATGTCAGGAATGAGGTCTCTCAGCAGGCTTTTGACTGCAGCATGAGTGTCCTTTTCAGCCTCCGGGAGGCCTCTGATGCGGAAATTGTACCGTCTCGATCTATTTTTGAGATCGTCAATTTTGGAAAAAGCTGTTTCAAGTTGATCCTGCATGTCCTGTTTTCTTGCTGAGTTTTGGCTGATACGAGAGACTGCTTGGTCAGCTTTCTTCTCAATGGAATCAATCCTCTGCCCCAGTTGCTGCAGATCAGCATGGATGGAGGAAGTTATTTGTGCCATGTTCAGGGCCAGGCTTTTAGAAAGTAAATGGGAAAAAGCCTCCATCATGGAAGGGAAGTCTGGGGGTGCAGGGGCGTTTGCAGATGCTTCTGTCACAGATAATAGCAAGCCTGTATGAGGGTCCATCATGGGGGTGGAGGGATAGTAGGATCCCAAACGGCCCAGCAGGGGTTCAGTGGATGTGGGTGAAGTGACCAGAGGCAGGGGGGAAAAGTCCGTACTTGGCGAGGGTGGGCGCTGTGAGTCCTGATCCGCAATGGATTCCTCTGAGTCTCCTGTAGTGAGGGAGCCTCGTGGGGCCTCCACCATCTTGGCATAGCTGACCGGGATGGCCGCCGTGGTCATCTGGCCTGAGAGGCTCCTCCGGACTTGCGCCGTTATTCTGTGTTTGTTCCCGGGGGTCTCCCCCGCTTGAATATCCCTGTGAGGTGCGTGGGGGTCTGCTCTGATGGCTATGGTGGTGATCTATGGGCATCAGTGGAGCGGAGCTCTAGAAGCCAGTGGCCATCTTAGAAGTTGCCGCACATGCGCCTCTCAGGATACAGCTTTTTATATGACAGAGGGGGTGATATAAAGGTAAAGCAGCCGGGAGAGGAGCAGAGCGGTGCTAGTGAGAGCTGACAGGCAGGGAGAGGAGGGGGGAGGAGGACAAAGAAAGACACAGGAGAGCTGCAGATAGCAGCAGATGATGGAGGCACCTATGCTGACCACGGTGTCAGGGCTCAGCAACCCTGATAGATCATAGTCAGTGTACAGAGGGGAGGGTAGAAACTGACAGGATCAGCCAGGTATTACAGGTGTTACAGGGGGCCAAATGACACAGCACAAGCACTGTGATGTATAACATGCTTTAAGGGAACAGGATCTATTTTTTTGGGGGGTTAACAAACGCTTTAAGGGAATAAAACCTTCTGGGGCTGAAGGCGTTAAAGTGTATTTCCCCTTTTGAAGCCAATTTAGGATAACTCCTATATTTGTTACATGTTCCTATTCACATGGGATAACTTTAAAAATATATTTAGGGCCAGTTCACACAACATGTAGCTCAGTGCGTTTTTTTTCTGCATCAAAAATGCATGGAAAGTAGGTTATATGGTTTCCAATGGCAATGTTCATACCAGTGCTTGCAGTTCCAGCATGTTCCAATTCTAGAAAAAATGTAGAGCATGCTGCATTTTCCCTGCACTAGACTGTATTGGAACGCTGTAAAATGTTTCAAAAACACACTGGAAGCCACCTAAATGCACCAAAAATACACTGGAACACACATGTCCTTATTTAAGGTTAAGAAAAAAGAAAGGAAAAAATGCACTGGACTACATCAAAAACACACTGGAATGCATCAAAAACGCATCAAAAATTGCACATTCAGAAAAGCATATGTAACATGTTCAAACTGCGTTTCTATGGTGTGAACTGGCATATGGAAAAATTGCTGGCTACCTTTTTAACTGCTCATTCCTAACCAATTGCCGACTGCCCCACATACATGTACTGCAGGGCGGCTGCTCTGCTGCGTGAAATCACGTACAGGTACGTGATTTTATTCTTCCGGGTCTGGCTGCCGGTGATCAGCTCCCACTGATTGGACACAGCGGGAGCCAATCAGCGGGTCCGGCGACCCATATGTCCACCAGGGTCCGCCGATCGTACCTGAGAGAGGCAGAACGCCATTCTGTGATGAGGGAAGACGGAAATCTTGTTTTTCTGCTAAGCAGGAACATGGATCTCTGTCTTCCCACAGTTAAAGCATCCCCCAGACAGTTATAAAGCACTGCCAAGGGACACATTTAAACCTTCAATCGCTCCTGATGTTAACCCCTTCTCTCACAGTGTCATTAGTACAGTGGCAGTGCATATTTTTTAGCACTGATCACTGTATTAGTGTCACTGGTCCCCAAAAAAGTGTCAAAAGTGTCACTTAGTGTCCAATATGTCCGCTGCAGTCGTAGTCGCATATGTCGCAGTCCTGCTATGAGTTGCTGATAGCTGCCATTACTAGTAAAAAATAAAAAATTAAAAAAAAATCCCATAAAAATATCCCATAGTTTGTAGACGCTATAACTTTTGGGCAAATCAATATACGCTTATTGGGTTTTTTACCAAAAATATGTAGCAGAATACATATTGGCCTAAATTGAAGAAATGTAATTTTGTAATTTTTTTTGGGATATGTATTATAACAGAAAGTAAAAAAATATAGTTTTTTTTCAAAATTGACAGTCTTTTTTTGTTTATAGTGATAAAAATAAAAACCACAGAGATGATCAAATACCACCAAAAGAAAGCTCTATTTGTTGAAAAAAAAAAAGGACATAAATTTTATTGGTGTACAGCATCGCATGACCCCCGCAATTGTCAGTTAAAATAAGGCATTGCTGTATCGCAAAAAATGGCCTGGTCATAAAGGGGGGGTAAACCTTCCGGGGGTGAAGTGGTTAAACACAAGGGCTAAAATAATCCTACTTACGTTTTCTTTCTCTTTATTATTTATGATAGGGCTGTGGAGTTAATACTTACCATTGTTCCTCTGTGTCAATGGGGACAAAATCACTGTGAAATTGTTTAGAGGAGCTTCTAGTCTGCTCAGAAATCTGGGGAAACACATAGGAAAGCACTAAATAATATCAAGAAAAGTTTTTGTAAACTGGGTGGGAGTTACTAAAACTGGTGCGCACAGAATCTGGTGCAGCTGTGCATAGTAACCAATCAGCTTCTAACTTCAGCTTGTTCAGTTAACAACTTGATACCCACGCTATAGCTGAAAGGCGGCTACATCGCGGGCTTCAATTGCCAGGAGGGTATACGTGAATGTCCTCTTGCTCTCATGCTTCCCGCGCACCCTCTGAGGAGCAAGGGTGGCGCACTCTGTGATCACCGAGTCCTTGGGACTAGGCTGATCACAGATCAGAGTAAAGGGTCGATCCTGGCCAATCTACTTTACTGCAAACACAGTACAGACAGGGTTAATTAAGTTAAACATTATTCCACAGCCCCCTTCTAAGCATTACAAAGCAGGGAGAGCATGTAAGGATTTTTAATCAAGTAAAAAAACTCTTAAAATGTAACCAGAATTTTCTCAATATGTTTAAGTTATGCTATGTTAACCACTTGAGCCCCGGACCATTATGCTGCCTAAGGACCAGAGGTCGTTTTCCAATTTGGCACTGCGTCGCTTTAACTGCTAATTGCGCGGTCATGCAATGCTGTACCCAAACGAAATTTGTGTCCTTTTCTTCCCACAAATAGAGCTTTCTTTTGATGGTATTTGATCACCTCTGTGGTTTTTATTTTTTGCGCTATAAACGTAAAAAGACTGAAAATTTTGAAAAAAAAAAGATATTTTCTACTTTTTGTTATAAAAAAAATCCAATAAACTCAATTTTAGTCATACATTTAGGCCAAAATGTATTCGGCCACATGTCTTTGGTAAAAAAAATGTCAATAAGCGTATATTTATTGGTTTGCGCAAAAGTTATAGCGTCTACAAACTAGGGTACATTTTCTGGAATTTACACAGCTTTTAGTTTATGACTGCCTATGTCATTTCTTGAGGTGCTAAAATGGCAGGGCAGTACAAAACCCCCCCAAATGACCCCATTTTGGAAAGTAGACACCCCAAGGAAATTGCTGAGAGGCATGTTGAACCCATGGAATATTTATTTTTTTTGTCCCAAGTGATTGAATAATGACAAAAAAAAAAATTAAAAAAAAAAGTTGTCACTAAATGATATATTGCTCACACAGGCCATGGGCCTATGTGGAATGGCACCCCAAAATACATTCAGCTACTTCTCCTGAGTACGGCGATACCACATGTGTGGGACTTTTTTGGAGCCTAGCCGCGTACGGGGCCCCGAAAACCAATCACCGCCTTCAGGATTTCTAAGGGTGTAAATTTTTGATTTCACTCTTCACTGCCTATCACAGTTTTGGAGGCCATGGAATGCCCAGGTGGCACAAAACCCCCCCAAATGACCCCATTTTGGAAAGTAGACACCCCAAGCTATTTGCTGAGAGGCATGTTGAGTCCATTGAATATTTTATATTTTGACACAAGTTGCGGGAAAGTGACACATTTTTTTTTTTTTTTTTTGCACAAAGTTGTCACTAAATGATATATTGCTCACACAGGCCATGGGCATATGTGGAATTGCACCCCAAAATACATTTAGCTGCTTCTCCTGAGTATGGGGATACCACATGTGTGGGACTTTTTGGGAGCCTAGCTGCGTAGGGGGCCCCGAAAACCAATCACCGCCTTCAGGATTTCTAAGGGTGTAAATTTTTGATTTCACTCTTCACTGCCTATCACAGTTTCAGAGGCCATGAAATGCCCAGGTGGCACAAAACCCCCCCAAATGACCCCATTTTGGAAAGTAGACACCCAAATCTATTTGCTGAGAGGCATGGAAGAAAGATGAAGAAAGACAAGAAAAACATAATACTCACTATACCTCTCAGCAAATAGCTTTGGGTGTCTACTTTCCAAAATGGGGTCATTTGGGGGGGGGTTTGTGCCACCTGGGCATTCCATGGCCTCCGAAACTGTGATAGGCAGTGAAGAGTGAAATCAAAAATTCACGCCCTTAGAAAGCCTGAAGGCGGTGCTTGGTTTTCGGGGTCCCGTACGCGGCTAGGCTCCCAAAAAGTCTCACACATGTGGTATCCCCATATTCAGGAGAAGCAGCAGAATGTATTTTGGGGTGTAATTTCACATATTCCCATGGCATGTTTGAGCAATATATCATTTAGTGACAACTTTGTGCAAAAAAAAAAAAAAAAAATGTGTCTCTTTCCCGCAACTTGTGTCACAATATAAAATATTCCATGGACTCGACATGACTCTCAGCAAATAGCTTGGGGTGTCTACTTTCCAAAATGGGGTCATTTGGGGGGGTGTTGAACTGTCCTGGCATTTTATGCACAACATCTAGAAGCTTATGTCACACATCACCCACTCTTCTAACCACTTGAAGACAAAGCCCTTTCTGACACTTTTTGTTTACATGAAAAAGTTTTTTTTTTTTGCAAGAAAATTACTTTGAACCCCCAAACATTATATATTTTTTTAAAGCAAATGCCCTACAGATTAAAATGGTGGGTGTTTCATTTTTTTTTTTCACACAGTATTTGCGCAGCGATTTTTCAAATGCATTTTTTGGGGAAAAAACACACTTTTTTAAATTTTAATGCACTAAAACACACTATATTGCCCAAATGTTTGATGAAATAAAAAAGATGATCTTAGGCCGAGTACATGGATACCAAACATGACATGCTTTACAATTGCGCACAAACGTGCAGTGGCAACAAAATAAATACAATTTTAAAAGCCTTTAAAAGCCTTTACAGGTTACCACTTTAGATTTACAGAGGAGGTCTACTGCTAAAATTACTGCCCTCAATCTGACCTTCGCGGTGATACCTCACATGCATGCTGCAATTGCTGTTTACGTTTGACGACAGACCGCCGCTTGCGTTCGCCTTAGCGCGAGAGCAGGGGGCGACAGGGGTGCTTTTTTTTTTTTTATTTATTTTTTTTTGCTTTTTTATCTTATTTTTAAACTGTTCCTTTCATTTTTTTTTTTTTAATCATTTTTATTGTTATCTCTTTTTTGAAAAAATTGGGGTCTATTAGACCCTAGATCTCTCCTCTGCCCTCAAAGCATCTGACCACACCAAGATCGGTGTGATAAAATGCTTTCCCAATTTCCCAATGGCGCTGTTTACATCCGGCGAAATCTAAGTCATGAAATGCTCGTAGCTTCCGGTTTCTTAGGCCATAGAGATGTTTGGAGCCACTCTGGTCTCTGATCAGCTCTATGGTCAGCTGGCTGAATCACCGGCTGCATTCTCAGGTTCCCTGTTGAGACAGGAGAGCCAGAGAAAAACACGGAAGACGGTGGGGGGGCATTCCCTCCCACGGCTTGTAAAAGCAGTCTAGAGGCTAATTAGCCACTAGGATTGCTTTTACATGAAAGCCGACCGCTGGCTGAAAAGAATGATACCAAGATGATACCTAAACCTGCAGGCATCATTCTGGTATAACCACTCAAAGTCGTGAATGGTGTACCTGAAGACAAAAAAATGGTTAACAATAAAGCACAGTAAACGGTAAAGTATAAAAAATTGCATACCTGAAAAGCAAACATGATAAAACATAATAACAATAAAACATTGCAGAATAGAATACAGTAAAAAAGAGCAGAACAATAGACAGAGAGAATAGAGAGAGAGAACAATAAAACGACAACTATTTTTTTTTATTTTATATATATATATTTTTTTTTTTTTCCACTTTTTTTGTAACTAACTTTTATAACTGTAACTGGTTCCAGGTTCGAGTCTCTCAAAATGCGATGGCATCTTGGGAGACCCTGTGAAAGTGTGCCTAGTCTGCTCAGTGCTGTACCCTACGCTAATACTCAACTAGTGAATGGTAGCATTCAAATCATTCACCAATGCAAAGACCAGGATTGTCAGGACAGGAGGGACAATAATAGCGGGTGTCATGCCTATATCCGCGCTTGCTGCAGACACAACATCTTTTTTGGGGGGTTCGTTGGGTAGGGGTACTCGGGAGGACATAAAGAAAATGCCTCTCATGCAGCCGACTGCATTTGGTTGGGGATGTGAATGGGGGAAGTACGGGTGCTGCAGAAGCGGTGGGTTCCCAATTAGGATTGGCGAATGCAGCAGGAAGGGCACTATGGGCACGATGGGCCTGTGTTTGTCTTTTTGGTGGCAGCGGGACACTACTTGTGCTTGCCACCTCACCAGCTTGAACTGCACTTATGGGACTCGCCACGTCACCAAGTGTTACTGCAGTGCTGGTTTGACTACGACCGGGGCGTACTAGGCCACTGGTGCTTGCCAGTTCACCAAAACGCTACCAAAAAAACTGTTAGCGATTGCAGGGATGAGGCCTGACTCTGCGAACGCTGCAGTTATGCGTTTAGTGTTTTGTAAGTGACAGTGACCGATCGATACTGCACTTGGGTGAGCTGGGCCAGGCGGAGGGGCAAAACGCAGGTGCTAGCAGGTATCTGGGCTGATCCCACTAACACTGCATTTTTGGGAACCCTAAACTGCTGGGGACGCTAGTATAGATCTGATCGGATCAGATATTGATCCGATCAGATACTATACCACTAAGGGAGGTGTATGCTGCGTGCGTGGGTGTTAGCGGTACTGACACTAACCTGACGCTGCTTGGGGTTGGTGCTTGCCAGTTCACCAAAATGCTACCAAAAAAACTGTTAGCGATCGCAGGGATCAGGCCTGACTCTGCGAACGCTGCAGTTATGCATTTAGTGTTTTGTAAGTGTCAGTGATCGATCGATACTGCACTTAGGTGGGCTGGGCCGGGCGGAGGGGCAAAACGCAGGTGCTAGCAGGTATCTGGGCTGATCCTGCTAACACTGCGTTTTTGGGAACCCTAAACTGCTGGGGACGCTAGTATAGATCTGATCGGATCAGATATTGATCCGTTCAGATACTATACCACTAAGGGAGGCGTATGCTGCGTGCATGGGTGTTAGCGGTACTGGCACTAATCTGACGCTGCCTGGGGCGACGCATATCACCGCCAGGCGATCAGGGGGCTAAACCTTTATTCGGTAATAAACGGCGGGTGCCCTGACACTATAAAAAATAAACTAACTAACCAGCGTCACCCGTAACACTTATACGGTGATCAGTGGTGAAAGGGTTAACTAGGGGGCAATCAAGGGGTTAAAACATTTATTAGGTAGTATATGGGGGTCCCTGTCGCTATAAAACGATGACGGCGAACCTAAATATTTACCTCCCTAACTAGCGTCACCAGCGACACTAATACAGCGATCAGAAAAATGATCGCTTAGTGACACTGGTGATGGGGGGTGATCAAGGGGTTAAAACTTTATTAGGGGGGGTTAGGGGGGTACCCTAGACCTAAAGGGGGCTAACACTAACTGTCCCACCACAGTAACTGTCACAAACTGACACCATGCAGTAATCAGAAAAAAAAAAAAAACTGCTTGGTGTCAGTTTGTGACGGGGGGGTGATTGGGGGGTGATCGGGGGGGCGATCGGGGGTGTTTTGTGTGCCTGGCATGTTCTACTGTGTGTGTAGTGTTTGTGCACTCACATTGATGTCTTCTCTCCTCGGCGCCGGAACGGAAAATACTGAGCCGAGGAGAGATGACATCATTTCCTTTGCTGCTGTTTAGCATACAGCAGCAAAGGAATGTTCCCATTGGCCAGCGGCGATCGCGAGGGGGGGCCACGAATGGATGGCCTCCCCCTCACCTCCGATCACCGGGGGACAAAAGAGGCCCGCTTCGGGCACCGGGGGGGGTCCGATCGGACCTCCCACCCGCGGGAGGCAAATCACGTGTATGTACGTGATTTTGCCTGCCCGTGCCGCCTTGCCGACGTACATCGGCGTGAGGCGGTCCTTAAGTGGTTAAATGGGAACATGTAACAAGTATAAAGTAGGTGCTATCCCAAACTGGTAGAAGGGGGAGGAAAAGGAAAAGGTGAAAGAGGAAGAGGAGGAGGAGAAATAGAGGGTGGAGGAGAGGGAGGAGGACAGGAGGTAAATGAGTAAAAGGAGGTAGAGAGAGGTGGAGCAGAGGAAGGGGAGCAGTAGAAGTAAATGAGAAAGGGGATGAGCAGTAGAGGGAGAAGCAGAAGAAGAGTAAGAGGCAGAATGATCATGTCTTAAATTCTGCAAAAGTTCAAAATTTCTCTTGACCTTCCTCAGCATAGCCCCATGACACCTTTCTCTGCTTGATTTGGCATAAACTAAGCCTTTAAAACACTTTTTGAGAACCCTCCTATATTTAAAGGAAACATATTTTGCAGGAACAAGAGATGCAGAACGTGAGTAATAAGGGGGAAAAGGAGACCCTTCCGGTTGTCTCCGCCGTCTCATACTTGCCCAGGGGGGTTTCCGATCATGCCCCCTTGTCTGTGTCCCTTCTCATCCTTCCAGGTTTGTGGCGCCTGAACTCATACTGGCTGGAAGACGAGATAGTGCAGGATGAGTATTTCTAATTACTGGAAGCAAAATTTTAAAAAAGTAGACCCCCCCCACGGAGTGGGATGCATTTAAGTCCACGTTAAGAGGTACCTTTATGTCTATTACAGGTATTTTACGTAAAAATAATAAGATGCGCACTGAGGAATTAGAAGATGCTATGATAAGTGCGGAATCTGCTTATACCTATAACCCTGTCTCTGACACTAGGGAGACATGGTTACAGTGCCGTAGGGAATATGACATTCGTTTGCTAGATCTCACACAAAAACGCATGTTATATGTTTCACAAAAGTCGTTTGAATATGGTAATAAGGCAGGACGTCTCTTGGCATATTTGACCAAACCTGACCATACCCCCATTTCTATACCACGAATCCTGACTACTCAAGGTACGATCAGTGACAACCCAAGAGACATCCTAGACTCCTTTCTAAACTTTTACAGAAAATTGTACACTTCCAGGGTTGACTATGATGATTCCCAGTTGTCTGACTATCTGGCTGACATATCCCTTCTCTCCCTGTCAGATGAGGGACGGGACATGTTGGAGGAGCCTATCACGGTAGAGGAGATTGCAGCAGCTATCTCCCAAATGCCTGCACATAAAACCCCTGGACCTGATGGTTTCCCGACTGAATGGTATGCTAAGTTCAAGGACCTCCTATCCACCTTCCTTCTCCGAACCTATAACGAAGCCCTAGAGGCTGGGATCCTTCCTCCATCAATGCGGGAAGCTTTGATAGTTCTTCTGCTGAAGCCCCGAAAGGACCCACTTCACTGTGAATCGTATTGTCCAATTTCGCTTATAAACGTAGACGTTAAGATTCTGGCCAAAATATTAGCAAATCGTTTAAATACTGTGGTCACATCCTTGGTTAACAGCGACCAGGGTGGATTTATCCCTGGCAGGTCTACCAGAATGAACATACGCAGACTGTTCCATAACTTGCAATATCCACATGACTGCCCTCCTACACGCGTCATCGTGTCCTTAGACACCTGTAAAGCATTTGACAGTGTGGAATGGCCGTACCTTTTTCAGGTGTTGCAGAAGTATGGTTTTGGTCCCCGAGTGATAGAATGGATAAAAATTCTGTACACCTCCCCAACGGCTAGGATAAGGGTTAATTCATTTATTACTGATTCCTTCCCAATTACTAGGGGCACTCGACAGGGGTGCCCATTGTCACCCCTGTTGTTTGCCCTGGCTATGGAGCCTCTTGCAGTTCGCATTCACTCCTCCCCTATAATTAAAGGCCTCCCAATTGCAAATATAGAGGAGCGCATTTCTCTTTACGCAGATGATACACTGGTATACCTGGCAGATGCTGATGAGTCTGTGGGGGCGTTACTGGAGGAGGTCAACACCTTTGGGGACTACTCTGGATTCCGAGTTAACTGGGATAAGTCCAGTCTTTTCCCTTTGGATGTGAATGACCCCCCTCGGGTACACCCGGACTCTAAGCTTCAGGTGGTGTCTTCTTTTAGATATCTTGGGGTGTTGGTTCAGGTTCCCTTATCTTTATATGCTACTAATAATCTTGACCCTTTGCTGACCCGCCTCCAGGAACAAACTAAACAATGGATGGATTTACCGTTAGACCTCATGGGGAGGGCCAATATACTTAAAATGATTTATTTACCTAGACTGCTCTATATTCTCTCTAACTCCCCATGTAAAATATCCAAAGCTACTTTCAAACGTATAGATGTGATGTGTACTTCTTTCCTGTGGAAGGGCGAATCCCCCAAAGTGGCACTGCAGACCTTGAGATTGCCAGCTCATCTGGCAGGTCTGGCATTCCCTAACTTTTTCCTTTACTACATGGCATCTCAACTGGTGCATATACATGACTGGATGAACCCGGATCCAGCTAATGCCTGTACAGCCACAGAAGGGGCTATCGCATCCTCCCATGAAACCTTACATAATATAATATATAGAGGCCAGGTCCCAGACCGTCCTGGAACCTCTCTACTCTCAATCTCCCTTTCACTGTTTAAATACATTACCACAAAAATATCGAAACATTCTTGGTTGAAATCCCCTAATAACCCCTTGTGGTTTAATCCCAATCTGCAAGAATTATAGTCTTTTCCAGATGCCAATCGTTGGTATTCAAAGGGAGTTAAATATCTATGTCACTTATATACTACGCAGGGCTTTAAAACTTTCTCTCAGTTGAGTACAGACTTTGATCTACCAAAATCTCATTTATTTTATTATTATCAACTTAGACATGCCATACATACCCAATTTGGTACCCTAGATGATATTACTGATCTGCCTCCACTGGAAAAACTACTTAGGCAACCAGAACCCTCTAAATTAGTTTCCACCTACTACGCAGCCTTAGTGACAGACTCTAACCCTAGGTTTCACAGAGCACAGGAGAAGTGGGAGACATTGGATATTGATATGGTAAAAGACGATTGGACAGAATTTAGTGACACATATAAAACCTCTGTCATTTCCTCCCGAGACCGTATCATACAAGTTAAAATTTTTCATCAAACCCACCTCACTCCGGCCAGACTGCATAAAATGGGTCTCTTGCCATCAGCTGTCTGTTTCCGAGGCTGTGGCCAGGAGGCAGACTTTTTACATTGCTTCTGGTCGTGCCCGATAGTTAGTGACTTCTGGAAAGAAGTGGGTGCCTTTATTTCGACTGTACTGGGCCTTCCTAGTATAATTCACCCTAAGAACTGCTTGTTGGGAGTATTTGGAGATTTACATATACCATCACATGCCAAGAGACCGCTCCGTATTCTTTATTTTTATGTTAAAAAAATCTATTCTACTGTCCTGGAAAGGTGCACAGACCTCTTTGAAGTCCCTCTGGTTAAAACTCATCAATGACTCTATTCCATTATACAAATTAACCTTTGAAATTCGTAAAAGAAATAAAACCTTTCATAAAATTTGGGGGAAATGGTTGGATAGTCCACTAACTCTTTCCAAAAATTGAATACAATTGATCATTGATGGGCCGTGCCGCAGGGACCCCCAATACCAGGTCCATTAATATGGTTATGCTGTGTAAAAATGCATATATCTGACTGTTGCGATTACCAATTTCTCAACTCTCTTGAAACGAAATGACATGCTTACTACGACTTGTGTGATCTACCTACTAATTGAATATGGCTTGTGTATACTGAATGGATCAGATATCCAGGTGTGTTTTGTTTTTGTTTTTATTTTATTTTATTTGTGACTGTTTTGTGTCTGTTGGTTTGTGTTGAACCTAAAACCAATAAAAATATCTTTAAAAAAAAAAAAAAAAAAAAAGGGGGAAAAGTGTGGGCCTTTTTTGCTGACTTGTCTAATTGAGATGCTACTTCCACTGAGCCCTGCAGTGCACACTCATGTTTTTTTTATTCATGTGGTACTCAAATGGCTGGTTCTTTTACCACAGCTAATACACTGCAAGCAGTGGATGCTAACCACTATGGTGCTGTTGCTAACAGATACTTATAAAATACCCACACTGCAGAGCTCTTTGATTGACCTGCTGATAGCAGTGGCTTGTACTGGTGTCATCAGATCAATTAGACCCGTGACACTGTCTCATCCTCTGCATGCTTCTCTGCCATTGACAAAATTCTCCATCACTGCTGCTCTGCCTCTTCCTCAGAAATTTCCTCCTCTAGAATCAGTGGCACCTATGGATGGTCTACCATCGCATCATCCACCCCCTCCTTAACCCTCTGGTAACCCCCAGCTTCTGGAACATCACAGCCTCTGGCAGTTCCCTGCCTGCCTGATGTCTCCTCCCTCTATGTTCGTGCTACTATTCTGCTCATCCTCAATATCTGAAAGAAGAAATGTTTGATCATAACCAAGGTCATAATCTCGCAGGTAGAAGAGAACAAGAAGACCTGGACAGCTGCACACCGGAATGGATAAATCTGTATTTTTATGGGGTACACAAAACACAACTGTGGGGTGGTACAAGAATAACTGACGCGTTTCACACTTACATCAAGTGCTTACTCAAACAAATAAAACAATTTATAACCCGGTTATCCAGGATCAAAATTTTTTCTCAAAATGTGATTGTGCGGGGCACATGCATGGCTCTCGATCATGGCGGATGTCTTTTGAGAGAGCTCCGGGCTCCGTCCACTCTCCGTGACCTCCGCAAAGCGCCATCAGCTTCTAAAAGCAATGGGGGTAAGCCCGTACACACGCTCTCGTACCCGGACACCCCATGGGCAAGATCTGCCAGCAGCGCCAAGGCTAAACACCTCTTTTTGGGCCACGCCAGGGATCCGACATGGATCGGTTCATCACTAGGCCGCAATTCTCGGCCTCGAGTTCCCCCACCGATCCGTTCGCAGAGATGGATCCATTACTGGGGATAGAGGACGCAGGGAATCCCCCTCCTTCAACAATACGGGCTGTAACACAGGCCTCAGGCCCCCCGTTCTCCTCTCCACCAGCAGTTTTAACCCCAGACGTCCTGGATGCTAAATTGGGTGCTAAACTTCAACTACTACTCCAGCAAATTACCCAATCTATCTGGGCTGCTGTAAGTAAAATATCTTCAGAACTGAGGGGGGAAATCACTCAAATTGGGCAATGTACAGACACGCTGGAACATAAATTTGACGAAATGGTGCATTACGTGCAGGCCATAGAGGAAGAGAACTCTAGCCTTAAACATGCAGTCTCCCAATTGCAGTTACAGCAAGAAGACCTGGAGAACATTGAAAGAAGACAAAATCTACGATTCCGTGGTATCCCTGAAAAAGTGGGTGACTCGGCCTTACGCCCTTATCTCCTGGGGCTCTTCAACACTTTGGCCCCCTAGGTGGTAGATGTGGACTGGCGCCTAGACAGGGCCCACCGTTCTTTGGGCCCGAAACCCTTGGCTGGAGCTAGGCCCAGGGACGTGATTGTGAGATTTCATTTTTACGATAGTAAAGAAGCCCTGACACTGGCCACATGCAACAAATCACAGATCACGTACCAGGGGGCTAAACTGCATATATTCAGTGATCTCTCTCCCATCACATTGGCGGAACCTGCGACCAATAATGGCTCATCTGCAGCAGCATCGGGTCCAGTACTACTGGGGATTTCCCTTTTGCCTCATCATGTCCAGAGATGGGGTTCAGCACAGTTTACGGGATCTTCAGAAAGGTGATGCCTTTGTGAAAAGTTTAAATCTTCCCCCACTATCTGAGGAAGATTTGTTACCTCCTCCTGGACAGATTTGTCCATTTCCTACCACACCCAGTTGTGTGTGGACCCCTGTAAGGGGTCAATCAAGAAAGCAAGCATCTACTCCTCAACACTCCCGTTTTTCCAAGCAACCCCCTTGATCCTCCGGTCGGATCTTTTGGCTCATCTGTGTTTTTTTTCCTCCTACACTTACAGGTCCCACAATGTTAAGTGCTGGACTTCAGGTATTTTGAGCCTCCTGATAATTTGTCTCAGGGGCTCGACTTTCCCATGCCCATGGGATATTATAGGTAATGTTGCTGTTAATCTTAAGTTGCATATTGAAGACTGGTTATTGAAGAGTTTCTATAACTGTCAAGTTCTTAAGGGGAGTGGGCAGTGCTCTCAGCCATGGCGTGAGACCTCCTGAGATGCCAACGGATCTCAGGTCTCAAAAATGTGTTTTTCTTTTTTTCGTATGGAGTTTTTTTTCACCTCCATACATGTTTTCTTTTGCCCTTGTTATTTGTCTTTTCTATTTCCATTTTTGTTTTTTTTCTTTTTCCAACATGTCCATGCATATGTATCAGCTCTATAGGTTGAGGTCACAAGTCTTGGTTTTACCTCGACTGTTAGGGGTTTATGTTCGAGAGATGTATGTGCTACTCCATGGGTCTCATTGGGATAATCTTCTCCATCATGTTCTATATTGTTCATTTAATAGATTTCAAGGTTTTCTATGTTCTGTTTTCCGCAAAGGGTCCATACACTTATATCCGCTGTCACCAATGACTTATACATATGGCGTTGAGAATAATGTCATATAACGTAAAGGGCCTGGGCTCCATTCAGAAGCGCTGGATGGCTCTGAACGAGTTCAGATCCTCAGGGCAGATATGGTCATGCTCCAGGAGACTCATTTTCGAGTGGGAGGTACGTTGAAGTTTGCCTCCAGGTTTTTTTCCCACCTCCTTTCTAACTTCAAATTCCACAGGAAAGGCTGGGGTGGCAATTTGAATTAAAAGATCCTGCCCTAGGGGCGTGGCCTGGCACAGCATGGAGTAGGACGCTTGTCTTGAGAGCTCCGCCCATTACTCCTTAATCCTTTTAATCCTGGACTCTATGTGCAACAAAACCGGCTGGATCACATTCCTGAGGCTCTGGCAACACCCTGGGCTCCTTCCAGAACGAATTGGTCACACGGCGGCCCGAACGGAGCGGTGATCCCCCGCACGGCGGCCGAGTCTAAGCAAGACCGCGGCTTCGGCCTATTCCCGGAGGCCGCGGCCATCTTTGTACTCCCATCCACCGGCCCTGTGAGGAGATACCAACCACTCCAAAGTACCCTACCACTGGACAACTCTCCCAGGGAGAGGGGCAGGATATATAAAGCCTATCTGGACAGTGGGGAACCCGAGAAAACTCACAAATACTCCCGGTCCGGACTGCGGCCTAGGCTTACAGGAGATGTACGGCGGCCATCTTGGCACACCTGTCTTCCCTGCCTGTGTGTTCTATATAAGCTACAGCCCTGGTGTCTCCCTTCTGGCAGCCTCCACTGAGATCCCCTATATCCTGAGGGGCACAACCCCAAGCTACCTTCAACGTAAGAGGTGAGGAGAGATTGCACGCACCTATATTGTACTGTACCGTCTATCATTGGGTACTGAGGGCTACAGAGCCTGGGACAGCATTAATCTTTAACTAATAAACAAGTCAGAGCGTTACACTAAGTGTGGAGATTCTCTGGGTTCCACCTGGGACCTCCGTAAAATGTCACCATCTAAGGCACAAAAAGCAGCGGCAGCAAAATTAGACCAGTACCGCCGAACAGAAAAAGAAGACATGGAGGAGGAGGGAACAACTGAGAAAACTGGAGCAGGAGAACGTACTACGAGCGACACAGACAAACTTCTTGAAGCAATCACCCTCTGCAGAACCTCTCTCACAGCACAAATTGAGGAGGTCAAGGTAGATATTTCCCTTATCAGGCAGGACTTTCAAAAGCTCAGAGAAAGAGTGAAAGAAACCGAGACCAGGCTGGGCGAGGTGGAGGATGCTATCCCACCCCTACAAACATCCTCAGACCGAGTGCAAAGGCAAATACAGCAACTTCTTTTAAAGCAAGATGACATGGAGAATAGGCTGAGAAGATGTAATATACGCCTGATAGGTCTGCCGGAAGGGTCTGAAGGGAAAGACACTTCCACTTTTTTGGAACAACTACTGATAGACACTTATGGAAGAGAAGTTTTTTCCCCCATGTTTGCGGTAGAACGGGCACATCGCATGCCAGCAAGACCCCCTCCACAAGGTGCTCCTCCCCGTACGTTCATAGCCAAACTCCTTAACTATAAAGATCGGGACACTGCTCTGAGAATGGCAAGAGAGAAGGGCAATATCCCAGTTGGGAACGTTAAGGTAGCTATCTTTCCAGACTTCTCGGCAGAGGTACAGCGCCGCCGGCAGAGTTTTATGGAGGCCAAACGTAAGCTAAGAAGTCTACAATACAAGTACTCTATGCTCTTCCCAGCACGCCTTAGGGTAGAGCACGAAGGGCGCGCGGTTCTCTTCGAGGACCCAGAGGAAGTAATTTCTTGGTTGGAACGACGAGCCAACCCTCAACAAGCTGATTGATCAAGTCCCATTGATAACATATCTGCGACCAGAAAATGTCTCCTACCAGTGCAAGTTTTAAGCACAAATCCTGATTGATAACAGCACAAGAGTCAAGTTACCCTCCGGGGCTCCGGAGTGAGAAGAAGTCCTACAGCCAACATGCATCGTGCAGCGAGACTTTACCCCACACAGTTCTGGGAAAACAACACCCTAAACAATGGAACTCTATCCGGAACTTAACAGTCGCAGATAAATGGAAACAAGAAGATCAAGAGACCACACCGCATGTTCTACAAGCGACATGGTTGATATTTTTTCTTTTATTTAGTGTCCGGGACTGAACTAATTGTTCTACATTCCACTGTTCATAAGGAAGTTAGAATGTTTCCCAGACAACAACCAGTTTAGGGATTATGCCCGCACAAGTTTGGGTCAGTGCAGGGCAGGGAGGGGGGAGGGGGTTTCCATGTTCTTGGTTCGGTTAATTTTGAAAGTGCATACTTATAATAGCAAACAGGTAACGTTACATGTGCTAGATTTATGGGCAAGTACTCATATGCCATATTACAGGTATTTGTGTCAGATATCTTTGCAAGTTAAGATTCTGTATGCCTTATGCAGAAAAAGCAAATTGTTTTATATAAATGCTATATTAATGATTAAAAAGTGTGGAATATGGCATCTCTGAAATTCCTAACATGGAATGTGAGGGGCCTGCGTGAGAAATTTAAGCGCGCGGCAGTCTTCACATTCCTGAAGAAGCAACATGCCGATATAATAGCATTAGTGGAAACACATATTGAGGGGAGTGTACAGATGGCGCTTCGCAGGCCATGGGTTGGTTGGGCGTACCACTCTACCTACACATCACACTCTAGGGGAGTTTCTGTATTAATTGCCAAATCGGTACACTTTGAATTATGTGAGCTAACTACTGATCCGAACGGCCTTTATGTATTTATTCATGCCAAAGTATATGGAGAGCCCATGCTTATCATGGCTTTTTATATACCACCCCCATTTAATGTATCCATGGTCAAGGAAGGCATAGCATATATGACCCGTCATCCAAATATAGCAGCAATCTGGCTAGGGGACTTCAATGCTACTTTGAACCCGGCTCTAGACAGGCTACAATTGACATCAACAGCTCCCGCCGCTCCCACCGAAACTAAGTTCTCTAGGCTTATCTCCACCTTCCATCTGATAGATACATGGAGATATAAATTCCCACTGGCCAAGTCATACTCATGCTTCTCGGCATCTCGAGGCTCTATGTCCCGTATAGACTTTATACTTATCTCCCACAGATTGACCCCAAGATTATCGGAGGTAATGTTTTGCCCTAGAGTACTGTCAGACCATAGTCCTTATTGGATTATATTAAATATTCCAGTGGCAAAACCACCACGAACATGGTGTCTGAATCCATTCTGGTTGTCTCTTTTACCAGAAGATGATGAGCTTATAGACAAATGGAAAACATACTTTATTGAAAACGATGAATCAGCATCACCACCCACAGTCTGGGACTCTTTTAAGCTATTTGCTAGGCATACATTGATAACGGCAATTAATAAAATTAAGATGGACTCTTCTGGCGCCCTCGGTAAGGCGCTGGAGGACTTGTCCTCTGCAGAAAGAGAGTATGCCAACAATCCGACATCAGTAACTGCAGGCCAACTCAAACTACAGACTAGAGTAGTCAATCAGCTACAGTACCAGAAAACCAAACAAAAAATGGTTTTTTCTAAGCAAAAAATGTTTGAACATGGGGAAAAGGCAGGCAAGTTACTTGCATACCTGGTCCACAGCGAAGATAGACCCCCAGTGGTTATCACACTACATGGCTCAGGAGGGCAAAAAATAACAGACCCACCTACAGTGACCTCAACGTTTAGGGACTTCTTCGCAGATCTATACACAACGGCAGCCCCCACTGAGACCCACCACATGTCTCTTTTTCTTGAAAAGGTATCCTTCTCACAGCTAACGGAGGAACAGGTGGAACTATTGGAAGCCCCACTCACTCTAGACGAAATATCAGCTGCTATGGCTAGCTTTGCTAGGTCCAAATCCCCTGGCTCAGATGGACTTCCAGTGGAGTTCTATTCCCAATTCAGCGAAATACTAACCCCTAAACTATTAAAACTGTATAACTACCTATTTGAAAATGGGACTTTGTCTCCATCTATGGCAGAGGCTACAATAGTCCTCATCCCCAAACCTGGTAAAGATTTGGGGTTTCCAGAATCCTATCGGCCAATATCACTTCTACAGGTTGATATCAAAATACTCGCCAAAGTTTTATCGATTAGGCTTAATCAGGTAATATTAACAGTAATACACTCAGACCAGGCTGGCTTCATGCCTAGATGCAACACATCGTTTAATCTTAGGAAACTATATATTAACCTGCAAACCATACACGAGGAAGTTGGTACACGGGTGGTTGTGACCTTGGACACAGCGAAAGCCTTTGACTCGGTAGAGTGGAGGTATCTCTGGAGGTGCTTGGAGGGCTATGGATTTGGCCCAAAATTTATTAAATGGGTCCAACTTCTATACCAGGCACCCAGGGCCAAAGTGGTGGCTAATGGATGGTCGTCTCAATTATTCGAACTCAGTAGAGGCACGAGACAGGGTTGCCCCCTATCCCCACTACTATATGCCCTAGCGGCAGAACCACTGGCAATATCCATCCGAGCAAATCCAGAGATCAAGGGACTTAGAATGGGCTCTCTGACTGAAAAAATTAGCATGTATGCAGATGACACGCTATTGTACCTGGCAGACTCGGGCCCATCATTACACAATGCACTCCACACGATAGAACAATTTGGAATTTTTTCAGGTCTAAAAATCAATTGGGACAAGTCCCAAATTTTGCCAATTGATAGTTTTCCACCCCCAGAATCCCAAACCAGGCTCCCACTTCAGAGAGTAGATGTCATTAAATACTTGGGGATATATATAACCAGATCTCCTGCAGACTATATATCTCTGAATATAACCCCTCTCATTCCCCTAGTTAAAAATAAAATTCGGGTCTGGTCCAAATTACCACTAGGAGTCTGGGGACGTATAAACTTAATCAAAATGATTCTACTACCCAAAATACTCTATATTTTATGGCACACCCCCGTTTATTTACCCCTAAAACATTTCAAGTCTCTAGAGTCCCTCTTAAAGACATTTGTGTGGGGAAATAACAGACATAAATTGACATGGCAAGCCCTCAAAAATCCGACTGATCTAGGCGGCACTGCTCTACCCGATTTCAATCTATACTACATTGCAGCACAGTTATCTCAGCTTTTTCATCTAGACAAAAGCGACAGTGAGAGATTTCTAACGCTCATATGTGCTAAATGGGCACAGTACACCAAAGACCCGCTATATGCAATAACGACAGACAGGGGAGGGATGGAACTAGGTGACAGAAGACATACCATACTATACCACTACAGGAAAATATGGAAATTAGCAACCTTTAGACTTGACATCTCACAGTTTAATGACTATACACCGTTGTGGCATAACAAAAACCTTCAGGAGTTCAATAAAATACAGGACACATCTGTATGGTCCACACAGGGAATATTCTACCTACATCATATTTTAAAAGATGGACAACTTAAAACCTTTGACTTACTCAAAGAAGAATTTACAATACAGGACCAGATGTTCTATAGATACTTACAAATCCGTCACGCAACACAAGCACAATTCCCTGACAGATGGAAAACAGGTACCTTTTTCCATCTCATATGGGCATGCCCTAAAATAAAAGGCTTCTGGGAACAAATTGTGGCATTTTTACATGACACAATGGATTCACCTCTAACCTTAGACCCTAAACAGTGCCTTTGGGGTATAGTTTCAGATACAACCGATAAATATACCAAAACCTTCTTGCACGAAACACGTTTTGCAGCAAGAAAGGTCATAGCCAAAAAATGGATGAGACAAGAGACCCCTAAAATAGTGGAATGGAAGGTGGAGATAAATAATACGCTACCATACAAGAAATGTGTTTATATCAATAGAGGTTGTCCAGCAAAGTATAACAAGATATGGGACAGATGGCTCCAGGAATCCTCTACTTGTGCCTAATGTAATTGCATGACCATAAAGTGATATATAGATATAAGTATGGAAGGGCAGTATTAATAACCAAATATGCATACTTTGAAGGTCGGGATACGCTAGAAATGTTTAAATGTAATGATACATATGGTTTCCCCTTTTTTTTTTTTTTTTTTTCTTTCTCTCTCCTTCTCTCTCTTTATTTTATTATTCAATGACAACAACTATAATACTGTTATAGTGTTAACATGACAACGTAACCTTTGTATTTTCTTTTTGTATGCACCAAATACTCAATAAAACCTTGTTTGATAAAAAAAAAAAAAAAAAAAAAGATCCTGCCCTATTAGGGTCCAAAAAGTGCATGCGGACCCTCATGGGAGGTATCTTATCCTGGAGTGTGGCTACATGACCTCTTCATTTACCCTAGTTAATATATATGCTCCTAATGTTGGGCAGGTTGATTTTCTTAATAAGGTCTTTGATTCTCCTCATTATCATTCCCAACCTTTTATGATTGTAGGAGGAGACTTCAATTTAATCATGTCCCCCTCTAGGGATAGACAAGCTATAATTAGAGACGTCCCTTCACAAAGGATCATTTCACAGGCTAACTCCTTTCGCAAATGCATTAGGTCACATCAACTTTTTGACTCCTGGAGAATTAAACACCCCATGGCTAAACAATATACTTTCTTCTCCATGGCTCACAAAATGTACTCCCGCTTAGATAATTTTCTTATTTCTGCCCCAGTCATTTCTTGCGTTGTAGATTCCGACATACTTCCCATTACATGGTCAGACCATACCCCTATTGTACTGGATATTGTGCTAACCCAGACCCCCAACAAGACATCTCATTGGCGTCTTAATGACCATATTCTTCAATCAGAGATCTCATGCACAAAATTAGCTACAGACCTAAAAGAGTTTTTTCAATTTAACCTGGGGTCAGTTTCAGACTTTTCCACACTGTGGGAGGCACACAAGGCGGTCTTCCATGGTGCTTGTATCGCAGAGGGCTCCCGTATAAAAAAAGATAGAAATCAGCTTCTGCAGTCCTTGACGGACACCCTGCAGAAGGCTGAATGCTGGTTGTTGCGCAAACCCACAGTGTCGAAATTGCGTATGGTGACCTCTCTGAGAGAACAGGTAAAGTCCCTACACCTTGACAAAGCGGCTAAGTCCATAATCTGGATGAAACAAAAATTCTATGAATTTTCTAACAAGCCACACAGGATGCTGGTCAACAAACTGTGCCCACACCTCTTTAACTCTTTTCCTGACTATCTTCTTCGAGAGGATGGGTCTAGAACACACTGTACTATGGAGATGACCAGGATTTTTGGTAGTTATTATCGTAAGTTATATAACTGTCTTACTCCTGAAAAACATTTTAACTTCACCCAAGGGAAATTTGACAATTTTTTCGCTGATCTCAAACTTCCAAAACTATCTTCTTCCGACCTGACTGATCTAAATTCAGCTATAACTGCAGAGGAACTTCATAAATCTCCTGGCCCAGATGGACTGCCTTACTTTTATTACAAGACCTATTTAGAAATGTTATCCCCTCACATGCTAACTTTATATGGTTCCCTACTTAAAGCACAACCCCCAGATTCTCAGTTTTCACATTCATATATATCAGTTGTCCATAAATCAGGTAAAGACCCAGATAATTATAGACCCATAGCCCTTCTAAATTCAGACTACAAAATATTCACAAAAATGTTGGCATTTAGACTCTCTAAATACCTTCCTAAATTAATTAACAGAGACCAAGTGGGTTTTGTTTTAAATAGGCATGCTGGGGATAACACCCGTCACACTATAAATTTTATAGATTTATTGAACAGATCTCCCCGCCAGGCTCTGGTCTTGAGTCTGGATGCTCAAAAGGCCTTCGACAGGCTGAGTTGGCCCTATATGTTTACCACTCTTCCTGAGTATGGACTAAAAGGCCCTTTCTTTAAAGCCTTAGAAGCCCTATATTCCCAAGTCACGACTCAGGTTCAGATGTCATCCTTTCTGTCGCAAACCCTCCCTATGACTAATGGTACTCAGCAGGGATGTTCCCTATCCCCTTTACTTTTTTTTATGTCTGGAACCACTTGCCAAGTCCATTCGTATTCATCCTGATATTCGTGGGGTGGTGATGCGACAGAGGGAATACAAGTTATCATTGTTTGCAGATGACATCTTGGTAACTATAACGAATCCGCTGCTGTTCCTACCATCATTACACAAACTTTTATCCTCATTTAGTGCAATTTCTGGCTATAAGATTAATACCACAAAAACTGAAGCCCTCCCTATACATATACCACCACATATTCTATCTCAACTCAAGGATTTCTACCCCTACAGATGGTGCTCCACCTCTCTAAAATACCTGGGAATTCAGATTATTCCTACCTACTCCTCCCTCTACTCGGTTAACAACCCTCCCTTGATTGCAGATATCAATAAGTCTTTGCAAAGTTGGACTGGCCTCCCCCTTTCCCTCCTTGGCAGGATCAATGTGCTGAAAATGTCCATCTTACCTAGATTCTTATATTATTTTGAAACCTTACCGGTTGTTATCCCTCTTTCCCAACTTAAAGCTATTCAGAGAAATTTACAGAAATGTATCTGGAATGGTAAGGCTCATCGCATTGCAGGTTCGGTGGTACTTGCCGGGAGATCTAGGGGGGGCTTGGGAGCGCCGGATATTGCTAAATATTATTACGTCTCGCATTTAAGGGCCACACTCCACTGTGCTCCGTCGTACGTGTCAGGTCCTAGATACCCACACTCTACAGCTACGGGACCTAAACCGACACATGGAGGATTTGGACAACCGCGGCAGGCGCCATAATCTGCGGGTGCGAGGCCTGCCGGAATCGATTGAGGCGGACAGGCTGCAGGCAGAGGTCTCCCGCTTCTTTAACGGCCTCCTGGATAAACCCCCCACTACCCCCATAGGTATGGAACGCATCCACCGCGCCCTACGTCCACGGGGGAGAGACGCGGACCCACCCAGGGATGTTATTTGCCATATCATAGACTACCAACTGAAATAAGAGCTCCTGCGTAAGGCCCGCACCGCTACAAAGCTTTCACACAATGGCGCGGACATACGTCTTTTCCAAGACCTCTCTACAATTACATTGCAACGGTGCAGAGAATTACGCCCCCTGTTGAAAGTGCTACGTGCCAAGGAAATTGCATACAGGTGGAAATTCCCCTTCGGCCTGTCAGCCTCATATCAGGGTCGCTCCGCACTACTCAGAGTGCCAGAAGATCTGCGCTATTTCTGCGACACCCTGGACATACCTTTCACAGAGGTCCCCGAGTGGTACGCGGAATTCCGCCCTCTGGCTCCTAGAAAACTCCCGCCTGACAACGAACCAATGGACACTCAATCGCACCGCAACAGGAGGCACCAATCCCCATCGGAAGCCAGACACCGTCTCCAAGCTCCAGGCACGGATAGCGGCTCCAGCCCGCAGATCAGGAGAGCACGCCGAGACCGCTGAGCAGCAACACCAGAACGTGCAATATTCGGAGACTCTGTTTTCCCACTGTCCTTCGTTCCACAGGTTTCATTAGGTTGTGTTCTGGGTTTTCCCTGGTTAGTGTCATGCTGCGCTTATTTTATCTGCTATCAACCAGTCTCCCCTCAACCCTAGGCGTTTAAACCTGCCTCTTCCACTCTGCTCCAGACACCACAACAAGGATGGTAAGAACGACACCACACTGAGCTATGATGTCAAACAAGAACAATAGCTACGGATCAACAATTTCTTCACTACAGGAGGTAATCAAAAACCCTGACAAGGAATGACATTTCAGCTTACAATGCTCTGGTCATCTTTGACAATCTTGAACACACAGTTCACGTATCCTTCCCTGTACTGAAACTTCTCCCCCCCTCGCCTTAGAATGAGGGTAGGGGAGGCGGTTACATGATCATATTTACATGCCATATTATTGCTTTCTTGATGTCTCCAACTTTTTATTTATGTTTGTTTTTCTTTTCTTATTAATACCACTGCTCTAGACATGTGTATAAAATGATGGTAGGAGTGATGATCCGTGGGATTGCATAAAAAGGTACTACACGATATACCACTACAAATGTGCAAACCGCAACTGACGTTCCGAGCAAATTCGTCCGATCAAGGCGCTATGAGCATGATCCGACTCCACACGGTTCTTGCCCAACACACAGCTGGTTATTGGCGAGATTGTTCATCGTACTGACCCACCCAATTCAACCACAAACTTGGCTACCCCACTTCCTGCTTAACAGTAAGGGAGACTAGACTCCTACGGATCATCACCACCTATAATTCTAGGTTGCATATTACAATGTACATAATTAATAGCTGGGGCCCTATTGCTGAAATTCAGAATCGCTGAACTCACTACTATATCGAACGGAGATTACCCATTTTGTCATACATCCACATGCGACGGGAGCTGCTCCAGGTGCTTCACAGTGCCCGCACTCTCCGCCACCCTACTAAACCATTATTGGGTTTACATCCTTCTGTTATAACGGGATAATCCTCTGTTCCACTAGAGCATTAAAAACAAGGCCCAACTATACTAGGGAACCTCACCCCAAGACAGCACCCTCCATAGGTGGCTGAGGGGCTCCCTGGACCCACTATTCCAGTCTCACTCCACCTGATTAGGATATCTCTCTTTTTTATAATGATAGCATCACCTCCTGTGACTAGGGTGAACCCTCAGTCGCCTCTCTGGCTTTGAGCAGTGTCTCTTTAACGAACCAAAGCACATGTTTCATGCTCCGAAAAGCAGACTTAACAAAATAACATACCCACTGCAGCTCTGGGACACAGGTGACAGCTACATCTGTAAGCTCCTACTATCCCCACGGCAACATAGGAGACTGAACTCCAACCAGCATATCAATCTATCTATGTGTAGATCCGGGCACACTTGATATGCAGACCTTGTTCCCTCTTACCTCAAAGATCCGGTTCCTACCTATTCAATGACTGCTCGGTCCATCAGCACACCAAGCCACAGATACTGTTCACATCATATTAACCCTTGACAAGATATGACGTAAGGCCCGGACCTAATCACCCCGCGAAAAGGGTAGTAGCCATTTCAGCCCATAACGGATAGACCAAGGTTGACAGCATGACGTCTAAGGGAAACCACTGTTCTGAGTTTTGTATAGCATAAGTTTATTAGTCATTTCTCATTTTTAAGGATTGTCTATGATCCTCTATTATACATGGTTACCAAACACTCTGTATTGCCTACAAGACAATATTTAGCATAACACCTGCCTAGACGGCACCCTGATTATAGTGTCAAGCACCAGGGATACACTGAATAAACACATAGAATGCACTTTCATTCCAAATTACAGTCTCTCCCCCACACATAATTTGCTGTCCTCCCTAATAACACTATCAACTCTGATCCATATTATATATACTACACTTACCTATTCATACCATCCCCAGGTTGCACCTCAACATTAGTCTGTCACCTATTTCAACCTCCTCCACAAGCTCACATCTCCTCTCTGTTTAGCGGGAAGCCACTCCTCTCCGAACCTCACCTCTTCCTACCGATTTCAGCCGCTCCTCACCTCTGTGGCACCCATACCAGCAACTTCTGACATATATACCAGACTTCACCACCCACCACTGACTCACTCCGGTCATACCTAACTACAGGTATATACTTTCTACGGTTAAGCGAGCAGGATCTCGCTAATCACCGGAAATGATCACACACTCACACAAGCTCCCCGAACATCTTCACCCACAGACGCACAAGACTGAAATACAAAACTATCGTATTTTTCGACCCCCATACACGTTCTCAAACCCATAAGCATCACCAATACCCCCCTCAAAAAGTCGCGGACTCTTTGCTATTTCAGTCTAATCTCCTTTCTCAATCTCTCCTCCTCCTCCTCCGACAAAGTCTCTCAACACTACAAAACCCTCCTATCCTCCTTTACCAGCTCATCTAAACTTTAACCACGCCATCAATATGCCGCAAACACCAACTATCAAAAATAAAACAATCAAAGTAATATCCATAAATATAAGGGGACTTAACATCCCCGAAAAACACTCTCAATTACTACTTTCCTTACAAAAAAACAAAGCGGACATTGTCTTTCTTCAAGAGACCCATTTTAGAACAGGCTCCACCCCCAAACTCTCCAACTACCACTTTCCAACCTTCATCCACGCAACTAATAACTCCACAAAATCAAAAGGAGTCTCTATCCTATTCGCTAAAAATTGCCCGTTCCACGTTAAAGAAACATGCATAGACACAGAAGCGCGATACCTTTTTGTCAAAGGCACGCTACATGGAAAACGAATCACCCTGGCCAACATATATGCACCTAACACGAAACAAGTCCCCTTTTTCAGGTCCACCTTACAAAAACTCACTCTGTTCCAAGAAGGCCTTCTTATCCTAGGAGGAGACTTCAACGTGCCTCTGAATCCCTTACAGGATACCTCGTCTGGCTCCTCAACCCTACCTTATAGCGCATTACGTGCAATTAAATCACAACTAAAAGAAATGTCACTACATGACTTTGGTGTACACTTCACCCGAACGAGAAAGATTTCACATTTTATTCGACCCCCCATAACAGATACTCCAGACTAGATTATTTATTCCTTTCACAAAGGGACCTACCGATGCTAAGTACAGCCACCATTGAACCCATGTATCTTTCAAATCACCACCCAATATCCATGACGTTGACATTCTCAAACACTAATCCCCGACCCCAGATTTGGCGTCTAGACCCCTCGCTTCTCACGGACACCACCACAATGGCGGCCATACAAGAACGCCTCGTGCTTTACTTTAAGGAAAATGACTCTCCTGATATCTCGCCTATGATGCGATTGGAAGCACATAAAAGCACCATACGGGGAGAATTAATAGCTCTCTCGGCTAAACGCAGGAAGGAAAGACAGGAACACATAAATATGTTGACTTCCCGTATACAATCATTGGAAAGAGCACACAAAACCTCCCAAGCACTGACGTCACTCCCGGAACTGCTCCGAGCTAGGACTGACCTCCTAGAAGCTCTAAACAAGCAAACGAAACGAAATTATATACTCTCCCAAAAAATATTCTATGAATATGGCAATAAGTCAGGCAAAATGTTAGCATGAGCTCTCCGAGCCAAGAAAGCAAACACAACGATCCATTCGATAAGGGACGCTACTGGGAAAAAAATAGTATCCAATGACCAAATAGCCAGGCAATTTGTACACTATTACTCCCAGCTGTACAACCTACATACCCCCAACCCACAGAGGGCAGACAACCACAGAACTAAAGCCATCCATGATTTCCTCACAAAATACAGTCCCAAGCACATATCCACTGCAGAAGCTAACGATCTGGAACAACCCATATCCCCAGCTGAAATGGATGTGGTTCTAAAACAATTGAAGACCGGCAAGAGTCCCGGCCCGGACGGTCTGACGACCGGATATTATAAAACTTACTCTGACACCCTCAAACCACATTTCCTGAAGGCATTCAACTCCCTATCCTCAGACAATCCCCCACCTAGAGACCTCTTAACAGCACACATAACTGTAATACCTAAGCCCAATAAAGATCCATCTCAAGTGTCGAACTACCGCCCAATATCACTACTGAATGTTGATCTCAAAATCTACGCCAAGATATTAGCTAATCGTCTTTTGCCCCTCCTGCCTAACCTCATCTCACTAGACCAGGTGGGTTTTATACCGGGCAGGGAGGCTAGAGACAATACAACCAAGGCGATCAACATACACAAATGGTTGACTCTAACCCAACAGCAAGGGTTCTTCTTGTCTCTTGACACGGAGAAGGCATTCGACAGGGTGGCGTGGGACTATATGTCGGCAGCACTTAGAATGATCGGTATACGAGATCGTATGTTACAATTTATAATGGCACTCTACACCTCTCCTACCACACAGGTCCGTGTTAATGGACACCTGTCGGATGCCTTCTCCATGTCAAACGGGACACGTCAGGGATGCCCGCTTTCACTGTTAATATTTATCCTTACCTTGGAACCACTCCTTCAATGCTTACGCTCTAATCCAGACATCAAAGGAGTCTCCGTCTCAAAACATACATATAAGCTATCTGCTTTCGCAGATGACATCCTCTTGTTCCTGACTGATCCCCACATTACATTGCCCAATCTACTTAAGGACCTTGACACATTTAACTTCCTAAACAACTTACAAATCAACTTCACAAAATCCGAAGCCCTGAACGTTTCCCTACAGAAGGAAACCCTAGAATCCTGTCAATCCAACTTCCCCTTCAAGTGGACCCGAGATGCGATCACCTACCTAGGGATCCGCATACCGATCCACCTATCTGATCTTTATCTTAAAAACTACATACCGATCCTCCAACAAATTCAAAAAGACCTTAAGTCCTAGTCAACGGGTATCTTTTCTTGGTTTGGGAGGGCGTCGATAATTAAAATGAACATTCTACCAAGAATACTATATGTCATGCAAACAGTCCCCATAAGATTACCGCAAGCTTTCTTTGCATCGTACTGCAGGGTGTGCAGCGAATTTATATGGGGAAAAAAACGCCCTAGGCTTAGTTTTGAAAGACTTTCTTTACCCAAATTAAAAGGAGGTATAGCTCTCCCAGACATTGCCAAATACCACAGGGCATGCCAACTATCTAGAATAGTTGACTGGAATGTTCACTCCCACACTAAAGCCTGGACGCAAATTGAAAATGAATTCTCAACGGTCCCAGTTAAACAATTACCTTGGACTCCCTCAAAACAGATACCTATGGAGTGCACACGACACCCCTTGATCTCCTCCACACTTCACTCGTTTAAGACAATGTGCCAAAAACATCACATTTCCTCTATCCCAGGCCCCTTAACACCAATCCGAAATAACACAGATTTCCCACCGGGTATACCCACTACATTCCTTGAGGGATACTGGCCCCAAGACGATATACGCGCAAAACATTTCTTCTCCGGAAACACCTTCCTAGCTCTTACTAATTTACCCACACACACGTCAGGAAGACCCTTTCCGCTTTGGACATACAATCAAATACGGCACTTTCTTAACCACCCACACAAGAATACCGAATACTCCAGACAACTCACACCTTTTGAAGCTCTGTGCTCCAAGACGGAACCACAGAGACATGTGATTTCAGAAATCTACGCTCTCCTTTTCTCTGAACACAGCCCCAAATCCAACATAGCCACTCGCAGTTGGGAAAGAGAATTAGCATTAGATCTGTCAGACCAAGAATGGGAAAACATATACTCCTACATCCACAAAGGTTTAACTAACGTGTCAGCACAAGAAAATGGTTTCAAGATCTTCTCTAAATGGTACAAAACCCCCCTTAAACTCCACAAAATTTCCCCTGCTATCCCTTCCACCTGTTGGAGATGCTCAGAGGGAGAAGGCTCCATGGTCCATCTATGGTGGTCCTGTCCACTCATTCAACCCTTTTGGAAAGAAGTCCAACGTATTACCACTAACATTACCACCTATCAGATTGAATTCACCCCTGCCCAAATGTTGCTACATCACTCCTCCATCCCAAAAAAAGACTACCACCGCTCTCTTGCCCTACATATGATCAACGCGGAAAAATGTGCATCCCGATTCTCTGGAAGTCTTCCAAACCCCCTACTATAGCAGAATGGCTCAAACGAATATCTAAAGTAGCCAAAATGGAGGAACTGATTCACCAAGCCAAAGATACGCCCTCCAAATTATGAACTATTTGGTCATGCTGGCAACACTTCCAAACGACAGCCGAATATGCGGATCTGTTATCCTAAGATCCTACACTGTCATTTGGGACTTTGTCGGAGGAGGACTCGCTATATTCTCTTTTACCCTTCTATCTCATTTAATCCCCCCCCCCTTTTTTATCTCACCCTTCTCATCACCCCCCCTCATATATGGGAATCTACTTGATAATAACAACGACATAATCATTATCCCATACCCGCTTTACTCCTTCCTTTCCTACATACTATTTCTAAACTTCTAATCCCCATTCCCCATGATACAGAAATTCCATCCCTCCTGCCCAACTAATAGTAGGATTGCTTGTGGTCCGGTGACCGCAATCCTATCACACATTAACACGCCCAGAGGCAATATACAATGAACAGCAACACTACACACAATGATATCTCCAGGACCCCACACTAATAAATAACAATTGAATGCACGATTGAGCGAACCCACACATACACTTGCTCATACCTGACGGCCACTTATCACTATCCACACCATTCATAAGGTGCCTTCTTGAGACAAACGATAACTCATAAGCTCCCCAATTGATTTAATAACACTTAGCTTTAGGTCACCGCACAAAACATATGAAGACCTAGCAGGGTCCCCAAAACAAAACATACTCACTGACTCGACTCTGGGCATAGACTCTCCTGTTTGAACGTTTACTATTAGAGTATAATTATTTACGGTTATATCAAACTTCTGTTCATTACCAGAAAATTTGAACTTGCTGTATAGTATTGAATAGATGTTCATTGTACCACAAACTCTACTCAAAACCACTATACTACTTCTTATGTACCTTCATTCTGTTACGCTTCTGTACAACATGACTTTTATTGACAATAAACATGATTCTGGAAAAAATAATAGTTCGACTCCCTTTAGAGTTCCTGACCGTACTTATATACTCTAAATTAGTTTTGCTATATATGTATGACCTCTGCATGTGTTCTGATTACACTTATAAGCTATTATATACTTTTGTATTGAATTGTACAGTACACTTTTGTGTCCTGTCTATGTGGACAATTTTCTTTTATTTTACTTTTCTATTATTATCACTCTCATGTTGTGAACCCTCGTTTCACTCTTGTATCCTAATGTTATGTAATTTCTTCATTGAAAAACTTTAATAAAAATACAATTTAAAAAAATGTGAATGTGCGTAGTGACAAATGGGCAGTGATATATATGTTATCTGAATAAAGACTGAGCATGTATGAGAAAGATGTGTAGACACAAGGCAATCAATTCTAAAAATATATATGTATAATAAGATGAGGACTGAGGGTCAATGCATGTGAGTGAATATGTGCAAGACATGCCTGCAAAATTAATACGCAATAAATCAACAACAGGTGCCGTGATATCAAGACAGCATGATTGTTATATCTACATAGTCCATAATCATCAAGTCCATGATCTGAAAGAAAAACAAATATGTCACAGACCAACATTCAAAAACAAGTACAAAAAGTATATTTAGAATATATAAAGAACTTTTTAGTTATGTGGTAAAGACGTACCTGTAACCATATAAAAACATCATATACAAGATTAATATTATGTTTCTAGAATGGTGATAAACCATAAACTTGGACTCATCCATGTGGATGTGTAATAAAACAAAGATATATATATCCATGTGCATATATTGGTTCAAAACCTGACTAAATGAAATTGGGGTACTTGAATGGCGTATGAAGCAAAAACGCCAATCCAGACGTCCCTTAGCAGAACTGTATTGAAACGCTCTCCAAAAACTTAAAAATATATGTTTAATCATTCGTATTAAGCAGCTAGTCTTAGTTGTAAAAATATGGATATAAGTACAACTAAATATGTGTGAAAAATGTGCGAGCTGCCAGTGAACAAAGGGGGACCTTTTGGAGAAAAAAAATTTCAAAAAATACGGCACTTAAATAAACAAATTCAGCAAAAATAACAATTCAGCAAAAAGAAGAGAGGAGGAAAAGGAATGTGTCATGGTTATGCAATAGAGTTTGTCGATCAGCATACCTGTCTCCATGTGTTCATCTCTAGAGACCAGCTGACCCTCACCTGACTGTTTTTGTAACCTCTCCTCTAAGCATGGCCCCACCCCAGGCCCTATCAGGGAACCCTATATTAACCTGTGCACTGCAAGTCAGCAGTGCTGATCAACCATTGTGTGTTAGCCTCTGTGTGTACTTGCTGTGTTTCCTACAGCTGATTCCTGTTACCGACTTTGGCTTGTTCTTACTATTCCTGTCTGCTCATGACCCTGACCTTTGGCGTATTCCCGACCATCCCTGTTTGCCTGTGACCCTGAACCTTGGCGTGTACTCTGTTGTCCTTGTCTGCTTGTGGCCCCGACCTTGGCTTGTCCCTTACTTTCCTTGTTGTTCCAGCCTGCTGCCTCCTTCCTCTTCTCCTGTAGTCTACCGTGAGCGTGAGCTGTGAGACCCTGGGGGCCACGACCTGGAGCCAGACTGCAGCGCAGTCCATCCTTACCATTAAAGGCTCTGGTGAACACCTGCTGGCTCTTAGACTCCGCGCCCTGGGGAATCTATGCTCTAGCTCCCAGTGGGATCTGTGTCAGTGATCCAGTAGACCTGCTTCCTGAACCTCCCAGGGTTCAATCCGCAGCAGTCAGCCATAGGGTCCACTACCTTGTGGTGCACTCCTGATCCCAACGGTGTGCATCTGTCACCCAACCTCTAGGTGACCTGACAGTTTGATCAGCCATGGACCCGGGTGATGTGCCGCTACCCGCAGATGATCAGTTGCTGGGCTTAGTTTGCAGACTTGAGACCCAGGAATCGCATTAGACCCAAGTGATGCGATTTCTTCAGGATTTGGCATCCCGTTTTGAACAGGTTCAGGCCTCATTAGATCCCCCGGTTCAACAACCTCAACCGCTATCTGCTGCTGTACCTATCGCACCAGTCGCAGCCACACATTCATTACAACTGCCAGCTCCGGCCCATTTCTCTGGGGACTCCAAGGCTTGCAGGGGGTTCCTTAGCCAGTGCACGATTCATTTTGAACTTCAGCCCCAAAACTTCCTGTCCGATCGGGCGAAAGTAGCCTATATTATATCCCTTCTGTCCAGCGAGGCGCTAGCTTGGGCTGCCCCTCTGTGGGAACTGAATGATCCAGTGGTTTCTAGCCTGTCTGATTTCTTGAAACTTTTTCGGAATATCGAGGAACCGGGTCGTGTCTCCTCAGCAGCTAGCGCTCTTTTACGTCTCCGTCAAGAGTCCGCTTCTGTGGGACAGTATGCTCTTCAGTTCCGTATCCTCACAGCTGAATTGAACTGGAATAATGAGGCCCTAGTTGCAACCTTTTTACATGGCCTCTCTGATAGAGTGAAGGATGAATTAGCAGGAAGATCCCTTCCTGCTGATCTGGACGGTGTCATCACCTTGTGTAACCAGATCGATATTCGCTTTCAGGAGAGGGACCTGGAAAAAAGACGCCAGCACTCCCCGTTCCTTAGGCAGCTTGAGCTCCCAGTCCCTTCTCTTCGGTCCGAGGAGCACCCCCTGCCCACTGAGGAACCTATGCAGCTGGGCTGGACCAAGTTGTCTCCTGAAGAACACCCTAGGCGCAGAACTCTGGGCCTGTGCCTCTATTGTGGGGCCAAAGGTCATTTTTGTGATACTTGTTCTCTTCATCCGGAAAAACGATCGGGGCTAATACATCTGGAGGGTGGAGTATTAGACCCTGAAGTATCACCTTCACCTTCTCGTCTTCTTCTTTCTGTGTTCCTTCATGTCGGCGCTTCCTCTCGTTCAGTCTCGGCACATCTGGATTCTGGAGCCGCTGGCAATTTCATGGATTGGGAAGCTGCATCTTCCATGAGGCTTACCCTTTTGCCCCTTTCAACGCCATTGGTGGTCTTGGCGATTGATGGCACTGTTCTCCCAGGGGGTCCTATCCGCTTCCAGACCCTTCCTGTTAAGATGTCGGCAGGGACACTCCACCAGGAGTGGATATCCATGCTTGTCTTGCCTAAAGCTTCATCTCCTATCATATTAGGTCTTCCTTGGTTACGGTTCCATTCTCCACACATTGACTGGACTGCTGGACGGATCCTGGCTTGGGGTTCCTCCTGTTCCTCTTCCTGCCTACTCAAGGTTACCCCAAAAGAGAAACTTCCTGTTGCCACCATCCCAGTATCTTCTGCTCTTCCCGCTGCATATAGCGATTTCTGGAATGTCTCCTGCAAAAGTCAGGCTGAGGCACTCTCTGGGTCATGTGGCACTCTGGATGAGGAGCCCACCTGTAAACTTGAGCCGATCATTCACTCCAGTTTGCATGGTCATTTACCTTTACCTGTTCCTGGACATCCTTGGACGCACACCCAGGCTGACTCGTCTACCAGTTCCACAGTCGCTACGCCCTGTGATGTGATTCTGGTGGTCGCTGCACCTGGCAATGCTGTTCAGTTGGCCTCTGCACCAGTTCAGCCTATGCCCAGTGAAGCTATCCAGCTTGACTTCTGTGACACATCACTTTCTAAACAACCTGGCCTCAGGGATCCACTGACTTCTGCCCAGTCTGATGATCCTGTGTTGGATGTCCAGCTCATCTTTAAGGGTCTGGGGGACCCTGCTCAGACTCCTGATGGTCTTCTTATGCCTTTACCCATTCCTAAGAAGCCTTTAGCCCTCAATAAGTCCTCTCGTCCTCTCCCTACCTCGGTTTCGGTCTCTGAGGATAATCTTAAGTATGAGGTTAGTCAAGTTCTCGATTCCTGGGGCCGTAGAGGCATTCTTCAGTACCTCGTACATTGGAAAGGGTTTGGTCCTGAGGAGAGGTCTTGGATCGCTGCATCTGAGGTCTTTGCTCCTCGTCTATTGAGGAGGTTCCATCTGGAGTTTCCCTTTAAGCCTGGGCACAGGCGGGTGAGGGTGAGGTCTTAAGAGGGGGGGTACTGTCATGGTTATGCAATAGAGTTTGTCGATCAGCACACCTGTCTCCGTGTATTCATCTCTAGAGACCAGCTGACCCTCCCCTGTCTGCTTTTGTAACCTCTCCTCTAAGCATGGCCCCACCCCAGGCCCTATCAGGGAACCCTATATTAACCTGTGCACTGCAAGCCAGCAGTGCTGATCAACCATTGTGTGTTAGCCTCTGTGTGTACTTGCTGTGTTTCCTACAGCTGATTCCTGTTACTGACTTTGGCCTGTTTTTACTATTCCTGTCTGCTCGTGACCCTGACCTTTGGCGTATTCCCGACCATCCCTGTTTGCCTGTGACCCTGAACCTTGGCGTGTACTCTGTTGTCCTTGTCTGCTTGTGGCCCCAACCTTGGCTTGTCCCTTACTTTCCTTGTTGTTCCAGCCTGCTGCCTCCTTCCTCTTCTCCTGTAGTCTACCGTGAGCGTGAGCTGTGAGACCCTGGGGGCCACGACCTGGAGCCAGACTGCAGCGCAGTCCATCCTTACCATTAAAGGCTCTGGTGAACAACTGCTGGCTCTTAGACTCCGCGCCCTGGGGAATCTATGCTCTAGCTCCCAGTGGGATCTGTGTCAGTGATCCAGTAGACCTGCTTCCTGAACCTCCCAGGGTTCAATCCGCAGCAGTCAGCTGTAGGGTCCACTACCTTGCGGTGCACTCCTGATCCCAATGGTGTGCATCTGTCACCCAGCCTCTAGGTGACCTGACAGAATGGGGCGGGAGTAGTAAAACAAAAAATGTTGTTAAATGTTGGAGAACAATTTAAGTCCGTCCTTAGGTATAACCATGTTAGGATTAAAAGGATAAAGATCAATATTGATGTTTATTGAATAAAACTAAAGCCATAAATATGTAAAAAAAAAATGGGTAAACCCAATCAAAACAAAAATAATTAGATATGACTAGCAATGTATAAATAAATAAACGTGTTCATGGCATATTGGAATCCCTAAATAAGAGCAGTATATATATAAATGATGGAGTATTTTTTAATCATAAAAATGGGAAAAGCCTGATGGGATTCTGGTATTTAAAGAAAAAATCCAATATACTTCACATTTACACAACAATTGAAATTTATCCCCTCCACTGACAGGAGTCACAACCTTTTCAATGCCCTGAATAGAAAGACTGGATGTATTTTTGTGATGCTCAAAAATCCAATGTTTGGCTACATTTGTTGATTTGTCTTTCTCTATGTCATGTAGATGGTCGTACAAACGGTCCCTAAGGCGACGTGTTGTATGACCCACATATTGAATTTTGCAACTTTCACATGTAATGACATATACCAGATATTGGGTATTGCAATTGATAAAAGAAGAGATGTTAAACTCTCTACCATTACTACATGACTGGATAGTTTTGCCTTTTTTGATATGGTTACAGTAATTGCAGCTTCCTATACCACATTTAAACTTTCCTGTGAAATTTAACCAATTGGAGTTCGATTTGCTGTTAAGAAATAGACTGGGTGAAAGAGAATGACCCAACGTGGGTGCTCTGCGGGAAACCATCTGCACTTCTCCAGAAAGAGTTTATTATAAACTGGGTCATTAAAGAAGATAGGAAGATATCTGTTAATAATGCCCTTGATTTGGGTGAACTCTGAACTATATGATGTTGAAAAAATTGGGATATTATCTGAAAATTGGGACAATCTTTGTTTCATTCTTTTATTTGGTTTTTCCACTAGAATTGAATGTCTGGGGATGGCCTTAACAGTACTGAGTGTTTTATTAATAAGAGAATCAGGATAACCCTGAGCTTTAAATCTATGTGCCATGTTGCTGGCTTCTATGTTAAACGTCTCAGATGTACTACATAGGCATTTAAGCCTGAGGAATTGTCCATATGGCACTCCTCTGACAGTATGGCTGGGGTGTGCGGAATCGGCTCTGAGTAGAGCGTTCCCCGCAGTGGGTTTCCTGTAGAGACTAGTGTGAACCAACCCACCTGTACCCACCAGTCTCACATCCAAAAGTTCTATATTGTTGGTATGTAAAACACCTGTAAACCTCAGATTTAAAGGGTTATCATTGAAATATAGAAGCCAGGCATTCAAATCTGCATTCTCATCAGAGGTGATGAACAAAAGGTCATCAATGAAACAACAGAAGAACACAGTGTCTGAGCGACGGGGGCTATCCGGTCCAAAAACGCGGGACCTCTCCCACCAACCTATAAACAGGTTGGCTAATGAGGGCGAAAATTTGGCTCCCATAGAGGCCCCACATTTCTGGAGGTAATAGCCCCCGTCAAACGTGAAAAAGTTGTGTGTTAACAAGTATTCCAGCACTTGTAAAATGAACTCCTGGAGAACTAGAGAATGTTTACCTGACCTGCTAAGGAACCAGGATACTGCTTGGAGGCCCAAGTGATGTGGAATGCTGGAATAAAGACTTGTGACATCACAACTTATCCACCTATAATTGCTCTCCCATTTGAAATCCTGAAGTTTACCAAGTAAATGTTTGGTGTCCATCGGGTAACCTGGCAGGTTAATGGTTAAAGGTTGAAGTTGAGAGTCTATCCATTCACTCAGGCGTTCATTGAGTGAACCTATGCCAGCCACAATGGGTCGCCTCATAAGGGGATTTAACCCCTTGTGGACCTTCGGTAAATGGTGGAAGACTGGCATGATGGGATGCTCTGGGATAAATGATTCTTTATCCCTCTGAGGAAAAAGGCCTACCTGCACCGCCCTGTCAAGTAAGGTGGATAGTTCTTTTTAAAAGGGATAGTGGGATTCAAACTGAGTGGTAAATAGGTGCGTGTATCAGACAAATGGCGTAAAGCTTCCATTTTATACATATCTGAATCTAATACAACAACCATCCCTCCCTTGCCTGCATTTCTGATGACAATACTGTTGTTTGCCATCAGTTGTTTTAATGCATGTCTCTCAAATAATAATCCTGCAGCAAATCAATAATACCACTGATTCCTCATTGCTAACTGACAGTTTCACCCATCATTAATCATAATACAGCAGTAAACAGCTCCAATAAATGTTGAAATACAATATAAAATGCACATATTATTTTAAGGGTTTCATTCCCATTTACATGAAATCAAACATCATAGCATATGTCAAGGCCAGAAAATTCCTACCATCAATTCATTAGGGAAGGAACTTTCAAAGCACATGTGTTGCTCTTATTCTCTTAGAACTGAAGACATTTTGCCTTTATAGATGCTGGTTATTTTAAGAATAGCACATAGAATTACCTTTAACCTCAGCTTGCAAGTTGCTTTCCTTGCTTTGTAAGAAAGTTTTGTGAACAAATTATTTTTCTTACAGGTACTTCTCAACACATTTTCTATTTGCTGCTGAAATAATGATTTTAGAAAATTTATAACATAAAAAAGAAAGAAAAGACGTATCTTCAGATTAATTATGAACCATATGTGACATCTTCAGAACTCTTTTAACTCAATACCACTTCAATGTGTTTCAAGATATAACCTAACAAAAGATACTCTTCAAACCAGTATGAAAATGACTGACAAGAATAAATTAAAATAACTAGTTCAAAGAGATGAGTAATTCTTCTTGGGTGACTTGACCACCTGAAGAGTGAAGATCTTTTTCCTAATTACCGTCCAGTATTATGAACTATTTATGTATGATTTTCAAGGGTGTGATTTTGTTTTTTTCTCCATCTTACCCGTACCATTGTTAATGATATTAAAACGTCTTTCTATCACTGATGCTCAAATGCATCAAAGAGAACCATTTTTATACATTTGATAGACTAAACTAGCAAAAAAAATGAATTGGTCATCAGAAGTAGGGATGGGCAAACGGTTCAGCCCAAGCATAAGTTCGGGCCGAACTTTGGTTGTTCGGACGTTCGGCGAACAACAAATATTATGCGGTGTTCACAGCAAATTTGAAAGCCACGGAACCCTGTTAAAGTCTATGGGACACTAAACATGAAAAACCAAAAGTGCTAATTTTAAAAGATTTTATGCAAGTTATTGTCATAAAAAGTATTTGGGGACCTGGGTCCTGCCCCAGGGGACATGTATCAATGCAAAAAATAGTTTTAAAAATGTCCATTTTTGCAGGAGCAGTGATTTTATTAATGCTTAAAGTGAAACAATAAAAATGAAATGATCCTTTAAATATTGTGCCTGGGGGTGTCTATAGTATGCCTGTAAAGTGGTGCAGTTTTCCTGTGTTTAGAACAGTACCACAGCAAAATGACATTTCTAAAGGAAAACATGTCATTTAAAATTGATTGCGGCTGTAATGAATTGTCAGATCCCTTCATTATAAATAAAACTCATTGAAAAAAATGGCATGGTTTACCCCCCCCCCCAGTCCATTACCAGGCCCCTTGGGTCTGGTATGAATATTAAGATGAACCCCGAACCAAAATTTTTTCGAAAAATTGCGTGTGCCAGATAAAAAAAATAATGGTGTAGGGGTCCCCCTAGAATCCATACCAAACCCTTCAGGTCTGGTATGGATTTTAAGGGGAACCCTGCACTAAGATTTAAAAAAAATGGCGTAGGGGCCCCTCCAAAATCCACACCAGACCCTTATTCAAGCACGCAACCTGGCAGGCCGCAGGAAAAGAGGGGGAGACGAGAGAGCGCCCTCCTCCTTAACCGTACCAGGCCACATGCCCTCAACATGGGGGTGCTTTGGAGTCGTCCCAAAGCACCTTGTCCCCATGTGGAGTCACCCCCAAATCAATCTTCCGGTCCAGTACATCATCTAAGGTTACTGCATCCTTGATTGGTAAAGTGAAGAGTCTCTCGGGGGCGTGGCTTGGCAGCGGATGTAGTCAGTCGCACATCTTGTGAGCTCCGCCGAAAATCCGTACAGAAATCCTGCAAATCTTTGCTGACAGACCAGTTCTTGCACCAGACTACCCCCCGGTACACCAGCTACGATCGCCCGTTTACGGAGACATCACAGCATGACTGCTAAACCCCCCAGACGCGGCTCCACGGCCCGCTCCGCTCCGGACCACGAGGCCCAAGATGGCGGCGCGGCATCCAAGTCAGCTGCAGCGAAACACAGGGAGGCCGTGCAGAAGCTTTTCCCGCAATCTGAAATATGGGACTTACCAGAAACGAACGGCAACGGAGCGGAGAGCCGCAGCGGGTCGCAATCGGAGGCAGATGACACTGTTCCCCTGGAAGATCCGCATGCTGCTCTGCTGCCCTGGGACACTGTGAGTAACTTACCTATGCCCCATAGATCACACAAGGCCCAAACCGCGAGCTCGCCTGAACAGGAACCTACACTGAGGGATATCTTCTCAGCGGTCACGTCATGTAATCTTTCTATCATGGCACTCGCATCAGAGGTTAAGGGGATGAAGTCAGAGATGTCTTTCCTGCGTCAGGATATGCAAAAATTAAGGGATCGGACCTCTGCCATTGAGGGACGTATTAGTACCATAGAAGATGACTGGGCCCCCATGCAAAGGGACTCGCATGCTCAACAAATAATGGTAGCCAAACATGCTACGAAAATCGACGATTTAGAAAACAGATTACGCAGAAATAATGTCAGAGCTATTGGTATCCCTGAAAAAATGGAGGGCAGAAACCCAGTTGATTTTATTGAAAAATGGCTGCTTGATAAATTTGGGAAAGACTCGTTCTCCCCTATGTTTGCAGTGGAGCGGGCACATAGGGTTCCGTCTAGGCCCTTGCCCCCAGGTAATCCTCCTAGAGCTTTCCTTTTCAAAATGCTTCATTACAGAGACAGAGACATAATTCTTTCAAAAGCTCGCACTCTGGGAGACGCACTGGTGATCGAAAACTCCAAAATATCACTGTTTCCAGACTTCTCGGCGGATGTACAAAAGCAGAGGGCCCAGTTCAATGATATTAAAAAGAGACTCCGCTCTCTGGACCTACAATATTCTATGCTCTATCCGGCTCGTCTCCGTGTAGTAGCCAGAGATGAGGTGCACTTTTTTGAGAAACCTGCGATGGCAGTACAATGGCTGGACAGAGAGGAAAAATCCTTACGAGAAGATTTAGGCAGAAGACGCAGAAACACCTGAAGTTCAATACCCCTCCTGATTCTCTGAGAAACAAAAGGGAAAATCTCTTTGAATAATGCAATGTTGGTGCAATTACTATCCGTCCATAATAGTTCTAGTCACAAGATGACAATATTTGCTTTAAGGCGGAGGATATCGCATGGACAACTTACTGCTGATAGTTAAGTCTATGCCAGTAACTCAAGGCCTGTTGCCTTTTGGCTCTTCAAAGCCGGCTACTGAAATTAGCCCCCCAGTTACGGGTCCTACGTGGACGCTACAGTTTCTGTTTTATTATGTTGTTTTCTTTTTCAGTTTTGTCCCTAGGGACACAGTTACCCTAATGGTCCTGGTACTGCTCCAACGAATTCTACCTACCCCAAGGAAACTATACCAAATGCCCAATCTCTTTAGTTTTGTTCAATATAACACTGAAGGCTCTCAGGAGCATTCTCTATGTGTCCTATATGACTTACCCTCATATATTTACATTCTAATGCTTTATGGCTAAACAGATAACGCTTACTAGCTGGAATGTTAGGGGTCTGGGAGACAGAGTGAAACGCCTAGCTGTATTGCATATGCTTCAACGCATGGGATCTTCAGTAGTATGTCTCCAGGAGACGCATATGTTACCTGATCAAGAATCCCCATTCTCTACAAAATTATTTGCTGCTCAGTTTCACTCTGCCTTCTCTTCCTATGCTAGGGGCGTCAGCATTCTGATAGGCAAAAACATGAGTTTTACGTATACATTGTCGGTCATTGACCCTCACGGTCGATATGTTTTCCTGGTATGTTCATTAGATGGGTTACAGTGCATTATTGGGAATATTTACATCCCGCCTCCTTTTTTGTTAGAGGTCGTTAAGACGCTGGCCTCCTTCCTCTCACAGCATCCGGGGATCCCAGCAATTATTGTTGGGGATTTTAACAATTACCTAGATGCGGAGCTGGACAAAATGACCGCAAAGATTCCTTTGGGTGGGGTGAGGGGAGGTCAGACGTCCTTTGCCCGCCTTATTGCGGAACTGGGATTGAGAGATGTATGGAGGATGAGTCACGCACAGATAAAAAGTTATTCATGTTTTTCTGCTACGCATAAAGTTCTCTCCAGGATTGATCTCGGTCTGGGTAATGATTTGATGCTCCCATTGGTAACTTCTACAAAATATGAAGTATGAACTATCTCTGATCATTCTCCCCTGTGTATAGAGATTTCCACATCGGGTGTTCTAAAGAGGAACTACTGGAAACTCAACCCCTTTTGGTTGTCACTGTTTCCTATACCTGATCCCATTTTTGATACCTTAGAATCTTTTATTAGGTTTAACAAACCTTCATCTAGACCAGGTATTTTCTGGGACACATTAAAAGCATTTTTGAGAGGCCAATTTATCAAGTCTATTAATGCCATTAAGACCGAGACCAAGAACTGGGAACAAACTGTGTTGAGGGAGGTTAAGAGGACTGAAGCTGCCTTTATTGAATTCCCCTCGGAGAGCACTGAGAGGTCTTTTCTTGAGGCGCAGCATGCGGCCAACCATCTAATATTAACCACTGCTGAGAAGAAGAGGTTTTTTCTTCAACAAAAATATTTTGAGGAGGGAGAGACCACGGGGCATATGCTTGCTATGATGATACGATCCCAAAAGGGGTCGTCCCATATAGACTCAATCATGGGCCCACTGGGCACTCTGGTTTCCTCCCACACTGAAATATTGTCCACGTTCAGAGATTTCTGTGCTGATGTGTACTCCACGAAAGTCAATCCTTCCCAGTCGGAAATTAATTCTTTTTTAGACCAATGCCAGTTACCGCAGATCCCACCCCAGGACGTAGCACTACTGAATGCTCCTCTTGGGGATGAGGAGCTATTGGAGGCGTTAGCGCTTTCCTCTCCTGGTAAGTCTCCGGGATCGGATGGCTTGCCGGCGGAGGTCTATAAGCGCTACTCTGAAATTCTGATAACACACCTAAAGGAAGTATTTGAGGATGCCAAAAACATTGGAAGTTTACCCCAATCCATGAATGAAGCAATAATCGTTCTTCTCCTTAAACCGGGCAAAGAGGCCCACCTACCTGACTCGTATAGGCCTATTTCTTTATTAACAACAGATGTTAAATTGCTAGCAAGGGTACTAGCCACAAGACTCGCTAAAGTCATACACAAAGTGATACATAGGGACTAATCGGGGTTTATCCCTTCAAGGTCCACAGCCCTTAATATAAGAAGACTTTTTCTTAACCTCCAGATCCCTGTCGACAACCCTGGCAAAAGAGCAATACTATCATTGGATGCTGCCAAGGCTTTCGACAGTGTCGAATGGCCATACCTATGGGAAACCTTGAAGCGTTTCGGCTTAGGAACTAACTTCATTCAATGGGTTAAGCTGCTGTACTCGGCCCCCACAGCCAGGATCCGCGTAAATGGTGATCTTTCGGACTCATTTCCTCTTTCTAGAGGTACGAGGCAGGGGTGTCCACTCTCACCCCTGCTATTCGCATTGGCCCTTGAACCATTGGCAGAGATGGTAAGATCATCACAGTCAATTATGGGCTTTGTCAGAGGCCCAATTACTGATAAGATCTCTCTTTATGCGGACGACACTCTACTTTACTTAGGGGATGTGGAGGCTTCACTCACAAACGTAATGCAGATAATACAACATTTTGGTACACTGTCGGGATTCTCCATTAATTGGAGTAAATCCGTAATTCTTCCGGTAGATGAGCCAACGATTGATCTGCCGGCTAGTGCAAGATCACTTAAAGTGGTTTCCTCATTTAAATATCTAGGTATTCAGGTGACAGTCAACCCACAAAAATACTTAGAAGATAACTTACTACCTCTTTTCAAAAAACTTCAAATGACATGCAATACTTGGTGTAAGCTTCCCCTATCAGTAATTGGTAGAATAAATTTGATTAAGATGGTCTGGGGACCTCAGCTTCTATACATCATGCACAATTCTCCACAATGGATACCTCGAAAATGGTTTAATCGTATTGAGACATTGTTTAGATCTCTAATATGGAGGAAAAAAGTAGCTAGAATAAGTCTTTCCACCTTGCAGTATGGTAAAGAACGGGGTGGAGCTGCTGTTCCCAACCCTAAACTATATTTTTATGCCTCTCAATTGCAACACTTGTGTGGTCTTGGTTTGTTGAACGACTCTGACTCGGTCGAAAGCATGCTGCGAACTGGAACATTAAATACAACGGTGCTGGCAATTTTGGAGGCGGGATTATCACACCTGCCACAATCAGCCCCCACCATAGTTCTTCTCAAAAAATTATGGTCTACGGTCAAATCTAAACTACAGATTATGGGCTTCCTGACAGAGACTCCCCTATGGAACAATCCGAACCTAACAGAAGTATATAAACTAGAGGGTTTCCAGATGTGGAGGAATGCCGGAATTCAGAATATTTCTCAATTATTTCACCAAAATATTTTAAAATCCTTTATGGAATTGCAGTCGGAGTTTGGGCTCCCTAGACACCAATTCTACCGATATCTTCAGTTACGTCATGCCCTTCAGATTCAAGGCCGGTCAGCTGCTTTAGTGCTTGTTACCCATCCTCTGATTAATGACATTTTCTATGGTCAGGATAAAAAGGGTCTTATATCTCACATTTACTCGCAATTGCTTTTGGCTTTACAAGACACTGCTAATTTACCATGCAGACGTAAATGGATAGAGGATCTGGGAGAGGTGGGTGAGGATGTCTGGGACACATGCCTTCAGACAGGGCCATTAACTTCTGTATCACAAACACATAGACTTTCGCATCTATTCTTGCTACACAGAGCTTATCGTACGCCAATACAACTACATAGATGGGGCAGAAGGGATTCCCCCTTATGCCCTAAACGATGTGGAGAGGAGGGATCACTGATCCATCTGATGTGGCGCTGCCCCAAACTACACCGCTACTGGGGCGATATTACCGACACAATTTCGTCAGTATTCCAAATTAGGATCCCCTTGGATCCTCTGATATGTATATTAGGAGCAATTGATGAAGAAATATATCCCCCTCCTAACAACATAGCAATTATCAGATTATTATATCTGGCCCGTAAGTTGATAGCCAGATTCTGGTTATCTGTAAATGTCCCCACCAAAAAACAATGGATAGAGCAAGTAAATTATATCCTTATCAGAGAACACCTAACATATCAGCATAGAAATGCCTCTCGAAAATTTAACTCTATATGGCAACCTTGGCTGGATTCCCCAGGATTGGCACCCCCACAATTAATCATGCACAGAATATTTCAAGTTTAAGTGTATACAGCTTGTTTAATTGAGGCGGTAAATGGTCTACTTATGATGTGTATCCGGGAAACTAAACCTAGTTGGGCAGACCAGGAGCAAGGTTTATGGTTAGATGACCAGTTTGTCATCTGGTAGCTGCATTGGGTGGGAGAATCTTTGTTCTCTTACGCAGTGCGGTTTGTTGGTATATAAATGTAAAATCTATTAGATGCCACTGCTGTAGCAACAATTTTTATTTTCACTGAATATACATGGTCAAGACAGAACTGAATGATCCGTGTTCATACCATATATTGTGCCATATTCAATGCTTGACTGTCTACTATGTAATTTGTCTTTTGTGGCTCAATAAAGAATTTTCTGATTTAAAAAAAAAAAGTGAAGAGTCTCACAAGTCGTATTAAAGAGGCATCGACAACTCGTGCATAGATTAGAGGCTCTTTTAAAGGATACAGCTTTGCTAGCCTGTTATTGAGGCTGAATCTGATCTTTCCCACTCATCCTTAATAAGGTCTTCTAAATCCTCTATGAAAGGGAAGGACCCCGGCTCCTTCTTCAAATTGGGAAAAATATTTTCCAACCTTGCGGGGAACTTCTTTAGTTTCTTCCCACCCTATGGCCTCTTTCACTGATCTTGCAAAGGGTTCAACTAAGGTAAAGTCAAAACCTGATGACTTCTGGATCTTCATTTTCTGATGATGACTCTGGTTCTGTGGTATGAATGGGAGCTGCGGATGATGTGCTTGGTCCTGTCCTATCTGTCTCAGGAGCTGATGTCTCAAGGATAGACTCTCATTCAGACTCTCTGATGAGGTCTGTTACCTCCCTTACATCTGATTCTTTTTCCTTCATTGAAGCATGCATGGCAGGCAATTTTTTCTGGCAAAGCTGGAGAGCCATACACCCAGCAAGCATTTGCTGCAGGGCGGGTGTGATAACTCCTGTTGTGATGGGATGACGGTGACCTCCTATGACGTGAGCGGCTATGATGTGAGCAGCTGTGATGTGAGTGGCTGTGATGTGAGTGGTGATGACATGATGAGGATCTTGATCAGCTTCTCCTAGATCCCTACACCTGAAGTTTGCTAATCTTGACCTGATAGGACTGCCAAATAGCACAGTGTTAGTGGTCATGTTCTCTTTTTTCTCTCTTCAATACTTACCAATAAATGGAGGACAACCTCTTACCTTATATGCTGGGGGTGGTCTGCTTGGGCAGTGGCCTCCATGAGCAGTGAAACAGGGAATAGCATCTGCAATAAAGTAGCATGGAAAAGAATATCCCATAGATGAGATCTAGCAAAAAACACCAGTAAGTGTAAAGGAAGGAACAGGGAGGAGGGAGATACCTGAGATAAATATATATTTTTAAATCCCTAGTGACGTCACCCCGCATGCTCAGAAGCGGTCCGCCGCCACTTGCACCATTTTGGAAAAGGGCAGGAAGACTTGCCTGGCTACCTCACTCCTCCCGCGCCTGCATGTTGTTTAAAGATCTGGCTGCCAGAGGTAATACAGGGCCCAGAATGGCCAGGCAAAAAAGAAAAAGGAAAAGGTAATTAACTCATTGTGCTGGGAAAAAGATGGGAGGCCACGGCAAAGTATCTAAGCTTCTTTAAAGCTTGTAAATGCCAAAAAATGTGCCCACGAGACCACCAGATTGGGGTTCTCTCCATATAGCTCCTTTAGAGACTGTACAGGAGAGACTTCCATCCAGGACATGCTTAACCTGGTGGGGAGAATGTGGTAAGAGGTGCGATATCCATCCAATCTTGTCAGGTGAGGATAAAAAAGAGAATGATGCAGGGTGTCTCTCTTTCAAATTTATAGTTAACCAATCCTGTCAGGTTGTGCGGGCGGAGTCACAACCCAGTGTGTGCTATCATGATGCGTCAGGAAAAAGGCTTTTGATCAGGTGAATATTCAAATCAGGGGTCTACAGCTGCTTATACAACTGTTATGGGGAAAAAAGCCAAACCTTGTTAAATTAAATCTAACTTACCTGTTCAGGCAGGAGAGTTGTCTGGGAATGATCCACTCAATAGCTTTCTTTTATTTGCTACTTTTGAAGCAGAAAATTAGTAATATATTTTCAGAGAACCAGCTGACATTGGTGGGGGTATGTTTCAGTCTTAGTTTAAGTATTTTCTGCAATATTTGGAAAAGGGTGGGTCAGTGAAAAGTCTCAGAGTCAGACATGGAAATCTCCTGGCTTATGTTGCTTAGTGTATAAAAATACATCAACAGTGGCAGGTGACAATGGAGGATTTTATTTCCCTTCCCAGGAATCTTTGAGAAGAGTATTCTGGTTTGTACTTTCAGTGTGTTACTATCTTTGAGGGATTGTCTGTTATGAAGGAATGGTTGCTTTTGATAAATTTAAAAATAATTTAGGTAATCCCTTTGAAGTGTAGGCACCTACACTAGTTCACTTTCCATGGTAGGCTCTATGTGAGCTGGAACTTGAGGCATTGCCCTCTGGATGATCCAAATTGCCTAATGCCGTGTACACATGATCAGAAATTCTGCCAGCAAAAGTCCGATGTGAGCATTTGGTTGGAAATTGCAACCTTGTGTATGCTCCATCGGACTTTTGCTGGCAGCATTTCCGCCAGCAAAAGATTGAGAGCAGGTTCTCTATTTTTCAGACGGAAAAAGTCTCTATCGGAAATTCCGTTCGTCTGTATGCAATTCCGACACGCAAAAAAACACGCATGCTCAGAATCTAGTACGAGACAGAAGCGCTCAGTCTGGTAAAACTAGCATTCGTAATGGAGATAGCACATTCGTCACGCTGCAAGTTATTGGATCTTTTAATGCAGCGCATTCTTTTGTTCTTTATAATGCTAGAATAATTATTTGTTTTGCTGCTGATATTCACACAGAGTTCTGATAAACTGATTTCTTTATTATTTCTCGTGATCTCCTGAACAATATTTTTTGTTTTTAAAGCCAGATCTCCATAATAATGTTTAGAATTATTTTTATACTCATCTTTTTTTTTTTTTTAATCAAGATCTCCTGTTTTTTAATTAATTTTAAATTATTTTCTAGTGATCTCCATATTTTTTTTTTTGTGTCAAGTTTCCACAACAACATTATTATCTTGTATTTTTAAAGCTCAAGGAGGTTGGTTGATGTCCCTTGTTAATTTTACATTGTATTTTTGAAATGTACCTGCCTACTCACAAACAAACTATCCTATTTGAAGAAAAACACATAGGCAAGTATTTTCATATAAAAAAATCTACATTTATTCTGGTCCATAACAAAATAAAGAGGAAGGCAATGCTGGAGAAACTGCTTGAATTTGCGAAGCCTTTGTACCCCAGGGCACACATCAACTCTTTGTAAATAAAAATTGGTAGCCTGAGAAGTCCATATAATAGGGAGCATAATCTGGTCCAGGACTCCTAGAGATCAGGAACAGCAGCAGATGACATGTATGTCCCCAGGCTGTGGTACTACAACAGCCTGCATCTTCTGTCAGACCAGACTGAACCCAGGCCATCACTTTCATGTGTTCCCTGCAGCCTTCCCTCCATGCTTCCCTGTAGTCTTCCCTGCAGCCTTCCTTGGAGGCTGTGGCTCTGGAGGTGGACTTGTGGCAGGAGGAGGAGGAGGAGGAGGATGGGCGAGTGCACATAAGTGCATGTTATCAGTCATTTGGCCCTTTTACCCCTTATAAAGGGCCTGAAAAATAATCTTCTCACAGATGAGGCGTGGGCCTTCCTTCATTTGCTGCTATTTTGCAGCTACATAGCAGCCATAGGCCTCTTCTGCATTGAGGGGTGTTTTCAGGGCTACATTAGCCTCCTTAATGAGGCCCAGTGCTGCCTCCTCCATGTTACTCCCCTTCCTGGCCCTTTTTGTTGTAAAGCGGAGGGGAGGCACCTGGGATTGGGTGAGGCTACTGGGCCTGGACACCTCCTGGCTGACACTTACCCCCACCTCCTGGCTGACACTTACCCCCACCTCCTCCTGTCTGCTACATTCCAGAGCCTTGTCCTGGCTGAGATCTTCCCGTGTATGAAAAAGGGACATAGTTTTAGTTTTTGGTTCATCAATCACACACAATTTTCAGCTCATGACTGTTGCAAATTGAATGTTAATAAATAGAAAAGACTATCATTCTGAGCCCAGAATTTTTCATTCTTGTCACAATCATTTTTGGCCCCTACTGTCTCTACTGTCTATTGATATGTAAAACACTTTTTGTTAAATCATTTGTTAATCAATATTATTATTATTATTAATAATATTATTATTATAATATTATTACCAATAATAACATCTAGTTAACAACAATAATTTTCGGACAATAAATATGTTAAAAAATACTATACTATAAAAAATACTATACCTGGCTCCAGCTGGGCTCCTCAACTTCTTCCAGGATGGAAGGCCCAGGTTGGTCCTTGGAAGCCTCAGCTGGGGTTGAGGGAAGGGTGGATGGAAGTGTAGAAAGTGATTCCCTGGCTTCAATCTGGTCTTCCAGAAACCGCATCCTGTTGTAGTACTACAGACTGGGTACATACACATCCTTTGCTGCTGCTCCTGATTTCATGGAAGCCTGGACCTTATTAAGCTCCTTCCTATACGTGCTTCACAAGCTACCAATTTTCTTATCCACAAACTCAATGTCTGCGTCGGGGACCTGCATCTACACAAATTGCAGCAGTTTCTTCAGCGATGCCTTCCTAGCTGGTTTATTTCGATATAACGGGTTTTTAACCTCCCACAAATTTCTCATGTCCCTGTATCTGTCTATGAACTGGCCCATGAATTCAGGGTCTTTGAATTAAAAAAGGACAGTGCAGCGCTGGACCAATTACAAAGTGGATGGATGTGTGGTTAAATACGTGCAAATTATATATAAAATAAATATTGTATAAAATATATATATAAATAAAGTGCAGCGCTGGACAAATGAATATTAGTGCTATCAAAATAAATTAATAAAATACTGGTGAAATAGTGTAAACAGTGATGAAAAATCATGAAACACTTACTACAAATAAATGTTCCTAAAGTGCCAAACCAAAATAATGAAATAGTTCAAATTAAACAAAAAAGAAAAAAAGTCCACAAGTCCAGGAATAATTATATATAGAAGTGAAACAAATCCAAATGCGATACTCCAACTTAATAGTGCTGCCCATCACCAAGTGAAAAAGATGGAGGCTTACCAGAAAGCCTGCGACCGCCCTTACTCAGGGGGGTCAATACAGGCTTAGTAGCAGGAGCGGACTGATAACTCATGGGGCCCCCGGGCAATAGGAGATTATGGGGCCCCCAGGCAATCAGAAATTATGGGGCCACACAGTATACACACACACAGTATACAATCACACAGTATACTCATACATGTACACACAGTATACACAGACAGATGTAAAAAAACCACAGATTTATACATACTGTCCCTGGTTTTACTGAGGCTGGCAACCCTGATGGGGCCCCCTAGTGGCCCAGGGCCCTCGGGCAGTGCCTGAGTGGCTCAATGGTCAGTCCGCCACTGCTTAGTAGATTACCACAGAAATCACGGCAGGGTACCAGCTGGTGGTCCTTGGATCTCCTTCCTTCTTTCCGGATATCTCCTTAGTGGCAGCAGGGAATGCTCAGGAGAGCGTGGTGACAGGATAACTCAAAACAGCAAGCACTCCAGCGGGGATAGACCATATCAAAGAGAACAGGAAACTCCCATAGTGTAGAATGCCAAATTCATTTATTAAAAATAGCAGACAAGTTCTGCAAAAAATTGTACAAATAATGTATAACAACAGCAAAAATCCAGCAAGGATAAAAAAGGCTTCAGCGCTGTTTAAAATGAGTTTGCGCATGCGCAATGCGAGTTCACGTTGTGACCCTACGCTCGTTTCGTCGTAACTGATGTCATCATGGGTACGCAACCACGCACGCACATACGCCTTATAAGCCCAAGCGATACGCAGTCCAGCACGATCGTTGGCTGATCTAAAACAGGGCTAATGCTGATTGGTTACACACAGCCCACATAAACCAAACATGGGACGCCCATAAATTAAGTATGCAAAATACTCCTCTAGTATGGGAAGAATAACACAGGTAATGTGCAAGGGAAAAATGTAATACAGACAATGCCATCTAGTGGCAAAATGGAGAAATGCCTAAAGATGCAGAATAATACAAAAACCATAAGGATTGAGGCTAAATATCCCTCATACCAATGAATACAGAAAAAAAATACCGATGTAAAGTTAGTTTACCACAACAGCTGTTAGATTACCCCAACAGCTGTGATACATCACAATCAAGAAACATTATAAAAAAGAGAAAATATAAATATGTGGAGAAATTAACACAAATAAGAATAAAAATATGACCCAAAAATTTTTAAAATAAAATAAAAATAAAAACTGAAATATATTGCTGAGGAGGACATCAACTATTATTGATAAAACAGTTGATGTCCCACTCAATGTTCAAACCATTGGGGGCATGAGAACCAAGCCTATAGATCCAATTTGTTTCGGATCTAGAGATGGTTCTCCTACCATTACTGCCACGCCAATGGGGAACATATTTCTCTATGCCAATAAAAACAGTTCCCTTGGGGTCCCTGTTATGCACAAGATCGTAGTGTATAGAGACACTGTGCTTGTCGAAACCTTGCTTCATGTTGGTGATGTGCTCACCCAACCTGACGTTCAATTTCCTAATAGTTCGTCCCACATACTCCAACCCACATGGATACCTAAGGAGGTATACAACACATTTCGTGGTGCATGTGATAAGTGACTTGATGGAATATGTAGCACCAGTGCCGCTGGATGTAAACTCCGTCAGTCTTCTGCCAAGTATTGCTTTAACCCTACAGACTTTACATCTCCTACAGGGGGAGAAGCCTTTTAAGTCCCCAAAAAAGGTTGGCCGTATAGGTGGAACCGGAATGTTAGGTGCCAATAAGTGTCTGAAATTGGTGGCTCCCCTAAATAGAACACGTAGTTTGTCAGATAGTAAGGGTCCAAGAACCCGATCATTTTTAATAACTGGCCAATGTTTTTTAATAATCTTCTTGATGGCCCAATGTTGACTCGAGTAAGTCGTGAGGAAGGCCAATCCAAAGTCCTCCCTGTCTAATACTTGGGGAGGTTTGTCACTTAATAAATCCTTGTGGTCCCTATTTCCTACCTCTATGATAAGAGAATCTAGGGGAAGCAGCATCATAACCTTTGCCTACAAATCTAGATTTTAAAGTTGAGGCCTCCCTATAAAATTCATTTAAATCGGAGCAGTTCTGTCTTAAACGCAAAAACTGGCCCCTGGGGACAGCGGACAACCAAGAGTGATGATGGCAGGAATCAAGCGGAATGAAGCTATTCCTGTCAGTTGGTTTGAAATAGGTGGAGGTGGTAATCACATCATTAACGATTGTAATAACCAAATCCAAAAAATGGATTTGGGTAGAGCTGGCTTCATGGGTAAGCACTATACCCCTGTCGTTGTTGTTAAGAACAGACAGGAAAGTGGTAACAGAGTTAATGTCACTGTCCCAAATGAACAGGACGTCATCTATAAATCTTCTCCACATGACCAATTGGGGTGGTTTATCACATAGGACTACGTCCTCCTCCCACTTGGCCATGAAGAGATTGGCCATACTGGGAGCAAATTTGGCTCCCATGGCCACTCCCTTTGTTTCCAAATAGTGTGTGCCTCCATACCAAAAATGGTTGTGTTCCATCGAGAAGTCCAGTAGTTCCATCACAAAGTTACATTGAGTGGTGGAGATACTGGAGGCCCGATAGAAATAGTGATGCACCGCATCATGTACTAGGTTGTGGGGTATTAATGTATAGAGTGATGCGACATCCGCTGTCACCAGCATGTATGTAGCCTTCCACTCTATTTCACTTAGTAAATTAAGGACATGCTTCGTGTCCTTAAGGAAAGAAGGAATACCCATCACCAGTGGTTGCAGAAAAAAATCTATGTATTTCCCCACACGTGAAGTTATGGAGTCTATACCACTGATGATGGGCCTGCCTGGTGGGTTAGTCAAAGTTTTGTGGATATTTGGCAATATGTACATCACCGGTAGCTGGGGGGCTAGAGGGACCAAGTACTCCTTTTGTTTCTTGTTTAGAATCCCCAAATTATAACCTTTATCAATCAGGACCTTTAGTTCCTGTTTGAAACTAGAAGTTGGGTCAGATGGTAAAGGGGAATAGGTGCTTGTGTCTGAAAGAATCCTCAACATTTCATTAGTATAGGAATCATGATCTAGGATAACAATCGCCCCGCCCTTGTCCGTGGGGCGTATCACGATATCCTTCCTATTGCACAGAGCCTCCAAACCGACCTTGATATTGTGTTGAGGTTGTACTGATCTTATATTCAAGTTAGCCAGGTTGTTCAACACTAAGTCACGGAAAATGGTAACATTCGGTGCTGCATTACTGGGAGGATTAAAAAGCGAAGCATTTGACAGCCCCAAATGTACCACCACAGATGCTTCCCTGCTTAGTTGCCTAGCAGGGTTGCTTAGAATGTACCTCTTAATGTTCAGTTTGCTAGTGTATTTCTGCACATCTATAAATGTTTGAAATTTGTTGAGATTCCGGGGTGGAAGAAATTTCAAACCTTTACTGAGAGTGGCAAGTTCTATTTTTGAAATTTCTTTGGTGCTTAGATTTATAATGCCATTTGTGTTTAGATTCTCCAACTTTTTGGGGTGAAATTCCCCCCCCCTGCACCCTCTCTTGCATTTCCGTTTCACTTGTTTCTTCCCCTGCTGTCCAACTGAAACTCCCAGGAGTGGCCATGGGAGCCAAATTTGCTCCCAGTATGGCCAATCACTTCATGGCCAAGTGGGAGGAGGAGGGAGTCCTACGTGATAAACCACCCCAATTGGTCATGTGGAGAAGATTTATAGATGACGTCCTGTTCATTTGGGACGGTGACATTAACTCTGTTACCACATTCCTGTCTGTTCTTAACAACAACGACAGGGGTATAGTGCTTACCCATGAAGCCAGCTCTACCCAAATCCATTTTTTGGATTTGGTTATTACAATCGTTAATGATGTGATTACCACCTCCACCTATTTCAAACCAACTGACAGGAATAGCTTAATTCCACTTGATTCCTGCCATCATCACTCTTGGTTGTCCGCTGACCCCAAGGGCCAGTTTTTGCGTTTAAGACGGAACTGCTCCGATTTAAATGAATTTTATAGGGAGGCCTCAACCTTAAAATCTAGATTTGTAGGCAAAGGTTATGATGCTGCTACCCTAGATTCTCTTATCATAGAGGTAGGAAATAGGGACCGCAAGGATTTATTAAGTGACAAACCTCCTCAAGTAGTAGACAGGGAGGACTTTGGATTGGCCTTCCTCACGACTTACTCAAGTCAACATTGGGCCATCAAGAGGATTATTAAAAAACATTGGCCAGTTATTAAAAATGATCGAGTTCTTGGGCCCTTACTATCTGACAAACCACGTGTTCTATTTAGGGGAGCCACCAATTTCAGACACTTATTGGCACCTAACATTCCAGTTCCACCTATACGGCCAACCTTTTTTGGGGACTTAAAAGGCTTCTCCCCCTGTAGGAGATGTAAAGTCTGTAGGGTTAAAGCAATACTTGGCAGAAGACTGACGGAGTTTACATCCAGTGGCACTGGTGCTACATATTCCATCAAGTCACTTATCACATGCACCACGAAATGTGTTGTATACCTCCTTAGGTGTCCATGTGAGTTGGAGTATGTGGGACGAACTATTAGGAAATTGAACGTCAGGTTGGGTGAGCACATCACCAACATAAAACAAGGTTTCGACAAGCACAGTGTCTCTAGACACTACGATCTTGTGCATAACAGGGACCCCAAGGGAACTGTTTTTATTGGCATAGAGAAATATGTTCTCCATTGGCGTGGCAGTAATGGTAGGAGAACCATCTCTAGATCCGAAACAAATTGGATCTATAGGCTTGGTTCTCATGCCCCCAATGGTTTGAACATTGAGTGGGACATCAACTGTTTTATCAATAATAGATGATGTCCCCCTCAGCAATATATTTCAGTTTTTATTTTTATTTTATTTTAAAAAATTTTTGGTCATATTTTTATTCTTAGTTGTGTTAATTTCTCCACATATTTATATTTTCTCTTTTTTATAATGTTTCTTGATTGTGATGTATCACAGCTGTTGGGATAATCTAACAGCTGTTGTGGTAAACTAACTTTACATCGCTATTTTTTTTCTGTATTCATTGGTATGAGGGATATTTAGCCTCAATCCTTATGGTTTTTGTATTATTCTGCATCTTTAGGCATTTCTCAATTTTGCCACTAGATGGCATTGTCTGTATTACATTTTTCCCTTGCACATTACCTGTGTTACCAATCAGCATTAGCCCTGTTTTAGATCAGCCAACGATCGCGCTGCATTGCGCATCGCTTGGCCTTATAAGGCACATACATGTGCATGGTTGCGTACCCCTGATGACGTCAGTTGTGACGAAATGGCCGTAGGGTCAAAACGTGAACTCGCATCACGCATGCGCAAACTCATTTTAAATGGCACTGAAGCCTTTTTTATCCTTGTTGGATTTTTGCTGTTGTTTTACATTATTTGTGCAATTTTATGCAGAACTTGTCTGCTATTTTTAATAAATGAATTTGGCATTCTACACTACGGGAGTTCCTTCTTCTCTTTGATATGGTCTATCCCCGCTGGAGTGCTTGCTGTTTTGAGTTATCCTGTCACCACGCTCTCCTGAGCGTCCCCTGCTGCCACTAAGGAGATATCCGGAAAGGAGGAAGGAGAGCTGAGGACCACCAGCTGGTACCCTGCCGTGATTTCTGTCGATTTCTGCCGTGATTTCTGTGGTAATCTACTAAGCCTGTATTGACTCCCCTGAGTAAGGGCAGTCGCAGGCTTTCTGGTAAGCCTCCATCTTTTTCACTTGGTGAAATCAACACTATTAATTTGGAGTATCGCATTTGGATTTGTTTCACTTCTATATATAATTATTCCTGGACTTGTGGACTTTTTTTTGTTTTTTGTTTCATTATTTTGGATTGGCACTTTAGGAACATTTATTTGTAATAAGTGTCGGTATTTCATGATTTTTCATCACTGTTTACACTATTTCACCAGTATTTTATTAATTTATTTTGATAGCACTAATATTCATCTGTTCAGCGCTGCACTTTATTTATATATATATTTATACATTATTCATTTTATATATAATTTGCACGTATTTAACCACACATCCATCCACTTTGTAATTGGTCCAGCGCTGCACTGTCCTTTTTTGATTCTTTTTCTATGTGCCCTCGTATTGGGGTTATAGCGCTTAGCTGCAGGACCTCCTTCACGGCCTTTTTTTGACTTATCACCATTTTTTTTGCTTAGCACCAAGCGCAATTCTTTTTTCTTTTACTTAGGGTCTTTGAATTGTTTCATATTTGCAAGACAAAACACAAGACAAAAACACTAATATCAGGCTAAACACTCCTAATCTTCTCCCAATATAGGCCTCAATCTCAAATCAGTATAGGCCACTAATGTCCCAAGTTAAAATGTTATCTTCGTTAGAACATTTGGCGCTTCCGGTCCTCCTTCCTCCGCACACAGAACGTAGGTACGACACACGCGTGTTAGCTTTATATACACTGTGCATGCGTAAAACTCCGCCCGCGTCGCCCGCCCCTGACGTTCTTTCTAGAATATTCCCCACCCCTTCTCTTTCGTCACAGTGGGAGAGGAACATGGCAGAGACACAGCAGGTGCATAATAGTAGTAACAAGGAGGTAAGCCCAGAGCCAGAAATGTCACGATCCCGCTGGAGATTTAAGGCCTCAAATATGGCCTTTGTAGAGATGGTGGACATCTTGAAGAGGGCCGAGTATGATGGAAAGTATGGACCTTACCTAAACCCAAATGTGAGAAAGGCCAAGATCATGTCTAAAGTTGAGAAAAGTCTGCACAGGAATTTTGGGGTACGACGATCCAAGGAGCAATTGAGGAAACGCTGGTCAGACCTGAAATTGAGGGAGCAGGATCAGTACAGAAGGATCAAGAAAGTGCTTCTAAAAAGTAAGTAGTTGTTGTGTGTCCCTATTATTATTATTACTTGCATGCTGCTCCATGTGCCTTTCTTTACTGTTGTATAGTTTTAAATGGCTACTTTCATGTTCATGGGCACAGTAATCGGTCGCAGTAAACATCGTTCATTTTCCAACTAAATACAATGTTTTTGGCAGATACAGGGTTAACTACATTTGGTCATGCTAATTTGTATTAAAAGAAGTTTAGGACATTGTTGTCTAGATGTGAAACTAGAATGAATTGCAAACTTGGTTCAGTGTAATATAAGGAGAGGACACTCAGCAGCTGTTTACACATCTGGACTCAGGAGCACTAGTGTGGGACACCAGAACAAACTTTTTAGGGTGTCCCACACAGGTACTCCAGTGGATACTTGGGGTGTGAAACTTGTCCAATAAAGGTAAGTATTCCAGCTTTGGTAAGAGAAAAAAATCGTTTTCAGCTTGGAACTCTGCCAGAACAGACAATTGTACCCCACTTCGATGCAATGTTTCATATTCCTATTTCTGGCCTCAAATATTAGTGTGCTAAGTATACCTTTTGTTTCATTCTCTTAGGGGAGAAAAGACTCAGGACATCTGAGGACACCAGGAACCCCACACTTCCTGGAAAAGGGGAACAGAGGACACCACAACATCAGATGTGGAGGGGGGAGAGGTGGATGACGTGGTTGACATTGTCACCACAACAGGTCAGTGTCAGACAACACAGATTCAGGTAATAGAGGTATGCCTGCATATTTCTAATACATGGTGTGCATTTTTTCTTTTAGGTGATGTGCATGTTGTGGAAAAACAATCTACTCATTTCACCAGTGCAAGTGCACAAATACTAATCCAGGAGATAATGGTGTGTAGTCGGGATTTAGACATCATAAAGCAGAACATGATTGATGTATTAGGGAGAATCTAAATAACAACAAAATGCCGCCATTTTAGATTTTTTTGGACCAATTTAGCAAAATTTTAATTGCATTTTAAAGCCAAATTTTGAAGATGCACACAGTGTGTCAGCATGTGCTATCTGCCATCAGGAGATATCAATGTACGAGTTTTGTGGGTGCAACCCCTTCCTCGCAACTCAAATAGGTTAGAGGAAGTGGTTGTACCCCCAAAACATGTCCATTGATCCCTCACGATGGGAGATAGCACATGTTGACATTAGGCATGGGATCAGGAGGGAAATCCTCAGTTTGACTCCGAGTTTGTGTGCTTCTTCAAAATTTGGCTTTTACAGGGGTGACATCACTCCATCTGATGAAGGCAAGATCAACACATTTTTGACACTATAATGTCTGATATTGCCTTCAGTTTTTCAATGTTGAACTTTGTAAGTTCCTGAGTTGTGTATGTTATGTTTTGAAACATGCCTGTTTATGTACTAATAAAAAATTTTCAAGGTAAAATTTTATGAAACCAAGATTTTTTTTTACACAAAAATGTTTTATAATGCACATGTGCACAGAGTAAAAGGTTTTATACTCAACAATGTGTGGCTTCTTCTTTTAATGCCCAATACCACTTTTTGTTTTAAGTTGGTGTTTACAGTGACAATGGGTGTTATTTAATAATGGAAAAACCACTTGGCACTACAAGTGCACTAGGAGAACCTAGGAGACAGCTAAAACAAACACAAGCAGTAAATCAAATTCAATCAGATTTTATCAGATTTTTTTTTTCAAAATAGAAAATATTTACAAATTTGCTGGCATATCAATGACCCCCCTACCCATAAAAGAATCAACATATTTTTTCTGCACTTCACAGGCGCTTTGGGGGGGCAAGCCAGGACGGCCAACTTCCAGGGCATGCTAGAACTATGTGGTTCAGTTTGTACTCTGCCATATTAATTGCCGTAAGAAATAGGCGGAACCGGCTGGCCATTATCCCAAAGGCATTCTCCACCACTCTTCTGGCTCTGGCCAGCCGGTAATTAAAAACCCTCTTCTCTGGGGTGAGGGTCCTCTGGGGGAATGGCCTCATCAGGTGATCACCCAGACCAAATGCTTCATCAGCGATAAAAACAAATGGGAGTCCTTCAGCGCTCTCTTCCGCAGGTGGCAATCCCAAGCCACCACTCTGGAGACGTTGGTAGAACTCGGTCTGGGAAAAGACCATCCGACATCCAGCCATTCTTCCCCACATCCACATATAGAAATTCATATGTCGCCGACACCACCGCCATCAACACGCTACTATTGAAACCCTTATGATTAAAATAGTATGACCCCGGGTGGGGTGGTGGTACGATGTGGATATGTTTCCCATCGATTGCCCCTCCACAGTTAGGAAAGTCCCACTGCTCGGCAAACTGGGAGGCCACAGTCTGCCATTCCTCTGTGACGTTGAAGGAAACTGTGGAGTCAAAAAAGAAAAAAAAATATTAGTACTTTTGCACATTACATTGCAAGCAGATTAGACACAAACATTCTTGGTCAACATCAGTATAACATTTATTCTAAGGAGTATTTAAAGACAAAAATATAAGGTCCACTTATCAGATTCCTCACCCCCTCTGATGGCCCATTGGAAAAATTTTAGGGGAGTTATAAATGAGTTTGGGACCCCAAAAAAAAGCCTCTGCACTCTGTCTTAATTTAAGGACAACAATAACATTTGGACACATTTTAGGGGGTGTTTAGGGTAAAGCACTACAATGGAGCTGACAAAATACATTGTTAAGTGACTACGCTAGGTGTGTATGGGCCCAGGGTAGCATGGCGGGGAGGTTAGTGAAGACAAATATGCAAGTAGGCCCAAAAAAAGAAGCATTAAAAGCTTACAGCATGCATGGGCACAAAGGGGACATTCACAGAATATTACAACCATGGTAATTATGGAATGATGAAAGAAATACAAAACATTAGCATACATTAAATACATAGAATGTGATGTTAAAGGAGAAAACTTACCCTAATATAGTCCTTCTGCAGGACCTGAATGATGGCAGAACAGGTCTCTGGAATAATGATCCCCAGAGCCTGGGGGAAGATGCCTGTAGAGAACTTGAGGTGCTGTAGACTTCTCCTAATCGCCAAGTACCGCAACGTGGCGACTAGCCTCTGCTCGGGAGTGATGGCTTGCCGCATGCAGGTGTCCTACTTTGTAATATAAGGGGACAGCAAAGCCAACAGACGGTGAAAAACGGAGTCCGTCATCCGGTCAAAATTCCTGAAATCATCAGGGTTATTCTCCTGGATCTCCCGCACAAAAGGCATATGAGAGAATTGGTCACGCTGGAGTAACCAATTCTTTGTCCATGATCTCCTCCCTGCCCTGTTCATGGACTGGGCTTGGGTCAAAGCTAGACCCCCAACACCAAGCCCCCACACCGCACAAACTCTATGATGAGTACGTAACCACAACATGGCTTCAAAACAGTCGGCTGGTCAGAACAAACTAACAGAACGCACTGAAGAACAGAAAGGCCTGTGAAGAGCGAGCTGAAAATGAGAAACGAGCGGACAAGAATGCACTGAAAAACAGATACGAACTGACTACACGCACTGAAAACCAGATACAAACCCACAAGCACAAACTGAAGAGCAGTAATGATCTGAAAAGCACGAGGCTGAAAAGCGCTAATCGTCTCTCACCAAACTTCTACTAACATGAGATAAACACGAGATTAGCAGAAGGAGCCCAAAGGGTGGAGCATTGGGTATTGAACTTCCCTTTTCTAGTGCCATCATACGTGTTGTACATCACTGCGTTCTTGGCGGTCGGAATTTGGTGGGACCGTGTGTATGCAAGACAAGCTTGAGAAGAATTCCGTCGGAAAAACCATCCAAGGCTTTTCCGACGAATATTCCGATCGTTTGTATGCGGCATTCGAGTGTAAAAATGGTAAAGTGGTATCCATGGACCATTTCTTGCATCAGTTCCCCTTGAACATTTAGATGTATAAAAGGGCTCAGTGTATCTATTTCCTTTATTGCACAATGCAATAAATACTCACTATTATTTTTTTAAATAGGATACTTGATTTGGATACTTTTTTTTGTTAGTTTGCTTATTAGTTACTTCAAGTGGAATGCATAGTGCCAGGTTTTCTTGTGGCAGACAGTCTCCCCTGATGAGGTGGTAATGCATGACGTTCTGTGTGAGGATGGGAACATTTGAGGTCTTTATAGGGGCAAGGATCCTCAGGTGGTTTGGAGAAGGCATGGATGCATACATAGGCTGGGGCACACCCTAATCACTATGTGCATTGCTGATTCCCCCTACTTCCCAGCCCCCCCAGTTAGTCCCCCCGACTTGCACTGCTGGTGGCTTCCCTCCTCTCCTTTTTCCCTGGCTGCTTGTTTCAGGATGGAGTTTGGGGCAAAGAGATAGTAAATAATTCCTTTTCTAAATGAACACAATGAACACACGCTCACTGTGTTCATGCATAACTGAAGCGTTGTAAACAGTGTTTACTATGTTTCAGTTTTTGAATGAACAAGAAGCCACTCAGCACAGAGCACTTCCCTTTCATTCTCTCTCCTGTGAAGCTGATGCTGCAGAGAAAGGCATGTGTGTTTGAGCTTTGGGGTGCACACCCTAATGCAATAGGCTGTACACACCTATGGATGCATATCAGATATCTGATGGACTGTTCATCTTTGGGTGAGATGCTTCTTTAATATGCTTTTCTTTTCACTCCTTAAGTTTTTTGTTCAGTATATTCTTTTTAAAAAAGCTCACAGTTTTGATGTTTGGTGTATTGGTGTGATTTTGTTTTTGTAATAATGGTTGATTAAAGTGTTTTTCTTTTTGAGCCATAAATCCATATATTTTTGTAGGAACAGATATTGCTGTAGTTATTTTTTTTTGTGTGTAAATATTGCTATGACAATTGTATGGGTCTCTGCCAGCAATGATTTGATGTGCACTACGTCCCATATATACAGTAAGGCAATATCTCACATAAAGTTATTTTGCAGAACTTTTCAGGTGTTAGATTGATGACAACACAATTGGTCTTAAAAAACATAATGGTCTTAAAAAAACTCAATGTTATTTTTACAAATTTCTTGGTAAAACATCATGGCCAATTATGACCAAATGTATAAAATACTCTTATATCACATTACAACGTCAAGTTGGAACTGATTTTACATACCACAAACCACCATGTAACTTATTTGGCAATTTGTTTTTAAAGTATTACTTTCACCTACAGTAGGTCATACAATTATGATAACAGGTCCAATGGTAAGTAGGTATCATTTTATTTTCCAAATGAATTTTACAGACTGTAATGTCTTCTTTTTTAGGAGATATCATGAGTGTGTCTGGAAATAATATATGTAATAAAACGGTTAAAAAACAATAATTAACTAATTTATCCAAACTAAAACTAAAAATTGCAATGATAATAATTACATGAAGTTTCCTGAACCCAACACCATTGACCAGGGTGATTGGGGAAACAATAGTGGGAGAACTCAAGGGGAATCCAAGTTATCCAACCTAGCAAATAATCAAGATATATTGCTTTTTGCATGACAAAAATTGTATTCCTATACTCTTGTAGATATCCTACATATGTTGCTATATCTTATTCCCCCCCAAAAAAAATAATAATAATAATAAAGAAAAATGGAGAGAAGGGAAACGTGCACTGTACCAGCATTTGCTGACAAGCCGGGGCTCTATACCTAGGGTGATTAAAAGAGAAATTTTTTGTCTACAACTGTAATTTCTCTACCTCCTATGCCATTAACCACTGGTGGGGTGATAAAGAACCCAGCTCCCTGGATCCTCTCCATACTGTCTTTCTAGTATGTGCGACCAAACAAGAAAGATCTGTGGGACAGCGGGCAGACTATGTTTGTTTTAATGTTTGTTTGCTGTTACCTGTAGCCACTGAATATTTTCCTTCATTTTTTGATGCCTTCCCCCTGTGTTGTTGAAAGACAGGCAGCCTTTCCTATTTTTGAAAAGTGACTTGGTGGTGTATAGGCCAAGATAAGCCATAAACCAAAAACAACATCCAGTCTATGACAGGCCAATCTAAACAACCTTTATTTACCTGTTGAATGAAGATTTGGGGAAGGATGTGCAACCTATGGCCATAAGATTATACACTAATTTTTGCTGCTTCCTCCCTATACCCCTAGCTATATTTTTGCCACCCCTTGACAATTCATGCTACCTGCCCTTCCTCCTGCTCTGTGGAAGTACAAACAACCTTTTTTTTCTACACTCATCCTTCTTAACTCCAGCACCCCAACCCTCCTCTTTTGGCAGAACTAGTTAAAAAGGTTGAAGATTAGTAGAAGGAGGAAAAGGAAGCTTCAACAGTCCAAATACAGTGGCTGCTATCCTCCCTTGAGAAGGAGGAGGAAAATGTTTCATTGTCGTTACTCTGAAAAAAAGTGGGTGTTGAGAATGTGCCTTTGAGAAATGAGGAGGATGTGCCTTTTGCTGCTAATTTGTTTGATTGTACTTGATTGTACGGTACTTCTCCCACTGAGCTCTGTGGTGTAGTCATGTGTTTCCACATATATGCGGTACCCAAACGGATGTTACTTTTACCATGGCTAATATGCTGCAGGCAAAGGCTGCAGACCACAGTACTGCTTTTGGCAGAAGGAATATTAAATGAAGCCCACACCGAAGAGCTCTTTTTATTTGCTGCCTATTCAAGTGCTTGCATACTATCCTAATGCTGGCCAATCACTACCAAAAACATAACAGATATCTATATTTGGAATATTTTGGTAATAATTGTGGATAATTGGATGGGAGGGTGTTCTTCCACCTTAATTTCTGGCCTATTACTGTTGAATAAAGAATCCAGTGTGGCGGCTAAAATAGCCTAAAAAATAATTTTCTTTCAGGCTGCAATTTATCAGATTTATTTATCAGAGTACTGCTGTTGTTATATGTTAGCCAAACATGTCAGTGAAAAGAATTGGTGTTTTTCCCATGCCACCCTCAAAGTTGCATAAACAGGAGGAACCTCTCCTGTACAGTGCATTATGCACCATGATTGGGCAAAGTAAAAGCTGGTTGTTAAGGAGTGGGGCTGGGAAGCCACTGACAGCTGAATAGAAAAGAAACCATTTGCCGGTAAAAAAATAGCAAAAAAAAATGGCATGGGGTCCCCTCAAAATCCATACTAGACCCTTATCCAAGCTTGCAGCCTGGCAGGTCAGGAAGGTGGGGACAAGCAAACGCCCCCCCCCCCCGAACCATACTAGGCCACATGCCCTCAATATAGATGGTTTTTGAAAATTCCTTTATTAAAAACAAAAAATTAAAAATAGTGACCCCAATGTAAATCCATAGTCAATCATGCTGCCCGCCAAAAAAGAAAAAAAAACGCTCTGCACTCATTGCTGCCGAATGCCTCCTCTGCCATTTGACAGTTCTTATACAGGTAAGGGTGGGGCTATCTAGTGACCTCACCTGGTGACACAGTCCCCCTTGTGATGTTATGGACTGGTGCATGCTGGGTCAGTGACATCACAAGGGGGCGGTGTCACCAGGTGATGTCACCAGGCGGACCCCACCAGGCGGACCCACCTTTACCTATATAAAAACTGTCAAACAGCAGAAGAGGCATTTGTTTTTTTTCTTCTTCGGGTGCGGTGGGCGCCATGATTGACAATGGATTTACATTGGAGAATGCTGTTTTTTATTTTTCAATAAAGGAATTGTCAAAAACTGTCTCTGTTTCTTTATTACTTGTTGACACATTTTTGGTGAACGGGTAGGGGTACTATGTACCTCATACTCATTTATATGGGGGAGCGGGGTTGTGGGGAAGAGACCCTTATTCCCACCAACATGAGGACAAGGTGCTTTGGGGCGGTGGGGGCTCTGCACCCTCCCCATCTTTAGGGGAATGTGGCCTGGTATGTTTCAGGAGGGGGGTGCTTGCTTGCCCCCCTTTTCTGACCTGCGAGGCTGCGTACTCGGATAAGAGTCTAGAATGGATTTTGCGGGGGACCCTATGCCTTTTTTTTCTTTACATTTTGGTGTTGGTTCCCCTTCAAACCCTTGCCAGGCCGTTTTTTCTTTATTTTATTTTTAAAGCTAGGTGCCGACAATTGCAACTGTGAGTCAACTTAAATTCTGCAGCAGGTTCTATATATGCTACAGATGCGTCACTTTACAGTCAGGCTAAGAGGATGCACTATATTTAAAAGAATTTTTCATTTTTATTGTTGCAGTTTAAGCATTATTAAAATCACTGCTCCTGAAAAATTATTTTTTTGCGTTGATACAGGTCCCCCAGGGCAGTACCCAGACCCCCATACCCCTTTTATGGCCATTTACTTGCATATAAGCCTTCAAAATGGGCACGTTTTATTCTTTCCTGTTCGGTTCCCTTGGACGTTAATGGGGTTCACTATTCAGGTCAGAACTTTTTCCCTGTACGGGAGTTCAGCTGTGAACTAAACGGTGGGTGTTTGACCCATCTCTACCTACCGGTCACCATGCCTTTTGTTTTACAATCTCTTGCCTATTAGACTTGGAAATGACCAGAATTGATTATAGACTTCAGCAGGGTTTAGATTTAAATCTGTAGCTTTTGGACTTACCATGGGTTTAATGAATGCCCTGTGAATCAACTCTGGACACATTTGATCACCCCTATTTAATACAGAACTTACTTAAATAAGTATTGCAAAAGCTGTAAGATTTGGATCATTTTGTTCCTGTTTTGTATAAAATAAAATATTGCGAATGACTCAATTCAAGCTTCCAAATGTTTGCCTTCAATGTACTTGTTAGAATGCTGCTATCAATGTCTGAATAATTGAGAAGGATATACAGTAAATTGCCACTTATATTATGTTGTTCTCATAGTTTTGTCTTTTGTAGTTAAGCAACAGTAATGTGAATACTAAAAAAAGAAGTTTTGGATTTCTTGTAAACAATTTATTCCAACTGATGTTTTTAGGTTTTAGAATATTCAAAGCTGCTTTACTTTTTTGTCCTTCAATCCTTCAAATATACGTTCTACCAAGTATTAAATTGGGAAATAGAAGACGTATGTAATTTTGGTCAGCTAGCTAATGCTTTCCAGGGAGTCTCAGATTCCTCTGTATCACCTGATCTCCAGGCTGCAAATCTTGAACCTGTAATTTCAAGTCATAGTTCTTTTTGTTTTTATGACCTTGAATGTTAACATTTACTTAAGCTAGATTCTTCCTGAGCAGATCCTCATATCCTTTATGGGTCGCAGTCTATCAATGATGATACAGAAAGCCAAGTTCATTGGCAGCTGAGCTTCTCTCCTGAACTTATAAGGGGAATACAGTACTTGGTCACATCACTTTCTGTACTCTTGTAAGCATGTGCATTAAATGTGTCTACACCAATGTTGCTTCTTCTCCATCCTGAGAGTACTAAGCATGTTAGGGAGGTTTAAAGTAGACTTTTTAGGCTGTAGATCCCCAGGAGGGGCTGACCTTGACTTCTGAATAACATGTCTAACAACTGCCTAATAAGTCTGCTTTCAAAGTTTCTGACTTTTGAGGCACTCCATTTTGAATTAAAAACTTTTCCACCAGAACTTTAGCCACAGTTGGAGCTTTTTGGTCTTTCATTCGAAAAGATTGGGCAAAGTGGGTTAAGTGGTCAGCCACCATAAAGATGTTTCCTTGTCCACTTGTATCAGGCTCCAAGCACTGGGAATCAATGCACTCCACCTCAATGGGGCCTTGGCTTTGAGGTGACCCATTTGAGAAACTCAGAATTGTAGAGTTTTCTTCTGTATGCTATACAGAATGAATGACTGTAGCTCTCAAATCCTGTCCTCATACAGGGTCAGTAGAGCTGACCCTCTAAAATTTCTTTCTGATCCTAGATGACTGTGCTCACCTCAATGCCACTTACACTATCTGTGGGATCGCTTAAGGGGTCAATAGATCAACCCATCACAATCCATCACAAAACTGTAGCTTATCCCACTGTTTATGAATCCGTTAACCCCCTTCTAGGAGCTCTGGACAACAGCTCTCTAGCTCTAGGTGTGAGGTGGGCTCCCCTGAGGCATGGGTTCTAGTGGGTTCTAAGTACTAACCGGTCCTCATCAGAGCTCCTGTTGGTGGAAATTGGGTTTTTCTGCATGCTATTGCCAAGTTGTGATCCTCAGGATCTCCCCACCAGGAGTTGAGCAAGTTGGAGTGTGGTAGCAGATGTAGCAGGTAGGGATCAAGCAAAAGTGTAGTCAGTAAGCAAGCTAAAGGTTGGTAGCAAGTGGTTGCAGTTTAGGCTCAAATGAAAGCGTAGTTAGGGACAAGCCAAAGATAGGTGATGAATAGTAGTAAAGCTATGGATGGCAGCACGAGTGCAAGGAGCAAGATACTGGCTGGAGAAGAGCACAATAATCTGGCAATCACAAGAAAGGCAAAAACGTGGCTTAAATATGAAGTTCATGGGAGGAGCAAGGAGTTTAAGGTTCACCAGAAACAAGATCGAATGTAAGGTTGTTCAAGGGGTCAGACAGGAAGCTCTCTAAAGCATCTCAGGTGGCTCAGCAAAAAGAGCTACTGCCAGACACAGCAGAGGTCCTTGGTTCAGATCTTGCCCTGACATAAGCCTCAGGTGTCAAGCACTCCACCAAGTCCTTTGCTACTTGCATTTATAAGTCTGAGTAGGATCAGCATAAGCCAAAATAGGTTTAGTTCCAGTTTAGTTGTGGGGAAAGCTTGCTCTTTCTGATCACTCCACTCTTTATGTATATGACTTGCTTAAGAAGTCTGGTGGCTTTAAACAATTTTCCTCTCCACTTGTCCTCATAAACTTGTTAAGGGTCAGGAATTACCTCAGCTCTTGACATTTGTGGGCTTTATTAAGAAGGTGAAGGCTTCTAACTTCTTGTGGTAACAGTTCCTCATCACCACCGGACTATAGCAACTACATACCTATTGAAAGCTACAGGCACTTATATTGTGCCAGGAAGGTGAGAGTTCTGGGAGCCCCGAGTGGGTGTCCTTTTCCACGAACAGTCACCAGATCACCTAGCAACGCATGTTCACCCACCAGTCACAAGTGTTATATATTTTATGATTTGTGTGATTTTATTAACACTTTAGTCACTTTGATACACGTTTTTTATGGACTTTCACTTTGTATTTATTCATTTAACTGTGTCATCTGAGTCAGGACTGTATTTTCAAATGAGCAGTTTTTTCACTTGATATTTAATTTGTTGTTTGCGCAGAAACACGTTCACAATCTGACACGATTGCACACATTTTAACAGTTCCTCATTATCTTCAAGCATTTATGGAGACTATCAGATTGTTGAGCAACACCAGCACTTTTATCATGTGTCACAATTGCTTATTTCAGGTTATTCACTTTGGGTTCAACTGCCGTCTTTCGGACAATCACAGAGGGGACACACTTTTAAATGGTTAGAGTGTGGATTGTTCAAGCAACACGTCCACATGTTAGTAACTGGACCGCCTGTGTTCTGTAATGTTTCATTCAGCATTTACTGTGCTTCTTTGTATTGTCTCTGTGCTCCTTGTGCTTTTTCCCCGTGTGCCCCAGTGATCCTTCCTGCATTTCCTCTGTGTTCCTTGTGCTTTTAATCTTGTGTACCATGTACCTGTGCTTGTGTCCCTCATGTTACCTTGCCTGCATAGTACCTGAGTTACCCTGTGCATTCCTTCCTGCATCCTGTCCATATGCTCGCTTTGTACTTCAGTTAGTTCTCGCTGGTCTGATCCAGTCTGTTTTTCTGTGTGTATGACAATCATTTGTAATGTTCACCTGCATTCCCTGACTGTGTTTCTCCCCTGTCTTTCAGTGTGTTCTTACTTTACTTCTGCTTTATTCGCTGTGTATCCACTACCCCAGTGCTGCAAGAGAATCTTACCAGCTCTCAATTGTGGCCTGCTCAGGTGAGTTCAAGGACCACAAGTTGGACACCGCCTGCAGCACAACAAATTCCCCTTTAGGTGCTCTGGTAACAATCAGGCAGTTTCTTAGACTTTGCACCTCGGTCCTACTCAGGGCTCTCACTGTCGCTAAGTGAGTGGCCAGTTAAGTTCTTTGTGGGTCCATGCTATGGCTTTCACCACCATCTATCCAGCTGCTGCAAATACTGTCAGCCTTTTCACTTCTTGTAGGAGTGGGTTCCCAATCTGTGACATCATGTTAATATCTCCCACAATCTACTCTATGAGATGCTCAAAGGTTGTAGGGGCCTCAGTCAAGCTTTAGGGCATTCTGTTGGGTATATGAAGGCTGGTTTCTTATTGTCTTCAAGTTGCATGGGACTCTGATTGTACCAACTTCTTTAATCAAGCACACTGAACCGTTTGGCTCCAGTCAGCAATTGCAGTACATCTTCTTTGTGAGACATGGTATACTGGTTCAGAATGGTCCTCGGACTGACAATGCTCTAGTCAATGCAGATGATGATGAAGCCATTCTTCTTCTGGACCAACATTATAGGAAAAGCATATGGAATTTAGCACTATCTTATGATCCCAGTTAACAGGAATATCAAGTGCATGGGTGTGCCTGAAGATCTGTGCATGAGTGATAAGTATCTGCCTATATGTCTAAGCATTGAGGACACCATTTATCCTGACCAAATCTCCAACTCCATCATGCTGCACTGTTGCCTGCAGACACTCATTATTATACCGCTCTTCAGTCCTTCGGATTTCTGTGCGTATGTTAATTTATGCTGAAACAACTTCATTTCATGTTCCTTTTTCCTGTGTAAATGTTGTAGGGAGTAGTCCTAAAAGGTTGCATTCACAGAACCAGTTCGCATGCTGTATTCAGGTGTTTTCCAAAATACTGCATGCGATCCTGAAAATGTCAAATGTCAATTTACTACTGCTTTATGCGGTAAGCAAAAACACTCAGTAAATACCGCATAAAACGAAAATGATAGTCAATTCACACAAATTTCTTTTTAAAAATTGCATGCAGTAAACAAGCAATGGTCCCGGCATATAATATTTAAGGAACTGTCAGCCACCGCCATCCTTAACAATCAGTAAAAAAACCTGGTTGCTAACAAACGATGAGTCATCAGCTGTCAGTGGGGTTCTCCTTCACCCATCACTGAGTGGCCCCACCCCTTAGTTATTTAAGAACTGTCAGACAGCAGTTTGTGCCTTCGGCATGAGCGGACCTTCTTTTTTTTTTCCGGGTGGGTGGTGGCATCATGATTGATGATGAATCTACACCAGAGGACATTTATTTTTTTAAATAAAGGACTTGTCAAAAAATTGTGTTCTGTTTTTACAGTATTTTTAAGGAATCAGTACTATGTACCCCATACTGATTCACATCGGGGGGGTGGGATCTGGGGGACCCCTTGTTAAAAGGGGCTTCCACATTCCAATAAACCCCCCCCGCCTGCAGAACCCACAACCACCGGACCAGGGTTGTGGGAAATAGGCCTCCCTGCCCCAAAGCACCCCCCATGTTGAGGGCATGTGGCCTGGTATGGTTCAGGAGGGGGTACACATGCTCGGATAAGGGTCTGGTATGGATTTTGGTGGGAACCCCACAACAATTTTAAAACAAATGTTGGTGTTCCCCTCAAAATTCATAACAAGACCAGAAGGGCATGGTATGGATTGAGGGGGGAACCCCACACAGTTTTATTTCTTAATTCTTATTGCTGCCATTTTTTTTTACTTTCAGCTGTCAGCAGGTACGCAAAGTGACAGCCTGTGGTAAGGACACCTGCTGCCGTCGACTTTCATTACAAAAATACTGCATGACTTCATGAAATAACTTATGCAGTATTTTAGTAGTTTTTTTTAGTGAATACTAAAACACATTATGCCAAACTCAGATGCAGTAAGATAGTGCTTTGTGAATGGAGCCCATTGCCTGCTTGCAGATTTAAAACCAACTCTGTGAAACCATGTGTTTGCACATTGGTTGTTGTGTGTAACACCTTACTATGTTTGTCAGGATCTCTAAAGTATATAAGCTCTCGTTAGATAAAAAAGATAAGCTGGAAAAATGGTGTATAGCAACTTCCTTTATTTCACAACATACAGGTTAAAAATGCATACACATGAACACAGGATGTAAGACTCTTATGCAGACTCTAACAACAGCAGCACTGTAGCATTTTTTTTAACCATATGATTCAGAACTGTCTAATATGTAAAGCTGAACTTCAGGCAAAAGGCTAAACCCTCCATTGAAATACATAAATATAGCACACCCCCATAGGAGCCTCTGGTGAATGCAATCCTATTTCTACATTTAGAGAACACACAGCCAGGCACCCAGCATTTTACTAACTCTTCTACTGGCTCCAAAGAACAGTCTAATGGGTTCATTTTTTGGGGGGGTATTGGGAATGATGAACTGGGATAGAGAGGGGGAGTATGGGATACCCCAATAGAATGTAGAGGTGAATAGCGTGAGGACACTTCAACTTTATGGCTGCACACTACAAATAAGAAAGTCCCACAGGATCTCTATGCTGATGGTAACTTGTACTCCTTCCAGATCCTATAAGCTATATACAATCACTAAACTCTTCAACACTGAGGTAGCTTACTCACAGCCACATGATCATCAGTTTCCTCCTGCAGATATCTCTCGGGCTCTTCCTAGTGAGGAAGATGTAGATTCACATCACCATTGGAAAGCTGGACTGCTTCCCACCAATTTCCTCCTAGCTCTCTCCGGTGAGCTTATCCGGGCCCAACTTGATCCCTGGACTAAACTGAGCTGAGACCTTTGTGTCTTTCTAACAGCCTCTTCTTGAAATCTGCCCCTGCACAGGGATCTTTTCCAGCAGGACTGGACCCAGGAACAATGCCCATAATGCTCTTTCCTTAGATTATTTATGGGCTCTCTCACCACCACCTGGGCATACCTCCCCAGGGATTGACTAGAGTCCCATAAATATTCAGGCTGCATGCCCTGTTCTTTCTCCCACTTTGATTCTAGAATCCTCTAACAGCTTGTAAAAGTTTGTGAGAGACTGAGCAGCCCTAATTAATCAACCCCACTCCTCTGATTACAGTGGAGCCAACAACATTTACCTAGCAGCCCACTCTACTTTAGGAGGGTGCTACATACAGTATTTGAGAGCAGCTACATATCTGCATTTCTGTCTACACAGTCCTGAGATATACTCAGCACTTTCACGAGTACAGTCTACCTTTAGGTAGGACAGAGACCTGATTTTTCTTCACTGCAGTCAAGTAACACTTAAAGATCTTGTCCCTCCACCAGTCTATAACTGTGAAACAGAACCAGCAAACCAATGAGGTCATCTCTGTAACTCTGCTCTCCTTTTCGCAATACTGGTACTTACACTAATCTCATTAAAAAAATAATAATGGTGTGTTAATAAACACAGAACTGCATGAGTCTGTATCTTTTATACCTGCATGGAGTCCAGATTTAAGCTTAAAACATTTCCCTGGCTCTTCCCATTCCCAACACTTTTGTTGTTGTTGCAAGATGGTGCAAAGAAAAACCTGTTTTACTTACCTAACATGTAACCAAGCTGATTCCTAACTGAAGCTGCTGCTGGAGAGGCAGGGGAGTGCTTGCACCATTAAAGCATATCAATGGTCAAAATGTAAAATCGTATGTTATTATCCTTATTGTCTTTCAATTATTTTTAGCCTACTCCTACGTTGTATTACTCTGAACAATCTTGAAGTTTATAAACGTACTTTGTGCAGATCCCCGCAACCTGGCAGGCCGCAGAAAAAGAGGGGGGGGAAGAGAGAGCGCCCCCCCTCCTGAACCATACCAGGCCACATGCCCTCAACATTGGAAGGGTCCCCCCCAAAGCACCTTGTCCCCATGTTGATGAGAACAAGGGCCTCATCCCCACAACCCTTGCCCAGTGGTTGTGGGGGTTTGCGGGTGGTGGGCTTATCGGGATCTGGAAGCCCCCTTTAACAAGGGGACCCCCAGATCCCACCCACCCCTGTGTGAAATGGTAAGGAGGTACAAAAGTACCCATACCATTTCACAAAAAGGTGTCAAAAATGTTAAAAATGACAAGAGACAGTTTTTGACAATTCCTTTATTTAAATGCTTCTTCTTTCCATCTTCTTTTTTCTATCTTCTTTTTTCTATCTTCCTTTAGTTTCTTCCTCCACCTTCTTCTTCCTCCAACCGAAGGAAGATAGAAAAAAGAAGATAGAAAAAAGATGGAAAGAAGAAGCATTTAAATAAAGGAATTGTGAAAAACTGTCTCTTGTCATTTTTAACATTTTTGACACTTTTTTGTGAAATGGTAGGGGTACCCCCTTACCATTTCACACAGGGGGGGCCAGGATCTGGGGGTCCCCTTGTTAAAGGGGGCTTCCAGATTCCGATAAGCCCCCCGCCCACAGACCCCCACAACTACCAGGCAAGGGTTGTGGGGATGAGGCCCTTGTCATCATCAACATGGGGACAAGGTGCTTTGGGGGGACGCTTTAAGCACCCTCCCAATGTTGAGGGCATGTGGCCTGGTACGGTTCAGGAGGGGGGGCGCTCCCTCCTCCCCCCTCTTTTCCTGCGGCCTGGCAGGTTGCGTGCTCGGATAAGGGTCTGGTATGGATTTTTTTTTTAATTTGGTGCAGGGTTCCCCTTAAAATCCATACCAGACCTGAAGGGCCTGGTATGGATTTTGAGGGGGACCCACACACCTTTTTTTTTTTTATTTTGGTGGGGGGTTCCCCTTAATATCCATACCAGACCTGAAGGGCCGGTATGGAATTTAGGGGGACCCCATGCCATTTTTTCTACATTTTAGTTCAGGGTTCCCCTGTGGGGAAATTCCATGCCGTTTTCATCAATGAACTCATATGTGCATTGTCGGACCGACAATTCATATAGCCGTGAGTACGTTTAAATGACTTTTTTTCCTTTGAAATGTCATTTTGCTGTCAGACTGTTCTAAACACGGGAAACATGCGCCCCTTTACAGGCATACTATAGACACCCCCCAGGTATGAAATTTAAAGGAATATTACACTTTTATTGTTTCACTTTAAGCATTATTAAAATCACTGCTCCTGAAAAAACAGCCGTTTTTAAAACTTTTTTTGCATTGATCCCTCGTCCCCCCTCTTTTCCTGTGGCCTGCCAGGTTGCGTGCTCGGATAAGGGTCTGGTATGGATTTTTTTTTTAATTTGGTGCGGGGTTCCCCTTAAAATCCATACCAGACCTGAAGGGCCTGGTATGGATTTTGAGGGGGACCCGCACGCCTTTTTTTTTTAAATTTTGGTGGGGGGGTGGGTTCCCCTTAATATCCATACCAGACCTGAAGGGCCGGTATGGAATTTAGGGGGACCCCATGCCATTTTTTCTACATTTTAGTTCAGGGTTCCCCTGTGGGGAAATTCCATGCCGTTTTCATCAATGAACTCATATGTGCATTGTCGGACCGACAATTCATATAGCCATGAGTACGTTTAAATTACTTTTTTTCCTTTGAAATGTCATTTTGCTGTCAGACTGTTCTAAACACGGGAAACATGCGCCCCTTTACAGGCATACTATAGACACCCCCCAGGCATGAAATTTAAAGGAATATTACACTTTTATTGTTTCACTTTAAGCATTATTAAAATCACTGCTCCTGAAAAAACGGCGGTTTTTAAAACGTTTTTTGCATTGATCCATGTCCCCTGGGGCAGGACCCAGGTCCCCAAACACTTTTTATGACAATACCATGTATATAAGCCTTTAAAATTAGCACTTTTGATTTCTCCCATAGACTTTTAAATGGTGTTCCGCGGCTTTCGAATTTGCCGCGAACACCCCAAATTGTTCGCTGTTCGGCGAACTTGCAAACAGCCGATGTTGGAATCGAACATGATTTTGACTCGAACTCAAAGCTCACCCCTATCTGTGAGATGTCTGCTGCATAGATATGCACATGCATATGGTATTTCCTGAAGAACAACTAATAGGCGCGTTCATGCGTGCGGGAATTCACGCACGCACACAGGCACAATCCCTGTTGGTGCCAGACGGCTATTTAAAGAAAGCTAATTATCATATCTTTTGCTGACTGATCTTCAGCTGTTCCCTGTGTCCTGCATGTTCTCCCTGTTACTGACCTGGCGTGTTTTTGACCTGATTCTGGATTCTGCTTCTGTCTTGTCATTTACCCTTGACCGAGCTCCGTTCCTGACTTGGGCTCTGATCATGACTGCTCCCCACCTGTTGTTGACCCTGCTATTCCTGAGACCTGGCTTCTGCCTCTGATCCTGACTTAGACCCAATACACACTATTAGATTTCCTGCAGATTTTTGTCTTCAGATTTACCAAAACCATGTAGTGCAAGGGCCTGCCTGATTGCATACAAATTGTAACTCTTAAGGTTTGACTTCATATTATATGGTTTTGGTAACTCTGAAGACAAAAATCTGCAGAAAATCTAATAGTGCGTATGGGGTCTAAGGCCTCGTACACACGGTTTGATTGTTGTACCACCGAGCGTTTGATTTTTGTCAAAAGCGTGTGTGCAGGATTTTGTCTAGCATACTAACTATCTGCAAATTGTCGTTTGACAAACACGAACGTAGTGACGTACTATGAGAGTATAAAGAGGAAATTAATTTCTCAAGCGCCACCCTTTGGGCCCCTTCTGCTAATTTTGTGTTAGCAGAAGTTTGGTAAGCGTTGATTCGCAATTTTCAGATCGTACAAAACAAATGTCTTTTAAAATACATTTGGCATAACTGCATCAGTATCACCAGCAAAGCAGCTTCATTATTATCCCATTAAAGAAAATGAGAGTGTGCACTGCATTTCAACATTTCATCAATTGCCGCATCATGAATGTTAATTCTAGATTACAAAAAGTAGTTTACTAGTCCGAACTCTTCACAGTCGTTTCTTGATTCCGAGCATGCATGTTTGTACTTTCGACTTTTGTGTGACGATTTCTTTACTGACCATCCGAAAATCAGATCCAACTAAAATTTTATAGCCTGCACATCTGTCAGGGCTAGCTCAGCCCTTCCTTCTCTGAGCCGGCTGCTCAGCTGTCGGCTAATTGCCATGAAGGTCGTGAATTCAGAAGATGCAGTCAATCCACTTGTTGGTGATATTTTTTCCAGATTGGATGAGCAAGATCACCGCATGGATCAGTTTGCCATGGTGTTACAAATGCTCCTGAGTCGCACGGCTCACCTGGAATCTCCCACTGTGGCTGCTCCGGTACAACCTGAGTTGCAGGCAGTCCCTGCTGCTGCACCAGTCTCTGTGCAGGCACCCGCCATGTGTATTACTTCTATAAGAAGTATATCTGGTTCCGCCCCTCTTCCCCAGTGATTTGGGGGCGATCCAGTTCAATGCAGAGGGTTTCTCAACCAAGTTGAGATATACTTTGAGATGCTGCCCCAGGCGTTTCCCACGGACAGAAGCAAAGTAGGGTTTGTGATATCTTTGCTTTCTGAGAGAGCCTTGGCCTGGGCTAACCCTCTATGGGAGACACAAAAACCTGTTGTCTTGAGTTACCCTGAGTTTGTGGCCTCCTTTAAAAGGCTATTTGACATTCCGGCATGCTTTACTTCTGCTGCCAAGTGCCTCATGTCCATGAAACAGATTACGAGAACTGTTGCTGACTACGCCATTGAGTTCCGTACTCTGGCAGCAGAGGTTACTTGGAACAATGAGGCTCTCGTGGCTGCTTTTTCTCACGGTCTCTCATATTCCATCAAGGATGAGATAGCAGCCCGAGATATACCCCCTGAGCTGGAGAGCTTGATCTCGTTTGCCATACTCATTAACTCCAGACTCAGAGAAAGACTTTCTTTTAAGGAGCACTTATGGAAGCCTCCTGTACATTTGCCTCCGAGCTTTGCAGTCCCACCCGTGCCTCCCTCACCTCCCATGCCTCCTGGTACCGAGTCGGTCAGTGAAGATGAACCCATGCACTTGGACTTCACTTGCCTCTCTGTGGATGAGAGGGCCTTTAAGAGGAGGGAGAGATTGTGCCTTTATTGTGGCCAGGCAGGTCACTTTTTGAAGTCTTGTCTTACCCGTCCTGGGAACACCCGAACCTTGAGGTCCTGTCATGGACAGACCTTAGGTGGTGTTGTGTCATCCCCAGTTATCCAGAAGGATAAGCCAGTGGTTTAGGTCACCCTTTCTTGGGCTAAGTCATCTATCGAGATACAGGCTCTAATTGACTCTGGGGCTGCAGGCCCGTTCATTGCTGCTGCCTTTGTATCAAAGCACTCGATTCCACTGCAGCTGCGTGACACTCCACTTGTCATTGAGGCACTTGACGGGAGACCTCTACAGCCTGCCCATGTGACTCATGAGACGGTTCCATTGTCCATGGCCGCAGGGGCTCTTCACCATGAGATAATCCAATTCCAAGTGATTTCCTCTCCTAAGTTTCTGCTGGTTATTGGTTATCCTTGGTTACAGTGGCACAACCCCACTTTTGATTGGCTCCATGCTGACATCCTCTCCTGGTCACCACAATGCAGTGAAACATGCTTCCGGAAGGTAGCCAAGATCCTGTGTACCTCATCACTCACCTACCCACCAGAGGAGTACCGTGATTTTAGCAATGTATTTGACAAAGATCAAGCCGGTATTTTGCCTCCACACCGGCCGTATGATTGCTCAATTGACCTTCAACCAGGTGCCACTCCCCCTCATGGCCAGGTTTACCCTCTGTCGGTCTTGGAGGATAAAGCCATGGAGGAGTATGTTGCAGATGCACTTTCTCGGGGTTTCATCCGCAAATCCTTGTCTCCTGCTGGTGCTGGTTTCTTCTTTGTGAAGAAGAAGAGCGGTGAACTGAGACCTTGTATTGATTATAGGGGTCTCAATCGTTTCACGATTAAGAATGCCTACCTGATCCCGTTGATTACAGAGTTATTTGACTGCCTCAAGGGAGCAACGGTTTTCACTAAGCTTGATCTGAGAGGGGCTTACCATCTCGTGAGGATTAAGGAGGGTGATGAGTGGAAAACTGCATTTAATACCAGGACAGGCCATTATGAGTATCTCGTAATGCCTTTTGGCCTTTGTAACGCCCCGGCAGTTTTCCAGGAATTTATTAACAATGTCCTCCGAGATTTGTTGCAGTTATGTGTGGTGGTTTATCTTGATGATATCCTCATATTTTCCAAGTCCCTGGAGAGCTACTGTACCACACAGATGTCTGTTGTGTGCTTCAGAAATTAAGAGAGAACAATCTCTATTGTAAACTGGAGAAGTGTGAGTTCCATCGGGAACAGGTTAAATTCCTGGGATATGCCATTTCCACTGCTGGTTTTTCGATGGACCCAGAGAAACTTTCGGCAGTCCTACAGTGGCCTCAACCCATGGGGTTATGTCCTCTGCAGCATTTCTTGGGTTTGCCAACTATTATTGGAACTTTATTCATAACTTCTCGTCTCTGGTCAAGCCTTTGACTGATGTGACCAGAAAGAACGGTAAACCACAGAGTTGGTCTCCGGATTCCATTAAGGCCTTTGAAAGTCTTAAGGCTGTATTTGATTCTGCTCCTGTGTAAATGTAAATGTAAGGACTGACGCCTTGTCACAACAATTTTCCTCCACTTTCAAGTTGGAGTTGGTTCCGGTTCCTATGATTCCTCCTGATCATATTCTGGCTACGGTTCGCACCAGTCTTACTTCTCCTTTGGGTGACAAAATTCTTGCTGCTCAGGTCGATGCTCCTCCTGAGAAACCTTGTGACCGCTGCTTTGTCCCAGAGTGTCTCCGTACTGCCGTGCTCCAGACTTACCATTCTCCCAAGGCAGCTGGCCACCCTGGTAAGAATAAACTTGTTTGGGCCATTTCTCAACAATTCTGGTGGCCTAGTCTACGTGTTGATGCAACTGCTTTTGTAGCTGCCTGTTCCGTCTGTGCTCAGAGTAAGACTCCACGACACCTTCCTTTGGGCCTCTTACAACTCATACCCAATGGAAAGAGGCCCTGGACCCACCTGTCTATGGATTTCATTGTGGAGTTGCCCAACTCTCAAGGCAACACAGTTATCCTTATGGTGGTTGACCGGTTCTCAAAGATGTGTCATTATATTCCACTTAAAAAGTTGCCCACTTCTAAGGAACTGGCTTCCATTTTTGCTTGGGAGATCTTTCGCTTACATGGGCTACCCAAGGTAATTGTCTCGGACAGGGGTAGTCAGTTTGTGTCCCGGTTCTGGCGAGCGTTTTGTCCATAGCTGGGAATTCAGCTTGCTTTCTCCTCTGCGTATCACCCGCAGTCTAATGGGACTGCAAAACGAGCCAATCAGTCCTTGGAGCAATTCCTACGTTGCTATATTTCTGACCATCACAACAACTGGTCAGACCTATTACCATGGGCAGAGTTTGCTCACAACAGTGCCTTGAATTCTGCTTCCCGATTGTCTCTGTTTATGACGAATTATGGTCTCCAACCTTCCATGCTGCCTGACTCGTTTGTTCTGCAGAGTATTCCTGCACTAGAGGAGCATCTATGTGGTCTTCGTTCCACTTGGACACAAGTCCAGTAGGCTTTGCGTCATGCTAATGATAGGTACAAACTCCATGCAGACCGCAGATGCCTCCCTGCACCTTCCAACCAGGTTGGGGACAGGGTTTGGCTGTCATCTCGCAACCTTTGACTTCATGTTCCCTCACTGAAGTTCGCACCTTGGTTTATTGGGCCTTTCCGTATCCTTCACAGGATTAACCCAGTGGCTTACGCATTGGACCTTCCTCCTAGTATGCGCATCTCAAATGTGTTTCATGTCTCCTTATTGAAACCATTGGTCTGCAACCACTTTACCACCTCTGTGCCATGTCCACACCCTATATAGGTTGAGAACCATGAGGAGTATGAGGTACAATCCATTGTTGACTCCTGTAGGTTCCGTGGGCGCATACAGTACCTGGTGCGTTGGAATGGGTACGGTCTGGAGGAACGCTCCTGGGTCTCATCCTCGGACATACATGCTCCTGCCCACCTCCGTGATTTCCATAGACATTTTCGCCTCAAGCCCGGTGGTCCTCTGAGGAGGAGGGGTCATTGAGGAGGGGGGTACTGTCAGGGCTGGCTCAGCCCTTCCTTCTCTGAGCTGGCCGCTCAGCTGTCGGCTAATTGCCAGCTCTCATCTCTCTCCACAGTTAACCAGCTTATGTGGATCTGCTCATCAGTCCCGCCTACTTTAAGATCTCCAGCTCACTTCATTCTTGCCTTCGCCTTGGCCACATCACAAGAAACCATCTCCTGCATTCCTGTTTTAAGACTGGCTTTGTCGACATCCCTTCTGGCTCCTTATCCTGCTTGCTGTTCCTCTACTTGGATCCCTAACTTCTGGCCTGGCTGATTACCCAATCTGGTTACTGAACTCTGGCTTGGCTGATTAACCGATCTGGTTACTGAACTCTGGCTTGGCTGACTACCCGATCCGGTTGCTGGACTCTGGCTATGCTTTGACTACGCTTACTCTATTTACCTTTTTATTTTTATTAATAAACAAGTGTGATTTTACTGTACTTCTGTCTCGGTCTGGTTCATGGTTTCTGACAACATCCAGCTTTTGTCTGACGAAAAAGTCAAATCGGCTAGCGAAAGCACCATACTAATAATCCGAAAATCCACAGACAGCTCATCTTATGAGCTTTCCCTTCTGATGTTCATATTGTGTGTACGAGGCCTGAGACAGCAGTCAGATGTAGATTGCCTAGATAGGCTTGCATCAGCACATTTCACTGGGTGTTCCTTGTTATTAAGCAAGCTTCATGAAAATGTCATTCATTTCTGAATAAAGGTTAAACTGACTTGGTTAAAACCAATTTGTGAATTTATAATGCTTCATATTTCCACTAGAGAAAAGAAGCTACAAAAACACTCCTAAGCTGTTTTTTTCAAGCACATTTAGGCACATTAAGTGGTTGGGCATTTATTCATTTCATTGGCCTGAATATTAATTTATTCTGGCCATTGAAATGCAAAAATGCTCAAGTGCTAAAAGTGGCTAGCATTGACGCACATTTAGATACATTTATATGCGTTAACCAGCATTTAGGCGCTTCAGATTCCTCTGAACACACAAGTGATGTTTTTTTTCTGCCTCTAAACTGCTGTAAATGTCTACACTGCGCATGGACATGGGTTAACAAACAGGATTTTATAGACAGAAAAAAAAAGCTCACAAGCCTGTAAAAGCAGTACTTTTTGTTCACACGTGCATGAGGCCTAAATGTTGGATACGTTATACAGTTTTTAGCCACAGCTGAGTTTAGTAAAATGTATAATTTGGAATTAGTAGCAGCATTGCCAGCCTGGCATGTGAGCTCTTTCAGTTGGTCATTGGTATGCCTTTTTGATAGACATAATAATAGCCCACATGGCAGGCTGACAACACTGCTAATTGCAAGATACTGGCTTTCCATTAATAACCTGAAACAGGAAGTGCTGTTACTGACAGAATCTCTGGATAAGAAACTTTGAAACAAAGTCATTAAAAAATGTACTTATATTTATACATGATGGGAAACATACTGAAACATAAAATTAGGGTTTACTTATACTTTCATGGTTAAAACAAAGGTTTTGACTTTGTACACAAAATTAATATGGCCTTATATTTAGGCCTCTTTTGTAGGCATCCTAGTGTCATTTTCTTATGAGTTTTTACTTTTATTAAAACCTTTACAAATGCCTGTTCTGAAAAACATTTGATTTTTCTTTGCCACAACAGTAACACAACTGTAGGAAATGCGCATGTATTTCCAAATAAAGCTACAATGAGCAGTCATTTATCTTGTACCATTTACTTTAGTGTGATATAAACCTTTTAACCTCTTCTGCAAAGTGGGCAAGGTTTATAAGCACTGATCTATTGTAAGTGACATTCACTATCCCACTTTCCCCTTATTTGCACTTTTAAGAAAAGGTAATCCGGTTAACTAAATTGAGGGATACAAAGTGCTGAAGCACTTAGGGAAAGCAATCACTTCTTTCTTTCATATGCTCATCCTTTGCATGAAATGTTATTTAAAGGCGACTCAGTTATTTTTTTATTTTTTGAAAGTTCTTTGTATTATTTTTGTGCACCGGATCCTAAATATGGAACTTTTCAAAATAATAATAATTTTGACTGGAAATTGATCAGTTACAGTGCTCAGACATGATAGTTGCTATAATGTATACTGTAGTTGTTAAAGGTGAACTCTGGAATATGCAAATATTTTCTAAATACAAGAGCCATTTATATTCTTTCTAGAATATTGGTGTGCTTTGTGCATTTCTTCCAGATCTGTGCAGTTATCCAGTGTGACAATTTGCCTCTGTGCAGGAGCGTCCTGTGATAAAGACCAGTCACTGCTACTGTCTCTCCTTGTGCAGGGTGACCGGTCAACTCCCACATCTCTGCTCTAAAAGGTGTTTGATGCACACAAAGTTAATTTATACCCTTTGTGGCTATTGAGGAGGTTTTTCTGTCTGGAGTTCAGCTCTAACGTCCATGTACTGACCAGGACCTGCTGTTTTTATTCATTTTATTATGTACTGGAAATTACATCTAAAGTTAAATATAAAACTATATGGTGCTTCCCTCTGATGAGCACTGGAGATGGGTTCTCCTGAAGCTCCCTGTTATGACACACACTGAACCCATCACTGATGCACCAATTACAAATAAGTGGTCTTTATTAACTTCTTCCCACCCAGGCCATTGTAAAATGAAGCGAACCCTATTGTTCTGGGAGGCTGTAATATGAAGTCCTCCCCAGAACGCACCTCGTGTGGCCCCACCAGACCACGCACTGGCACAATTTGTTACCGGCTGTATCCATTGGACACAGATGATGACTGATCAGTATATCGGCCATGTGATCGCTGTGACCAATCAGAGCACATCACATGACAATTATAAACATTGAATGGCCTTGTTTCATGCCATTCATTGTGTACAATTGTGTTACTAGTTGTGATTGGTTACAGTGATCACATGGTACAGACAGGCCAATCACAGCCCATCGTTACCATGTAGCAGTAAACATTGAACACACACTTTCATTCAGTAAAAATGTTTGCTTAAAGAAGTGAAATGCACTGCTAAAAGCAATCATAGTTTGTAAAAAAAAAAAAATCCTGATCACTTCCCCAAAATAGCACAGTGTTACTATGGTAACACTGTATTGCTCTGGTCACAGTATGTATAAAAAATAGTTTAAAAAAAAATAAATAAAAGAAAAAGAAAACAAATATTATAGAAATTTTTTTTAAAAAGTATTACTTTTTTTTACATACTGTCACCAGTCAGTGCCACACGCCATGACGCTATACTGCACTGTTTTTACTGCGGCAGGTTGGCTCGGCTGGGCAAATCGATGTTAGCTTACATCGCTCTTCCTTTTGGCCACTAGGGACGCGGGTGCCTGCAGCATGTGCCCGGAGCTGATGCGAGTGCCCAGCGGGTGCAATGATCACTCGTGACAGGGAAAACATAAATCCTGGTTCTTTCAGGGGACTAGAGACAGATCGTGTGTTCATACTAAGTATGAACACTGATCTCTCTCCTCCTAGACAGTCCCATCCCCCCTACAGTTAGAACACAGTGAGGGAACCCCTTGATCGCCCCTTAGTGTTAACCCCTTCCCTGCCAGTGACATTTATACAGTAATCAGAGCATTTTTATAGCACTGATCGCTGTATAATTGTCAATGGTCCCAAAAATGTGCCAATTTATTCGCCACAATATCGCAGTCCCAATAAAAATCGCAGATCGTCACCATCACTAGTAAAAAAAAGTAATAATAATAAAAATGCCATACTGTAAATCTATCCCCTATTTTGTAGATGCTATAACTTTTGTGCAAACCAATCAATATACGCTTATTGCGATTTTTTTTTACCAAAAATATGTAGAAGAATACATATTGGCCTAAACTGAGGAAAAAATGTGTTTTTTTGAAAAAAAATGTGGGATAATTATTATAGCAAAAAGTAAAAGATATATTTTTTTTTTTTTCAAAATTGTCACTCTTCTTTTGTATATAGTGCAAAAAATAAAAACCGCAGAGGTGATCCAATACCACCAAAAGAAAGCTCTATTTGTGAGAAAAAAAGGACATGAGACAAAAAGGACATGAGACAAACTCATACAAAGTCTATGAGACAAACTCATACAATGTTCCAACAATCTGATACAGTGGAAATTAATTTATCTTCAATGATTTCTTGAGGGATATTCTTGATAAATATTTCTGTCCCAATTTTGTTTGGGTACAGTGTCGCATGACTGCGCAACTGTCAGTTAAAGCAACGCAGTGCCGTATTGCAAAAAATGGCCTGGTCATTGAGCAGCCAAATCTTCCAGGGTTGAAGTGGTTTAAGAAAAAAAATTCCTAAAAGGGAATTCTAATGGACAATGGTCTATCTATGAGTCTCAGTCCTGACTAAGCCACTGGTCAGTGGATGATTAGCTACAGTCTGCTGACGTTGGGGTCCTTTGTGGAGCGCACACACTCTTATGAGAGCATACAGTATGTTATTCACAGAGTAAAGTAAGTGACATGGTCTCCCTTAGCAGAACTCCTCTGACAGCAAAAAAGAAAGTTAGCAAACAGCAGCCAATAGGCCCTTCACCAACCAGATGATTCTCAGTTGTCATTTTTTGCACAATCTGTTCCTTGTTGGCTGATTTTACAAACAGGATGGATGTGAATGAAGATAGGCTGCAGTACCTATAACAGGTCTAAAGACTCTATGATGCCAGCATCAGATAAAGTTAGGTGATAGTTAGCCCACAATAATCTGGGACACTTGTTCAATCTATACCTCCTCCATAGGACTCTCTTCATGTAGCCCTAACCTAGGTTGCTCTGCTACAGCAGATTGACCCTCCTTTCTCATGGTCACTGAATCCATAGCACTACAGCCCACATGGCTCTACTGGCACAGCTTGGCTCACAGTCCCCCCAGGCTTCTGGCACATGTTGGGGGTTCTTTACAGACTTTAAAATATGGGGCCTGTGCTCTCCTTGGCTGTTCCCCAGGCTCTCTCAAGGCCCAAGCCCTAACCCTGGGCTCACAGCAAATCCCCCAGAGCAGCAGGTGGGATCAAGATCCCAGGTGCAGCTACAGCCAATTATAGTCTTCCCTCACCAATGCTAGGGGAAGGATTACTCCAAGTTCACACTGGTGCAACACGACAGCTGTCCTACTTTGGATCCGACTTTGCCCTGTGACTTGAAGCCGACATACGTCTGACTTTCAATGAACAGGGATCCGACTTGGATCCCCGCCAATACCAGGCACTGTGTTTGGTATGAATCTTGAGGGGGAACTCCATGCCAAATTTTAAATAAAAACCAGCATGAGTTCCCCCTCCAAGAGCATACCAGGCCCTTGGGTCTGGTATGGATTTTAAGGGGAACCCCTGACGCCGAAAAAAAACGCATGAGGTCCCCAAAATCCATTCCAGACCCTTATCCGAGCACGCAGCCCAGCCGGTCAGGAAAGGGGGTGGGGACGAGCCCCCCTCCTGAACCGTACCAGGCCGCATGCCCTCAACATGGGGGGGTGGGTGCTTTGGGGCAGGGGGCACACTGCGCCCCCAACCTCAGAGAACCGTGTCCCCATGTTGATGAGGACAAGGGCCTCTTCCTGACAACCCTGGCCGTTGGTTGTCAGGGTCTGCAGGCGGGGGGCTTATCGGAGTCCAGGAGCCCCCTTTAATAATACATCGTACCTATACCCATTCACCTGGGGGGAAAAGTGTCAATAAAAAAACACACTAGACAAGTTTTTAAAGTAATTTATTAGGCAGCTCCGGGGTTCTTCTTCCGACTTGGGGGGTCTCTTTCAACTTCTCTGCTCTCTCCAGCCTCTTCTCCCTGTCTCTGGTTCTTCTCCCGGTCTCTGGTTCTTCTCCCGCTCTCCGGCGTCTTCTGCCGGGTTCCTCGGTTATCTTCTGCTCTTTTGCCCACTCTTTTGCTAGCGGTGGCCCAGTCTTCTCCGTCGTCTTCTTCCCTCTTCCCTTCTTCCGATGTTGACACGACGCTCTCTCCCGCTGTAATGCCGTGTGCACGGTGCGCAATGACATATATAGGCATGAGCTGTGGTCAGTGGGTGATGTCATCCGGTAACCCCTTGCCCTTATGATATCACCGCCCGGGGCATGATGGGACGGTGACATCATAAGGGGCGGGGTCACCGGATGTCATCACCCTGTGACCACGTCCCATGCCTATATAAGTCGTTGCGCACCGCGCACGCGGCTTTAAAGCGGGAGAGAGTGTTGTGTTAACATCGGAAGAAGAGAAGAGGGAAGAAGATGATGGAGAAGATGGGCCACCGCTAGCAAAAGAGCAGAAGATAGCAGAGGAGCCCGGCAGAAGATACCGGAGAGTGGGAGAAGAGCCGAAGAGCGTGGAGAAGAGGCCGGAGAGCACAGAGAAGAAGGAAGAGACCCCCGAAGTCGGAGGAAGACCCCCGGAGCTGCCTAATAAATTACTTTAAAAATGTGTCTAGTGTGTTTTTGTACCCCATACTCATTCACATAGGGTGGGGGGCCGGGATCTTTCCCAACAACCAACAGCCAGGGTTGTTGGGAAGAGGCCCTTGTCCTCATCAACATGGGGACAAGGTGCTTTGGGGTGGGGGGGCCGCAGGGCGTCCCCTGCCCCAAAGCACTCACCCCCCATGTTGAGGGCATGCAGCCTGGTACGGTTCAGGAGGGGGGTCGCTCACTCGTCCCCACCCCTTTTCTTGACTGGCCGGGCTGTGGATAAGGCTCTGATATGGATCCTGGTGGGACCCCACACCGTTTAGCAAATTCAGCAATTGATCATAGCTATTTTGGGGATCTTGGTAACTTCCTTCTAAGACATTGAGTGTTGATGTCATGTCTGTCTTGGGTGCAATTCTCGGAAGAGGTACAGTCTTTTTATAATTCTTTGTGGTTCGGCTTCAAAATGGGAAGGGAACTAGCAGCTATCTGAATTTTTAGAGTTAAGATTAACAAGCTAAGCAATGACACAATATTACATTTGAAATAGGCATTTTAACATTTTTACCTGGTACCTTATGTGACAACTTTATGTGACACCTTAATCACATCCATTACATAGGCACCTTAATGTTAATCTTTGCTGAAACCTTTGCTGAAAATCCATTGTTTTTAAAGTTTATTTACTATTACTTTTACTTCTGTTTCTGTTAACAGCTAAATCCCTTTTGGAACTTTTACAATAGCTAAACTTTCTTTAGAAGATCATATAAGCCTCCAGGAAATTCATATAGGTTTTCAGACCCTTTTTCACCATGTTTGCTCCCCCACAAGAGCCTCCACTAGTACCACTGTAATTTTGACAGCAGAGTCCAAATCTCTGAGCAGTTGCCAGAGGCTCCAGAATAAATGATCACAGCAATATCCATTGTAGTGAATATGTCATGTAATTTTTTACCATTTTTCACAGCTAAGTTGTAGCTTAACTAACTAACTTGTTTTATGATATCATCCTAAGGCTATCAGTAGAAAAACTATATCTGATTGCATTGTATCCTACAAATAAAATCACTTGCCTGCATTAAACACATGGTTTCATCATAGCGATGGTTGTACCTTGTAGATCAGCTTTCCAAAACAGTAACCTCAAAAATAGTGATTTGATTCATTACAAATGATTAATCCTGCATAGTTGCTTCCACATGCAATCATCATAAGTTTTCAATACAGGAACATTTTTTTGATATCTACACTTCTTTCAAGTGCACACAGGTACCGTTTACCTAACAGCAACTGTGGCAAACCTATATATTAAAAGTTTTTGTTTCAACATTGTTTTTTTTTAATTTACTCTTGATCAAAATTTTATTAAACTAATTTTGCCATAAATTAAATCATCTCTACTGTTTCCAATACTATCAAGTTTTTTGCAGATTTGTATTTTTTATGTTTAGAACTTTTCATGCACTTATGTTTATTTTGTTATGCTCATTTCCTATATTAGAGCTGCAGTGCAAAAATTCAGAATTTTAAAACAATACCTTTATTTAATTCTCAGCAGGTATTGTAAAAGCAGCATCATTTTAGGGTCATGGAGCGATTCACAGAGTAAAATTTCTACTTTGTGTATATAGTAAAACTAGTTAGCTTAAAAATATTACTTTTTAAAAGTAAAAAAAAAATTGTGTTCATTAAGTTTTAGCCTAAATTCCAGCCTTTTTTTATTATTAAATGTCACCCATGAGTTTAAAAAATAAATATGCAACTTGGGTTATAATACTCTCCTCCTCATTGGCATTTTCCCCCACACTTACTTATTCATTTTAACTGCTAGATGTTAGCAATCTTCTGGGTTGAATAACACCCAGCCTAACTTAATCTGGGAGACTGAAGATATTTTGTGAGCACAGGACATCAGTGACATACTGAATGGAGATGTGTCTCCATGGCACCTTGCACCTACAGTGTAATGATGCAGAGAGCAGCACTGTTATGATGAAGTTAGCACCACTTGACATCTGGAAAAGTTTGCAAATATTAAGATATTAATTACATGTGTAAGGACAGGGGCACTGGAGAGCTAGATGTTTGGCTTTTTAATTAATAGAAAATAAGCAGATAAATAAATAAACAAACAGTGTATGGGTTCTGATTATAAATGTTTTAGAACATAACATTTACCCAGGATTCACACAACCGGTATTTTTTTCCCAATTGAATCCAATTAGAAACATGTGTGAATCTTGGGTTTAGTTTGTGAGTCTTGAGTGAAAGCATTTGTGAGTAGACCCTTAATGTATTACTTTGGTATCATAGACAACAACAAAGCTGAAATGTATTGTTTAGAAAGGAAAGAGGAAGACAGAGAGATTTGTAAATACAGCAGCTTCAGCATAGTCATTGTGTTAGAATCCTCCTGGACACACCTGAAGTGATGCACCCATACCTAATTTTTGGAAAGTGTTGTAAATTCATTGTATAGGCCTAACTGGTGTAGTGCTATTGAGATTACTGTATTCCAAAGATCAATAAACTAAAAACAGGCTTCATGTATATTGTTACCACTGCTATAATTTTTTTGTTTTTTGTTTAATTTAATGGCCATTGTGACTAGAAAAGTACACTGTTTAATTGTTGTGGCATGCAGAGCCATGCCTTGGGGGGCAATCTGCTTGGGTTCCCCCAGAGCAAGCTGCTTGCACTGGGGGCGCTTGGCAGGAGGGAAAGGCCAGGAGCGGGGGGAACCAGAGAAGAGGAAGATCCAGTCTGCTCTTTGCAAAATGACTGTTCAGAGCAGGTAAGTATAACATGTTTGTTTTTTGTTTTTTAAACAAGACTTTAATATCACTTTAATTCACAAGTACTGACTTACTTACAAACACATTCTTAGGTAACAGATTATATTCACTTATTGCTTACTTGAGTGCATACAATAAATCAGCAATAAAATGTTATGGGTTTTAAATCACTAAAATTACTGTAGTGTTTTAAGATTCAGTGTAAGTAAATATATGAAAAAAAAGTAAATAGATGACAGCATGCCAAAACACTTGAAATAAGAATAATGGATGGTACAAAAAATTTAAAGGAGGTAAGACAGCTATCAAATGCAAATACACAGGATACATCTAAGAACATGTTTATATGGATGAACAGATAAAAAGAAATGTATATTTTCCAAAGTGAGATTACTCATACCAGGCTATTCAGCAATTAGACATAGTTTAAGCCATAAAAACCTTTCAAATCTTGAATTTTTATTTCTTCTGACTCAATGTCAGTGCCATTGATTCTTTAAACAAAATAAACGTGATTTAAAAGACAGTGTCAGAAACTGCTGAAATAGTGTTGTTTTTCTAATTCTTTTGCTATCGACCTTTATTAAAACTCTTACATAGGCAGAGAGTCTCACAAGTTATTCCTATTTTCTGATAATTTGCTAATATTCCTTACCCAATCACTCATTTGTAGGGATGGGCCGAACACCCCCCCGGTTTGGTTTGCACCAGAACATATCGAACAGGCAAAAAATTTGGCAGAACACAAAAACACCGTTAAAATCTATGGGGCATGAACATGAATAATCAAAATTGCTCATTTTAAAGGCTTATATGCAAGTTATTGTCATAAAAAGTGTTTGGGGACCTGGGTCCTGCCCCAGGGGACATGTATCAATGCAAAAAAAAAATTAAAAATTTTTTTCGGGAGCAGTGATTTTTTTAATGCTTAAAGTGAAACAATAAAAATGAAATATTCCTTTAAATATCGTGCCTGGTGGGTGTCTATAGTATGCCTGTAAAGTGGCGCATTTTTCCCATGTTTAGAACAGTACCACAGCAAAATGACATTTCTAAAGAAAAAATTGTCATTTCTCACGATGGCATCATCGGAAGTTCCGACTAGCCCCTACATCAGCGATCCTACCAGGCACTTGTGCCACTCTGTACTCCTGAGCTCCCTGTCTGCTCTATCAGGGGTTCTTGAGTCAGAGGTGTAAAAGAGGCCTTCCTCTGCATTTCTGGCTCTACAACCAGGTATGTGACAGTACCAGACAGCCATGTCTGAGCCGAGCGAGGAACCTCTCCAGTGGGACTGACACAGGCTGTTAGGAACCTGCAAGAAGGTTATACCCAACTAGAAGAGCGTGTCCAGGCCCTATGCTCCCCTGCTGCTCATGCAGGCACCACTTCAGCTGAAACATCTACTACACCTACAGTGGTAATGTTGCCGCCAGAGCCCAAGGTTCCTACACCTGAAAAATTCTCTCCAGGACACAGTAAATTCAGGGCATTCCATGATGCTTGTGAACTCTACTTTGTCCTACAGCCACTGACTTTTTATTTAGAGACTACTAAAGTGGGCTTTGTCATCTCTTTGCTACAAGGTGAACCTCAGTCCTGGGCCCACCGTCCTGCTCCACCCCTCACTTACCGTTGAAGAGCAACAGCTTCCAGGAGGGAATACCCAGGTCACCGTCATAATTGATTCCAGAGCCTGCAGCTGCTTTGTGGACTTGTCCTTTGCCACTAGGCACCAGATCCCACTGCGACCTGGGGCTCAGGGACTTTCTGTGCATCTAGCTGATGGGTCTGCTATCAAATCAGAACTAGTCACGCAAGAAACTGTCCCATTATCCACCACCATTGCCAATAACCATCGGGAACTGTTGTGTTTGGATGTCATTGCATCCCCTCTGTTTCCCATTATCCCTGGCATGCCCTGGTTACAGGCCCATAACCCACATATCAATTGAGCCACAGCACAAATCAGTTTCCATTCTTCCTACTGCTGCCAGCACTGTTTACAGGAAGTTACTTGTGCTCCACCATTCTTGTTATGTATAGACTCTGATGCTGAAAACCCATCAATCTGTCCCTGCGGTATATCATAGCTTCTTGGATGTGTTCAGTAAAAAGGGAGCAGCAACTCTCCCCCCACAGGTCCTATGACTGTCCAATTGAGCTCCTCCCCTCCCCTCCTCCCTATTGGAAGAATCTTACCCCTAACGGAACTCGAGTTGGGCACCATAAAGGAATACATCGATGACGATCTAAAGAAGGGGTTCATCCACCCATCCACTTCTTCGACAGGGGCAGGAATTTTTTGTGGAAAAGAAGATCACTCTCTATGGCCCTGTGTAGATTGTCATGTTAACAGTTATCACAGTTAAAAACCGGTACCCTCTTCACTCGGTACCCAAATTGTTTCAGAGACTCAGAGCCCTAACTATATTCACCAAATTGGATATTCGAGGGGCCTATAATTTGGTCCGTATCCAGAGTGGAGACAAATGGAAGACGACATTCTGCACCCAATTTGGCATTTTTAATATTTGGTGATGGCTTTTGGACTCTGTAATGCCCCTGCCACATTCCAACATTTTGTTAATGATATTTTCAGACTTATCTAGATATCTTCGTCATAATATATCTGAACGATATCCTGATCTTTTCCCCTTCTTTGAACAAACACCACGGACATGTTGGAAGTGTGCTAAATCGGCTTTGGCAACATGGCCTATATGCCATGCTGGAGAAGTGCGAGTTTGAACGCCAAAGTATTCAATTCCTGGGGTTGATCATCTCGGTTGAAGGGAACAAGATTGATCCTCAGAAGGTTACTGCCATCATTGACTGGCCAGTCCCTGCAGATAAAAAAGGAATCCAACGCTTTGTGGGGCTCGCTAATTTTTATCAAAAATTTATCAGGGGGTTTTCAGCCATCATCTCCCCCATCACACAATTAACTAAGCAAGGCATCCGGTTTCATTGGTCCCCTGAAGCACAAACTGCCTTTGAGACTCTTAAGAATCTGTTTATCTCTGCATCTGTCCTAAAGCATCCTGATCCAGCTCTACCTTACATTTTGGAAGTAGAGGCATCTGAAACAGCAGTCGGGCTGTCCAAGGCTTTTTTGCACCCGGTTGGATTCTTTTCCTGCAAGTTATCAGAAGAAGAAAGAAATTATGATGTTGGAGGTTGGGAACTGTTGGCAATCAAAGCAGCACTTGAGGAATGGTGGTATCTCTTGGAAGGAGCAGCACATCCAATCCTAATCTTTACAGACCATAAAAATCCGGAATACCTGAAAGTTGCAAAAAAGGTTGAAGCCACGTCAAGTCAGGTGGGCACTTTTCTTTATTAGATTTTCTTTTCATATCACTTACAGGCCTGGGTCAAAGAACACAAAACCTGATGCACTTTCCTGCATGGTCAATGAATCGGAAGACTCCACACCTCCTGATACCATCTTGTCTTCAGGAAACTTTCTTGTGCTTCAAGCGGATTTGCTATCACAGATCAGGCAAGCTTCTATGGGGAATCCATCTCCTCCAGACACAACCCTGCAGGCAAGAGATGGTCTGTTATGGTACAAGGATAACATTTTTGTATCAGAAAGTCTACGGGTTGCTATCCTAGGGTCCTGCCATGATCATGTGTTATCCAGTCATTTCGGTGTATACAAAACGTCTGAACTTTTGCAATGCACGTTCTGGTGGCCTCAGTTACAGAAGGATTGCAAGAGATATGTGGAGTCATGCATCATATGCATCCAAAATGAGAATAGCAAGTCCAAGGCATGGGGTCTGTTGAAACCATTATCTGTCCCTGAGAGACCCTGGAGGATGATTTCCATGGATTTCATTGTGGAGCTTACTCCATAAGAATGCTAGACTACTATCTTTGTGGTAGTAGATAGACTGTCTAAAATAGTGCACTTCCTACCAATGAAGGGTACACCCTCTGCCCCAGAAACTGCAAAGATTTTTATCAAGGAAATCGTAAGACTCCATGGAATTCCTGAAAACATTGTATCAGATCAGGGGGTACAGTTTACTTCCAAGTTCTGGAAAGCATGATGTGAATCTCTAAGGATTGATCTGTCCTTTTCTTCTACCTACCACCCACAGACGAATGGACAGTTGGAGAGAACCAACCAAACACTTGAGCAATACCTACGCTGTTTCTCTTCATTTTCTCAGGATGATTGGGTTCCACTACTACCTCTAGCCGAATTTGCCTACAATAAATCTGTTCATTCTTCCACGAAGCAGTCTCCGTTCTTCACCAATTACAGTTTCCACCCATCATTCTTGTCCAACATCATCCCGGAAAGTGCAGTACCAACTGTTCAGGAAACAGTAAACTTCTTTGATGTAAATAACAAACTGTTACAGGAGACAATGATGAAAACTCAGGAATACAACAAGGAAGTATTTGATAAAAGGAGAAGAGGAGAGCTTAGTCTGGAACCTGGGGATCAGGTTTGGTTATCCATTTAAATTTGAAACTTGCATGCCCTTCAAAGAAATTGGGTCCTAAATTTGTTGAGCCCTTTGCGGTAAAAAGGAAAATCAATATTGTGGCCAATGAACTAGAATTATCAGAATAATTTCAGGTACATCCTGTCTTTCATGTAACCTGGAATACTGGTCTCCCTGAACCAATATTAGCTGACAGAGAAGAAGAGTTTGAAATTGAATCCATCCCAGACTGTAGAAAAAGGGCAAATTAGGTTCAATACTTGGTGAAATGGAGGTGGTATGGGCCAGAGGAAAATTCAAGGAAACGGAGTGTAATATCCATGCCAAAAGATTGATCCAGATGCGCTAATGATGGTGCGTGTGCACGCAGGGGAACACACGCATGCATGTTGTGACAGTTCTTGGCGCCAGATGCCCTATTTAAAGGAGACTGATTCCCAGGTTCAATGCTGTCTGGTCTACAGCATTCCCTGTGAACCTTGCTACCTGTTTATCCCGAAAACCTGCTCTAGTAGACTCTTGGCTTGTTGCTGACTTCTCCTGCTATCTGCCTGCATCCGATCCCGGCATGTCCCTGACTCTGCCTCCGTCTCTTCCCTGGTTACCTCGCTGCCGCCTGTTACTGATTCGGTCTGTATCCTGACTCTGCTCTAGCCACCGCATCTGTTCCTGATCTGTCCACTTATGTATGACCCAGCTTGCCTGTACCTGACTGTGTTCCTACCTACAGAACACTTCTTCGCTGACTGCTGTGTCCTGCTTCCAGTCTCCAGTTTACCAGCTGTTCCAGTCATCTTCCTTATTGAAAGTCTCTCCACGGCATCATCAGAAGTTCTGACCAGCCCCTACATCAGCGATCCTACCAGGCACTTGTGCCACTCTGCATTCCCAAGCTCCATGTCTGCTCTATCAGGGCTTCTCAAGTCAGAGGTGTAAGAGAGGCCTTCCTCTGCATATAGGGCTCTACAACCAGGTACGTGACAGGAGCACATTGGAAAAAGGTTCATAATAATGCTTTTGTGAATTTGTCTAGCCTATTAGAGTGTATGGCTAGTGATTTTTCATAATCATAAGTGAGATGGACAGATGCAATCACTTTGGACAGGTTGGGAGCTTTATCTGATTTCAAGTATCTAGCAATAACCATTCTAGATGCCAGTAGTATACAAGTTGTGCAACCACAAAACGAAATGGGGATGGGAAGTTCTCAATCTCCAAGTTAAGTAGGGTTAAGATGTCTGTGGCAAAAGACGTTAGACTAAAAGTTTAGTTCCAAAAACTTGTTAGGCTCTTGCAGGCCCATAGTGTGTGGTACAGATTACCTACTTGTCCGTAGTTGCGCCAACATAAAGGTAACTGAGAAGGGTCAAACTGGGCCACTCAGTAGGGTGTGAGGTACCATCGGGAGATTATTTTGTGAGAGAGTTCCCAGTGGCTGGTACACCTTGAAATACTGTATGTGAATCCTTAATGCTTGAAGCCATTGTTCTGGTGAGTAGGATTTCTGCAAATCCAAATCCCATCACTGGATAGGGCCAGTCTTGCTGAATGTAGTCTTGCCTTGTAAAGCCTTGTAGAAGAGAGATATGCCTTTAGGGCAGAGTGTAGAGAAGTAGTAAAAGGCAGATATCTGGGAAGGGATTTAAGTTTCTGGAAGAGGGTTAGTCTTTAGGAACTTGGCTAGTCGGACATGTTTATGACTTTGGGAATTGAGGGAAGAGATTGGGGAATATTGTGCTGGGAAGTTAATTCAGAGAAGGGCTTCAATGTCTCTTTATCTAGGATATCTTCCACCCACTGAATGTTTTGGTCCCAACACTTTTGTATGGATAGGTAAGGAATGAGGACTTTCAGTGCTGTGAGAGGCATTTGTAAGTGCTGGGTTTCTCCTGGGTATGTTAGTAGGGTTCTCCATGCTCTAACAGATGCTTGGACTGTGATTGGTAAGGTACTCAGTTGGAGTGGCTTCCACCGGTGTATGTCTTATATTTGTATTTGACCATTGTATCCAGTGATTTAACCCTCCCCCCAGGGCCGTCTTTAAGGCAGGGCAAAAGGGGCAGCTGCCCTGTGCCCTGTCATTATTGTGAGGCCCAAAGCAGCTGCCCCATACTTGCCAACTATCCCAGTTTAAATGCTTTAGTCCCTTGAGGTTTTAGTCCAGTGCTGTATCCTGATATCTCAGTGTGAAGTTCTGTTACTAATGCTTACTGCCCAGCTCTGCCCTATTGTTGTGTACATATGACTCACCTGCAGACCCTGTGTGTAAATACCAGCATTGATATGTAAATAGCGGCTGCATTCATATATAAATAATGGCGGACTGGCAGCATTCATATGTAAATAGAGGCAGTATGTATACCATGCCCCCCTGAGGTCATATCCACCATCACCTATACGGAATGCTGCCCACTGGGGAGATAAAGGGGCATGCTGGAAATTGATCACACATACCCCTCCCCCCAGCACTGCCACTGATCCCAGGAGTCCTAGGATCCCTAGGAGTTTTCTGTCTATTAATGGGTCCCCTCACCTCCTCAGTCCATGGTGTGCAGGCAGTGTGTAGATGATGTGCTGTAACCTCTAACAACCAATCAGTACGCAGTAATGATGTGCAGTAACCTCTAGCAACTAATCAGTGAGCGGTAACAATACACTGTAACCTCTGGCAACTAATCGCAATCGCTGCCTGATCGGATTTAACAAACGGATTTTGAGTCTAGCTGCTATTTATTGTATGCCTCAAAGCAAGTGGAGAGCGAAACTGCATGGAGGGGGGGCCCGAGAAAATGTTTGCCCAAGGTCCAATCAATGTTAAAGACGGCCCTGCCTCCCCCATCCCGTTATTTTTTTTTAGTTCTCAAGTAAGAAGTCCTATTTTGGTTTCATGTTTTTTTGTTTTTCTCCTTCTTTGTTTCATGTAATGCTGCGCAGCATTTCTCTGCTTCTGATACAACAGCACTGTTCTTTGGTATTGCCCTGCCAAGAAGGACAAAAATAACTCCAAGAAATACTAATGCCCTGTACACACGATTGGACATTGATCGGAAATTCCGACAACAAAATCCATTAATTTTTTCCGACGGATGTTGGCTCAAACTTGTCTGGTATACACACGATCGCACAAAGTTGTCAGAAAATCCGATCGTTCTGAACGTGGTGACGTAAAACACGTACGTCGGGACTATAAACGGGGCAGTAGCCAATAGCTTTCATCTCTTAATTTATTCTGAGCATGCGTGGCACTTTGTGTGTCGGATATGTGTACACACAATCGGAATTTAAACGATTGGATTTTGTTGTTGGAAAATTTTATATCCTGCTTTCAAACTTTGTGTGTCAGAAATTCAGAAAAAGTCTGATGGAGCCCCCACACGATCGTAATTTCCGACAACACAATCCAATCGCACTTTTTTCATCGGAAAATCCGACCGTGTGTACAGGGCATAATAGTTTTCATAGACAATACTAAGTAGGCTTTCAAGTCCACATACATTTAGACCCAACTGAAGTCTACTTATAATGCATATTTGCGGCCTTAAATAGCCATTCCTTGTGTAGAAGCTTAACTCTGTTTTTTTTTCTGGGGCCCCCCACTGGGGAGATTTTGTTTCACATGCTGTCTCTATAAAATAAATGAAGGAAGCTGTTGTCACAGGACAGGAAGGCACAGATAGCAAATACAACAATCAAATGCTTTAATCCTTTCTCACTCTTTAACAATTTTTTTGTTTTGTTTATATTCCCATGCAATAGGTACACAGATGACAATAAAAACCTGACAGAGGCGTTAACTCTCCCATGCTCAATCTAAAATAATTGAAATGTTTTGGCTGGAATGGAACATACTGGCATGGTAGCTATCATTGTGGTACTTAATCCTTAACCACATTAATACTAGGCACTTACACCCCCTTCCTGCCCAAGCCAATTTTCAGCTTATTAAGAAAAAAAATCTTCTGTGTACAGCAGCCCCCCTCATCCCTTCAAATACTTACTCGAGCCCCATCTCTGTCCAGGGATGTCCATGAGTTTCTCAGCCATCCAATACTCTGCCTCCTGATTGGCAGAGACACAGCAGCGGTGCCATTGGCTCCTGCTGCTGTCAATCAAAGTCAGCTAGCCAATCAGGAAAGAGAGGGGATGGGGCAAGGCCATGGCCCGGTATTAGAATGAAAACAGGGAGTGGTGACTCAGCTCAGGTGCCCCCATAACAAGCTACTTGCTGTGGGGGCACTCGACAGGAGGAAAGGGGCCAGGAGCACAGAAAAGGGACCCGAGAAAAAGAGTATCCGGGCTGCTCTGTGCAAATCCACTGCACAGAGCAGGTAAGTATAACAGGTTTGTTTTTGTTTTTTTATAGAAAAAAAAACAAGACTTTACAATCACTTGAAACTATATTTATGATCAGGCACTATCTGAGTTAGTTTCATATATTCTCCAATTGATGTAAATTTATAATGGTTTAGTCTGCCCACAAACAGGTGACTTTCAGAATCTTCCAATATTGAAGGCAAAATAGATAGGGAAACATAAAGGCTACCATTGCTTCCTTCAGAAAATATAGTTACCCAGCTGTTACGCTGACTGTCTTGCTTAAAATTCATTTTCAGTGAAACATAAAATTCCCTCCACCTTTCCCCAACACCCCCACTGACCTATTCAATATGTTTTTCAGGAACATTTTATACTAACCTATGTCTGACATCCAGGTTCCTTGCTGGAGACAATTATACTTGTAGGGTGTTGTTATTTAGCACTAAAATATGTCTGAGCTGACTGGTTTGTTACGCTGATGTCATCCCAAGATTCTGTGGAGACCCCAGTGCTGGATAGCCAAATAGGTAGGGTCAACATCATGCAGACAGTGGCAATGTACACCCAAAGAAGGTCATTGTCTACAAGAAATTTCAAAAGGGAGAAAGAATATTCAGGACTGAAGTATCACATGGTTTAGGTGGTTTTAGGTGAGTTAAAGGGCATTTTTTTCTATGCTAGTGATTATTTAGAGGCAGTTGGAGGCTGGATGTCAGCTTTAAGTACTTTCTCAGAACAAACCAGGTAAGAACTTCAGACTTCTCCAATTTTCCTAATCTGCATACTTGTTTTATGTAAGTGTATTAGTGGGGAATTTAAGCCAATGAGTTTGTATGATAACCAATAAAACTGACAGTTCTGGTTGGAGCTGCTGCACTAACCATCCAACGTTAGTACAGCGATCTCCCCTGCTAAGCTTTTCTGTTCTGACAGGGGGGTGGCCCCCCCACCAGAACACTCCAATCAGCACTCTCAGCCATTGGCTAAGAGAGCTGATCAAGAGCCAGTCGGCTGCTGGTTTTCTAGCATGCTTGTCCAACAGAAGCCGGCTTTTGTTGGCCTGACAGACATACACACGGGCCGAATGTTGGCCGTTTTGTATTAAAAACCAGTGTGTACAGGACTTAAGGCCCTGCTTTATCTTAGTACAGCTGTTATATCAGTTACCTCAGTGTTTGATCTTTTGTTTACATACATGCAAATGTTTTTACAGTATTATATCACATAGATTTACTTCTTTCAGTATATTGTACTTACAATACCAGCTGTAAAGGAACAAAAATTCACCCCTGCAAGGTTGGGATTCAACTTTGCTAATGTAGTCTTCCAGTGTCTTTTGTTACTTTAGTTTTGCTAAATAAATCCACCTACGGTGTTTTGACCATTCCCTTGAAGGCTAATATCAGAATAAATGTCAGTTGCTGTACAACAAATACATCTAACAATAAAGCTTTTAACAACATATTGAAAAGGACAGATGACTTATGATATTAGGAAGACAAAACCAATACACAGACTGTGCATTAAATCCAACAGAAAATTAGATATCGATAGAACTATTTGGAGCAGTCAATGAAGTTTCCTTTGATTGATACTTTTATTCTGGTTGCTAACATCTATGTCTGCATATTGAAAGCAGATAGAGAAACTGTAATATAATATTCTCTTTGTGACATCTTTAAGTGTAATTCAACCATCCATGTATAGTTCAGGAAACTCTAGTATTTTATTCACTGACTGCACTTTTTAAATCAGAAGAGAAGGAAATAAAGAGATTTGACTGAAGATTTTTTAATCTCTCTGAATTATTTAATATATGAAAAATCCTAAATACTATGTGTTGCAAAGGTCACTCTATTAAAATAGCAGAAAAGCCATCACAATATAACAAAGAACATAATTCAAAGTGTAGAACGTGACTCAAATTATTCATAAGAAATGTAATGTGCTTTCTTTAAGATTGAGGACTGATGATTATTTTCTATATGTGTCATAAATTCAAAATGTATTAAGAGAAGATTTGCAGTTATTATTCATTTTAATTCTGTAATATCAAAATATATCCAGCTTCATTTCTCAAACCAACATTTCAGACAGATAAAAACATCAAAAAAGTCCAGTGGATGCAGTTATCTTTTTATTAACCAATAATTAAATGTTTTGTTAAATTTCAACAGGTGTAAATATGTGAATGTGGATTGGTGTCATCCTCTTTTAAACTTATGTACAACAGACCGAGAAGAGAAAATTTCCACAGGGAGCTAGCCGTCTTCTGAATGCATATGTGCTGACAATAAATATATTAACGGCAGGAGAGAAAAAAGTAGAAAAAATAGCTCATTAGTCTTCTGCTGCTCCATTACTATCCAATCACAGTCCAAGGGCAGATAGTTGACCAAACTACATTGATTACCTGTAAGAAAAAGCAAGGTGACCAACCTGGTTGTGCTTTGAAGAAGGGCTGCATAAAACACTGGACTAGAAAGAGTTACAAATGCTTTGGCAGGTAAAACAGCTCCAATATATGTATTTCAACTGTGTACTTAGCTATTTCTCTGAAGTTTTTCTGTAATGTTAATCAAAACAGGTATAATAACTACAAATCATAAAAATGCAGTTATAACTGGTGAGCTTTGTTGTCATTAGGAATGATCTTAAAGTTTGGTTATAACACAAGTTTAGGCCCAACTATGTCTGTGTGGTTATTTGGGAGAATGCCCAAACATTTTCCCATTCGGTGGGAGTCAGACACCATGTAAAATTGCAATATTTCTTCTGCTATTACACGTGACAGCTACCCACTGTCAATGGTTATTAAAGATGCTGGACACTGCTGAGTCCTCAGCAACCATTGACCTCATTGGCCAATTCGCTTACATGACCAGAAACCCCCATCTATGTAAGCTAGGTCCCTGATAGTTTAATGGAAAAAAAATTCTTCCCCCCTCTTTTTAATACTAGACACATTTAGCCTTGTATGGATTTTAAGGAAGTACTCCTTAACAGGTTCCTGACCATGTCACGCAGATATAATAACAATGGCTCTCCTGGGCAAAATCCCGTACAGGTACGTTCTACCCTTTTTCCGCCACCAGAGGGCACGTGCGCACCACCAGAGGCGAGCGCGCACTGATGGAGGCACGCATTTGCATGCATGAGTTCCAGCACGTGGATTTGTGTGTGTAAACACACAAATCCCTGTGCTGTCAGAGGAGATGAGCCATATCGTTTGTTCCTACTAAGCAGGAAAAATGATATGGTTAGAACACACTGAGGGAACACACAATTAACCCCTCCATCACCCCCTAGTGTTATCCCCTTCCCTACCAGTTACATTTACACAGTAATCAGTGCATTTTTATAGCAATGTTAGCTGTAAAATGCCAATGGTCTCAAAAAAGTGTGAAAAGTCTCTGATCTGTCCGTCGTAATGTCGCAGTACTGCTAAAAATTGCAGATCACTGCCATTACTAGTAAAAAAAAAATAATAAGAATGCCATAAAAATGCCATAAATCTTTCCCATAGTTTGCAGACGCAAACCAATCAATATACGCTTATTGCAATTTTTTTCCCAAAAATACGTAGAAGAATATATATTGTCCCAAACTGAAGAAAACATTTGTTTTTTTTTTTATTTTTGGGGATATTTATTACAGCAAAAAGTAAAAAATATTGTTTTTTTTCAAAATTGTTGCTCTTTTTTTGTTTATAGTGCAAAAAATAAAAACCGCAGAGGTGATCAAATACCACCAAAAGAAAGCACTATTTATGGGAAAAAAGGACGCAAATTTAGTTTGAGTACAGCATCAAACGACCACGCAATTGTCAGTTAAAGCGACGCAGTACCAAATTGTAAAAAGTGCTCTGGTCGGGAAGGGGGTAAAATCTTCTGGGGCTGAAGTGGTTAAAAGCGCGATACTTGTCTCAGCAGCAGTGATATTTTGGATCTGCATTGCTGGGCGACTTTTTAGGGATTTTATTTTTTTAAAATAAAAGACATCAAATGTATAGGTGTATTTGCTTTTAGGTTACATTTTATTTGTGAAGGAGTACTCATTGACATGGGAGTGTTATCCGTGATGCCGTCTGTTGTTAAAGGGGGCTTCCAGATTCTGATAAGCCCCCCTAACAAACCCCCACAACCAGTGGGATCATGGTTGTAGTGAAAAGGCCTTGTCCTCCTCAACATGGATCCCCCTGACAAGGAACCTCCCTCACTGTATACACTGGTATGAAGTTTTAAGGGGACTCTCATGTGCATTTGGTACCCACTTAAAATTCATAGCAAACTCAAAGAGTCTGGTATGCATTATATGGGACTCTGCGCAAATGATTTTTTCATTACTGTTGTGGTATATACTACAACAAAAGTGACCTTTACAAAGAAAGAAATTATACAAATTAAATCACTGGCAAATACCGTATTTATCGGCGTATAACACGCACCGGCGTATAACACGCGCCTCAATTTAGGAGGGAATTTTAAGGAAAAAAAACTTTTAGGAGGGAAGTTGAAGGGAAAAAAACTTACATTTAAATGCCCATCATTGCAGCCTTCTCAGTGCAGCCATGTCAGTGCAGCCTTGCCAGTGCAGCCTTGCCAGTGCAGCCTTGTCAGTGCAGCCTTGTCAGTGCAGCCTTGCTAGTGCAGCCATGTCAGTGCAGCCATGTCAGTGCAGCCTTGCCAGTGCAGCCATGTCAGTGCAGCCTTGTCAGTGCAGCCTTGTCAGTGCAGCCTTGTCAGTGCAGCCTTGTCAGTGCAGCCTTGCTAGTGCAGCCATGTCAGTGCAGCCATGTCAGTGCAGCCTTCCCCAGTGTCCAGTCCAGCCTTGCCCCAGTCCAGCCTTGCCCCAGTGCAGTCTTGCTGAAGCCTCTGAGCTTCAAAATCGCCGACCGCGATTTGAAAATGGCGCCGCCGGCGCCGAAATACACAGAGCCGGTCCTCGGCTCTTCTCAGCGGCTCTCGTTTACTTTCGGTTCCACTCGGACGGTGAGCGGAGCTATCCGAAACTAGCCGAGTATACTCGGCTAGGTTCGGGCGGCGCTCGAGTGAAACCGAAAGCCGCCGAGAAGAGCCGAGGACCGGCACTGTGTATTTCGGCGCCGGCGGCGCCATTTTCAAATCGCGGTCAGCGATTTTTTCGTTCTGGATCGCAGGGGATCGGCGTATAACACGCACCCGCAATTTTCCCCTGATTTTAAGGGGAAAAAAGTGCGTGTTATACGCCGATAAATACGGTACATCGCATTTATGGCTTTCTAAAAAACAACGGGACACAGACCCCTCCAAAGGTCCCCCACGATACATAGCTTTAAAGTTGTCAAGTTTTTTTACTTAGTAAAACTGTATGATTACACAGGGAATATATATGAAAATAACTGGATACTAACATTTATGCCCCGTACACACGGTTGGACTTTTTGCGATCGGAGCTTGTTGTCGGAAATTCCGACTGTGTGTGGGCTCCATTGGACATTTTCCATCAGATTTTCCGACACACAAAGTTTGAGATCAGGATATAAAATTTTCCACCAACAAAATCCGATCACGTCAATTCCGACCGTGTGTGGCCAATTCCGACGCACAAAGTGCCACGCATGCTCAGAAGAAATTCCGAGATGGAACAGCTCGGTCTGGTAAAATTAGCGTTCAGAATGGATAGAGCACTTTCGTCAGGCTGCAATGTTTAAAATTGTTTAATACAGCGCACTCTCTTCTTCTTTATAATGTGAGAAGAATGAAGTAGTTTTGCTGCTCATATTCACACAGACGTCTCACAAACTTCTTTCTTTATTATTTATCATGATTCCCTCAATATATTTCCATTTCTCACATCTGTCAAAAAATATATATATTATTTTTTTGGGCGTTTGTATTTTTTTCAAGGCTGATCTTTGTTTTATTTTATTTTAAGTATTACTCCAGAATATTTGTGTGCGTTTTGTGTGTCAAGTTACCACAACACCATTATTATCTTGTATTATTTAATCTCAAGGAGATTGCTTGGTGTTGGTGTCCCTTGTTAATTTCACATTGTATTTTTGAAATGTACCTGCCTCCTCACAATCAAACTGTCCTTTATGAAGGAAAACACACATAGGCGAGTATAACTGAAACAAAAATTCCTTTATTAAGGGCTCACAACCAAACAAAGAGGGAGGCAACGCTGGAGAAACAGCAGAAAGTGGCGAAGCCTTTGACCCCCAGGGCACACATCAATTATTTAACAGCAAAATTGGTGGCCTGAGGAGTCCATATCTAAGGGAGTGCAGTCTGATCCAGAAGTCCCAGAGATCATGAAAGCAGCAGTTGACATACATTTCCCAGGCTGTGGTCATACAAGAGGCTGCATATTTTGTCAGACCAGACTGAACACAGGGTCATCACTCTCTGGTCTTCCTTCCACGCTTCCTTCCCGGCTGTGGCTCTGGTGTTGGAGGTGTGGCAGGAGGAGGAGTATGACCTGGAGGATGAGGAGGAGGAGGACCTGGAGGAGGAGGAGGACTATGGGTGAGGTGACAAATGTGGGTTGCACATGTGATTTGGCCCCTCAACCCCTTATTTAGAGCTTCCAAAATTAAAAACTCACATAGGAGTCGTTGACCCTCCTCCATCTGCATCATTTTGCATGCAGTTATGGCAGCAAAGTCCTCCTCCACACTGTGGGGTGTTCTGAGGGCCTCAGTAGCCTTCCAAAATAGGCCTATGGCAGCCTCCTCCAGGTTACTCCTCTTCCTGCCACTTTGTCTTTGAAGGCGGAGGGTAGGGACCTGGGTATCGGGCAGCCTGCTTGGCCTAGCCACCTCCTGGCTGAGACTTCCCTGTGTATGAAAAAGGGACTTTGTTTTTGTTTTTGCTTCATCAATCACAATCATAAATTATTAATCCAAACTAACATCTATTTAACATTTGACCTGCCATAGTACCACAGCCTGTGGACATAAATGTCATCTGCAGCTCCTGATCTCTGGGAATCCTGGACCTTCTCATGCTCCCTTAGAAAAGTGCTCCTCAAGCCACCAATTAGGATCTTCAAATAGGTGATGTCTGCCGTGGGGATCACAAATTGCAGCAAATTATCCAGCGCTGCCTTCCTCTTTGTTTGGTTCTTATATTCAGGGTGGTTTATCTGCCACAGACAGGGCAGCTCCATGAACATATCTATGAAGATTGGCATAAAGTCCTGATACTTCAAGATATCCATTGTAACTGCAAGACACAACACAAGACAAACCCTAATGTCAGCCTAAAGTCTTTTAAACTTGTGCAAATACAGGCCTCAATCTAGAAGCAGTATAGGCCCAATTTTAAATCTTACCTTCGTTATCACGATCGGCGCCTCCGTTACTCCTTTCTCCGCTCACAGATCGTACGTACTACGCACATGTGTTACGCTTTATAGACACTGCGCATGTGTGAAACTCCGCCTGCCCCTGACGTTCTTTCTAGTCTATTAACCACTCCTTCTCGTTCGGCGCAGTGGGGGAAGAGCACATGGCGGAGACACAGCAGGTGTCTGATAATTACACCGAGGAGGAGGAGGAAAGCCCGGAGCCTGAAACGTCCCGATCCCGGAAGATTTAAGGCATCAAATATCAACTATCAAATTTGGGGAGATGTTGGAGATGGTCGACATCCTGAAGAAGGCCAACTATGACGGGAAGTATGGACCTTACCTCAGAAAGGCCAAGATCATGGCGAAAGTGGTCAAAAGTCTGCACCGGAATTTTGGGGTATGACGATCCAAGGATCAGCTCAGGAAGCGGTGGTCGGACCTCAAATTAAGGGAGCACAAGCAGTACAGAAGGATCAGGAGAGTGCTGCAAAAAAGTAAGTAGTTGTCCTGTGTTCCTATTCTTTATGTTTATTACATTCGTGCTGCTCCATGTGCTTTTCTTTACTGTTGTACAGTTTAAAAGGGCAACTTTCATGTTCATGGGCACATTGTTCATTCGTATGAAACATTGTTCGTTCGGCCTAGAAAACACCATTGTTTTGGCCATATGTATTTGAATACATTTTGTATGGCCTACTTCTCTTCAAATAATTTTGGTGTCTAGATGGGTTTGTAACTAGAATAAAATGCAAACTAGATTCTGTGTAAGGAGAGGACACTCAGCAGCTGTTTACACATCTGGACACTGGAGCACTAGTGTGGGACACAAGAACACCCTTTTTATTAGGGGGTCCCACACAGGTGCTCCAGTGTATACTATAGGGGTGTCTCCATCTGTGAAGCTTGTACAAAACAGGTAAGTATTTAAGCTTGACAAAGGAAAACAATATTTCTTCATCTTGGAACTCTGCCAAAAGAGACAATTGTACCCCACTTCCAAGCAATGTTTCATATTCCGATTTCTGCCATCAAATATCTGTGTGCTAAGTATACCTGTAAAAGTATACCTTTTTTTACATAGGGGAGAAAAGACTCGGAGGACACCCCTCATCCGAGGAGACAACAGACCCCCCACCTCAGGAAGAAATGGAGATCCACCAAAGGCAACAGGAGGAGGAGGAGGAAGGAGATGTGGTGGAAATTGTCAGGCTCAGGTAAGAGATGGATGCCGGCATATTTATAATACATGGTGTGTTTTTGTTTCTATCTTTTTAGGTGATCGTGATGTTGTGGATCCAGGTCATTTCACCTCTGAAAGTGCACAGATCCTGATCGGGGAGATCATGGGGTATAATAGGGACTTGGAAAACATCCTGAAAAACATCAATGATGTTAAAAAAAAATGAAGAACATCACTGATGTTTTAGGGAGAGTTTAAAACTCCTCAAAATCCCTTCATTTTTTGTTGTTTTTTGGTATTTAAAAATTTCAAACATTTTTTGACATATTCGTGAAAAGCCATATTTTGAAGATGCACACAGTGTGTCAACATGTGCTGCCATCATGGGAGATCAATGTATGCATTTTGGGGGTGCAACCCCTTCCTCAATAATAAAGTAGCTGGGAGGAAGGGGTTGCACCCTCAAAACATGTCCCTTGATCCCCCGTGATGGCAGGTAGCACATGTTGACATTCGGCAATTTGTGTGCATCTTCAAAATTTGGCTTTTCCAGGGGTGACTTCACCCCATCTGAACGCAATATCAAACACAGTTTAGAAATACTCATGTCTGATATTGCCTTCAATTTCTACAAAAGTTGAACTTTGTAAGTTCCAGATTTGTGTCTTTCTTGTTGGATTTAAACATGCCTGTTTTACCTTAAATGGACATTTCTACTTTTAGTAATGTGACCCAAAAAATTGTTATGCAGCAAACATGTTGGTTTGTTTTAAAACCTTTTACAAATGCACATGTGATTGTGCTGGCATTAAAAAGATTGATAATCAAGAATGTGTGGATTATTGTTTCAATGCTCCAAAACTTTTGTTGTGCTCAAATTGGTGTTTTCTGTGACAATGGGGATAATTTCCTAAGGGCAAATCCACTTTGCACTACAAGTGCAGTTTCAACTGCACTTGTAGTGCAAAGTGTCTTTGCCTTCAGTAAATAACACCCAACAGTGCTTTGTAATGTTACACAATCACGCCATTTTCAGGACTCACCACATTTCTGTCAGGGTCAGTTAAAAGAAACACAAGCAGTAAATGTCACCAAATATTTTAGTAGTTAAAATTATTATTTTATTTTCCAAATGTTTCAGACATTGTCTGGCATATTGATGGCCCCCCTACCCGCAAAGTATTCAAGGTATCTTAGACGGACCTCACGGGCACTCAGGGGGGGCAAGCCAGGACGGGCACTTTCAAGCGCCATCAGGGTTGGTTCATTATGAATTCCGGCCTCAGGCCCAACTGAGGCAGCATAGCTGACAGAATTTTTCCTTAAAAAGTTGTGTAGAACACAGCACGTCAGGATGATATGATTCAGTTTGTACTCCGCCATGTGTATGGGTGTAAGAAATAGGAGGAACCAGCTGGCCATGATTCCAAATGTGTTCTCCACCACTCTTCTGGCTCTGGCCAGCTGGTAATTAAAAACCCTCTGGTCCGGGGTGAGGGTCCTCATCGGGAATGGCCACATAAGATGGTCCCCCAGCGCAAACGCTTCATCCGCAATGAAGACGAATGGGAGTCCTTCCGCATTGTCTTCTGGAGGTGGCAAGTCCAAGCTGCCATTCTGGAGATGCCTGTAGAACTTGGTCTGGGCGATGACTGCACCATCGGACATCCGGCCATTCTTCCCCAGGTCCACATACAGGAACTCGTAAGTAGCCGACACCACTGCCAACATCACAATACTATTGAACCCCTTGTAGTTGTAATAGTATGACCCCAAGTTGGGTGGTGGGATGATGTTTCCCATCAATTGCCCCTCCGCAGTTAGGAAAGTCCCACCACTGGGCAAAGTGGGAGGCCACAGTCTGCCATTCCTGTGGGTTGGAAGGAAACTGCGGAGTCAAACAAGAAAAATAAATTAATCATTCAGCAAATAAACAGGGAAAGCAGATTAGACACAAACATTCTTGGCCAACATCAGTATAACATTTATTTTAGCGAGTTTTGAAAGACCAAGGTATAAGGTCCACCTATCAGAGAAAGTTCCTGAAATCATCAGGATTATTCTCACGTATCTCACGTAGCAAAGGCATGTGACAGAACTGGTCATGCTGGAGCAACCAATTCTTGGTCCATGAACTTCTCCCCACCCTGTTCATGGACTGGACTTGTGTCAAGGTAAGGACCCCAACACCAAGCCCCCGCACAGCACGAACTCTACGAGGAGTACGTATATGCAACATGGCTAGAAAACGGTTGGCTGCTCAGAATGAAGTAACAGAACACTCTGAAGAACAGCAAGGCCTGTGAAGAGCGACCTGAAAAACAGCAATGAGCAGACAAAATCGCACAGAAAATTCCAATACGAACTGACTGCACGCACTGAAGAGCAGATACAAACCCACAAGCACAAACTGAACTGCAGAAAACGATCTGAAAACCACGAGTCTGAAAAAGCGTGAATCGTCTCTCACCAAACTTTTACTAACACGAGCTTAGCAAAAGGAGCCCAAAGGGTGCCACGCTTGGTTCTGAACTGGCCTTTTCTAGTCTCGTTGTACGTGGTGTATGTCACCGCGTTCTTGGCGATCGGAAATTCCGGCAAATTTGTGCGACCGTGTGTATGCAAAACAAGTTTGAGCCAACATCCGTCGGGAAAAAAAACATGGATTTTGTTGTCGGAATGTCCGATCAATGTCCGACCGTATGTATGGGGCTTTATAGGTAGCTTATCCAGGAGATACATGATTGCCTCGGGGGGGGGGGTTGGGGGGTCAGGGAGAATTTTTTTTTCCCCTGCTGTAGAAAATTGGATCATGCTTTGATGGGTTTTTTGCTTTCCTTTGGATGAACTGTGGGTATGGGATTGTGTATATAGGATTGTAATATGTTTTTTTATTGGTTGAATTAGATGGACTTGTGTCTTTTTTCAACCAGACTAACTATGTAACAACTGTATGTAATATTCTTTGTGTTTTGGCCCATTGCTAATAATGAGGTCTGATGAGCTCCAAACTGTGGGAGGAATGGGTAAGTTATACTGCAATATTCAAAAGTCAGCAATAAAAATGGTCAGGTTTAACCACTTCAGCGGGGTAGGATTTACCCCCTTCCTGACCAGAGCACTTTTTACAATTTGGCATTGCGTCGCTTTAACTGCTAATTGTGCGGTCATGCAATGCTGTACCCAAATGAAATTTGCGTCCTTTTCTTCCCACAAATAGAGCTTTCTTTTGATGGTATTTGATCACCTCTGCGGTTTTTATTTTTTGTGCTATAAACGGAAAAAGATCGAAAATTTTGAAAAAAAATGATATTTTATACTTTTTGTTATAAAAAAAATCCAATAAACTCAATTTTAGTCATACATTTAGGCCAAAATGTATTCAGCCACATGTCTTTGGTAAAAACAATGTCAATAAGCGTATATTTATTGGTTTGCACAAAAGTTATAGCGTTTACAAACTAGGGTACATTTTCTGGAATTTACACAGCTTTTAGTTTATGACTGCCTATGTCATTTCTTGAGATGCTAAAATGGCAGAGCAGTTTTTTTGTCCCAAATGATTAAATAATGACAAAAAAAATTACAAAAAGTTGTCACTAAATGATATATTACTCACACAGGCCATGGGCATATGTGGAATTGCACCCCAAAATACATTTAGCTGCTTCTCCTGAGTATGGGGATACCACATGTGTGGGACTTTTTGGGAGCCTAGCCGCGTACGGGGCCCCGAAAACCAATCACCGCCTTCAGGATTTCTAAGAGCTATCACTACCTATCACAGTTTCGAAGACCATAAAAAGCCAAGATGGCACAAACCCCCCCCAAATGACCCCATTTTTGAAAGTAGACACCCCAAGCTATTTGCTGAGAGGCATGGTGAGTATTTTGCAGCTCTCATTTGTTTTTGAAAATGAAGGAAGACAAGCAAAACATTTTTTTTTTTCTTTTTTCAATTTTCAAAACTTTGTGACAAAAAGTGAGGTCTGAAAAATACTCACTATACCTCTCAGCAAATAGCTTGGGGTGTCTACTTTCCAAAATAGGGTCATTTTGGGGGTTTTGTGCCACCTGGGCATTCCATGGCCTCCGAAACTGTGATAGGCAGTGAAGAGTGAAATAAAAAATTTATGCCCTTAGAAAGCCTGAAGGCGGCGCTTGGTTTTCTGGGTCTCGTACGCGGCTAGGCTCCCAAAAAGTCTCACACATGTGGTATCCCTGTACTCAGGAGAAGCAACAGAATGTATTTTGGGGTGTAATTTCACATATTCCCATGGCATGTTTGAGCAATATATAATTTAAAAAAAAAAAAGTGTCTTTTTCCCGCAACTTGTGTCACAACATAAAATATTCCATGGACTCGACATGCCTCTCAACAAATAGCTTGGGGTGTCTACTTTTCAAAATGGGGTCATTTGGGGGGGTTTGAACTGTCCTGGCCTTTTATGCACAACATTTAGAAGCTTATGTCACACATCACGCACTCTTCTAACCACTTGAAGACAAAGCCCTTTGTGACACTTTTTGTTTACATGAAAAAATTACTTTGAACCCCCGAACATTATATATATTTTTTAAAGCAAATGCCCTACAGATTAAAATGGTGGGCGTTTCATTTTTTTTTTTTTCACACAGTATTTGCGCAGCGATTTTTCAAACACATTTTTTGGGGAATAAACACACTTTTTAAAATTTTAATGCCCTAAAACACACTATATTGCCCAAATATTTGATGAAATAAAAAAGATGATCTTAGGCTGAGTATATGGATGCCAAACATGACATGCTTTAAAATTGCGCACAAACGTGCAGTGGCGACAAACTAAATACATTTTTAACAGCCTTTAAAAGTCTTTACAGGTTACCACTTTAGATTTACAGAGGAGGTCTACTGCTAAAATTACTGCCCTCGATCTGACCTTCGTGGTGATACCTCACATGCATGGTGCAATTACTGTTTACATTTGATGCCAGACCGACGCTTGCATTCGCCTTTGCACGAGAGCAGGGGGGGACAGGGGTGCTTTTTTTTTTTTTTTTTGCTTTTTTATCTTATTTTTAAACTGTTCCTTTCATTTTTTTTTTAAATCATTTTTATTGTTATCTCAGTTATCTCAGGGAATGTAAATATCCCCTATGACAGCAATAGGTAGTGACAGGTACTCTTTTTTGAAAAAATTGGGGTCTATTAATTAGACCCTAGATCTCTCCACTGCCCTCAAAGCATCTGACCACACCAAGATCGGTGTGATAAAATGCTTTCCCTATTTCCCAATGGTGCTGTTTACATCCGGCGAAATCTAAGTCATGAAATGCTCTAAGCTTCCGGTTTCTTAGGCCATAGAGATGTTTGGAGCCACTCTGGTCTCTGATCAGCTCTATGGTCAGCTGGCTGAATCACCGGCAGCATTCTCAGGTTCCCTGTTGGGTCTGGAGAGCCAGAGAAAAACATAGAAGATGGTGGGGGGGCATTCCCTCCCACTGCTTGTAAAAGCAGTCTAGAGGCTAATTAGCCACTAGGATTGCTTTTACATGAAAGCCGACCGCTGGCTAAAAAGAATGATACCAAGATGATACCTAAACCTGCAGGCATCATTCTGGTATAACCACTCAAAATCCAGCAACATACCAGTACGTTGCTGGTCCTTGTTGGGCATATATTGTAATCTTTTTTTTTCATGCAGCCTGTGGGCTGAACGAAAAAAAGAGATTGATCGGTGGGTATGCCCACCATTAGAATACCTCCCTTCATCCACCCACTTCTAATGATGGGCATACATGCACCATTTATATATGCCGAAGCATGGGGGCATCTGCCCCAAAAGTTAGGAGCAAATCGCTCCTCCACCCCTGCTGCCCCTATGCTTCGGCATATATCACCTCCGCTGGAGTCATGGCTTTATATATCGTGGGAGCAAATGCTGTTGCTGTCAAGATAAATAAATCCGCTCTGCAGCTGAATGGCGTACCTGAAGACAAAAAAATGGTTAACAATAAAACACAGTACACAGTAAAGTATAAAAATTGCATACCTGAAAAGCAAACATGATAAAACACAATAACAATAAAACATTGCAGAATAGAATACAATAAAAAAAGAGCAGAACAATAGAGAGAGAATAGAAAGAGAGAGAATAATAAAACAACAACAATTTTTTAGCGATCGCAGGGATCAGGCCTGACTCTGCAAACTCTGCAGTTATGTGTTTAGTGTTTTGTAAGTGACAGTGATTGATCGATACTGCACTTGGGTGGGCTGGGCTGGGCGGAGGGGAAAAACGCAGGTGCTAGCAGGTATCTGGGCTGATCCCACTAACACTGCATTTTTGGGAACCCTAAACTGCTGGGGATGCTAGTATAGATCTGATCGGATCAGATATTGATCTGTTCAGATACTATACCACTAAGGGAGGTGTATGGTGCGTGCGTCGGTATTAGCGCTATTGGCACTAACCTGACGCTGCCTGGGGCTGGTGCTTGCCAGTTCACCAAAACGCTACCAAAAAAACTGTTAGCGATTGCAGGTATCAGGCATGACTCTGCGAATGCTGCAGTTATGCATTTAGTGTTTTGTAAGTGACAGTGATCGATCGATACTGCACTTGGGTGGGCTGGACGGAGGGGCAAAACGCAGGTGCTAGCAGGTATCTGGGCTGATCCCACTAACACTGCCTTTTTGGGAACCCTAAACTGCAGGGGACGCTAGTATAGATCTGATCGGATCAGATATTGATCCGTTCAGATACTATACCACTAAGGGAGGTGTATGGTGCGTGCGTGGGTGTTAGCGGTACTGGCGCTAACCTGACACTGCCTGGGGTGACGCAGACCCTATCTGACCCTAAAACCTAAGTTATATCACCGCCGGGCGATCAGAGGGCTAAACCTTTATTAGGTAATAAACGACGGGTGCCCTGACACTATAAAAAATAAACTAACTAACCAGCATCACCCGTAACAGTTATATGGTGATCACTGGTGAAAGGGTTAACTAGGGGGCAATCAAGGGGTTAAAACCTTTATTAGGTAGTATATGGGGGTCCCTGACGCTATAAAACACTGACGGCGAACCTATAAATTTACCTCCCTAACTAGCGTCACCAGTGACACTAATACAACGATGAGAAAAACGATCGCTTAGTGACACTGACGACGGGGGGGTGATCACGGGGTTAACCTTTATTGGGGGGGTTAGGGGGGTATTCTAGACCTAAAGGGGGCTAATCCTAACTGCCCTACCACACTAATGCCCTGTACACACGGTCGGACATTGATCAGACATTCCGACAACAAAATCCTAGGATTTATTCCGACGGATGTTGGCTCAAACTTGTCTTGCATACACACGGTCACACAAAGTTGTCGGAAAATCCGATCATTCTGAACGCGGTGACGTAAAACACATACGTCGGGACTATAAACGGGGCAATAGCCAATAGCTTTCATCTCTTTATTTATTCTGAGCATGCGTGGCTCTTTGTGCGTCGGATTTGTGTACACACGATCGGAATTTCCAACAACAGATTCTGTTGTCGGAAAATTTTATAGCCTGCTCTAAAACTTTGTGTGTCAGAAAATCCGATGGAAAATGTGTGATGGAGCCTACACACGGTCGGAATTTCCAACAACAAGGTCCTATCACACATTTTCCATTGGAAAATCCGACCGTGTGTACGGGGCATTACTGTCACAAACTGACACCAATGCAGTAATCAAAAAAAAGAAAAAAACTGCTTGGTGTCACTGTGACAGGGGGTGATCGGGGGGGGTGATGGGGGGTGTAAAGTGTGCCTGGTGTGTTTTACTGTGTGTGTTGTGTTTGTGCACTCACATCGATGTCTTCTCTCGGCGCCGCAACAGAAAATACCGAGCCGAGGAGCGATGACATCATTTCCTCTGCTGCTGTTTACTATACAGCAGCAGAGGAAGAATCTCATTGGCTGGGAGTGATCGTGAGGGGGTGGCCACGAATGGATAGCCTCCCCCTCACCCCTGATCACTCCGGGACAGAAGCCTGACCGCCTCGGGCACCGGGGGCAGGTCCAATTGGACCCCCCGCCCGCGGGAGGCAAGTAACGTACCCATACATTACTTTACCTGCCCCTGCCATTCTGCCGCAGTATATCTGCGTGAGGCAGTCGGCAAGTGGTTAAATACTATGTATGTGATGGAGAAGTCATAACTTTAATAAGACATAGATCACATTGAAACACTCAAAATATTGTAGTTTACAGTACAATTGACAGAAAACAGCCCCAAGTTAGATGATGGAAAATATATAAGGTTAAATGCTAGACAGGGTGCAGTGTCATAAATAGGGCTGAAATTAAAATTCACAATGGCATAAGGTTCTCTGCAAACTCTGGTTGTTTGCCGAACTGGCAAACTACAATGTAAATAACCAGTTCATCCACCTATCAAAGCAGTTATTGTGGGAAGATATGCGTTTTGGTGACAGCTTCCCACATGACATCAGTGGGGTTTGTATTTAAGTCTGCAGATTTTTAGAAACAAATTGAATCCAAGCAGATTTTCCCATCACTATTTATAAACAGTACTTAGCATAATTTGGAAAGCCTTTTAAAGGAGTCATGTCATAAACTCCCTATCATAAATTGTCTTGAGGATTACACACAGCTCGGAGTTAAAGTTGTTGTAAAGCCATTGTATCCTAATCATACATCCTCTCTGTTAGATAACATTATGTGTCCCAGTGTGTGTGCTTAATAAAAAAGATGCTGATTTCTACCTTATTTCATAGCTCCTCTTGGCACTCACATGACCAGCCACCTCTCTCCTCTCTCGGGCAGACAACTACAGTGGGAGGGGCTGAGAACTCCAACTGACATCAGACAGGAGGAGGGGAGGAGAGAGAGCCAAGTGGTCATGTGAGCACTGAGTGGCGCTATGAAATAAGTTAGAAATCAGCCTCTTTTTTATTAAGCACTGGGACACATAATGTTATCTAACAGAGAGTATGGTATGAAAAGGATAAAATTATAATAGCTGCAGGAAGGGAAGGGGAGGGGAGCAGAGTGGCACTGTCACAAGCTGACAAGTAGGGAGGCAGGGGGAGAGAGGACAGAGGAGAGCTGTGGGTGACGGAGGCATGTAAACTGACCACGATGTAGATCTCAGCAGTCATGATAAACCATGGTCAGTTTACAGGGGGGAGTGTAGAACCAATCGGGATCAGCCAAGTATGTTGGGTTATACAAGGGACCAAATTACACAGCACAAGCACTGTGCTGTTATTCATACTTTAAGGGAACAAGACAAATTTTTTTAGGGTAAAAAAAAAATTAAGTTTCATATAATTTCTATAATTCTTGTTATGATGAAGCTATATTCTTAAAAACTGATTACACTAATATAGGAGAAGATGGCATTCAGTTTGTTACCAAACATGCCTATGCTACCATGTACAGTAGGCTAACAAAATACATAACATTTCCAAAGCAACATATACTGTACATCTTATTTATATTGTATTTAGTATCTTTAAAAAAAATGGGATCTCATTCTATTCAGTAATTGAATTGGTATTAACCCTTTCACCATCAGACCCTGGTTTCCACTTATAACTTCAGGTGGGCAGAACATTTATCACTTTTTTATCATGTTTCTTTATTTCTTACTTATAGCTTTGACAGTTTGTTAAATACCATACATGTTCTGAAAGCACAGGACGCGTAGAATAAAAAGATGTTGCTGCTGATTGTGTACATCTAATGGTGGCTGCACAAATGTTTATTAAAATAGTATTTTCTAGAAATATACATTAAAGTCATTTTTAGCACTAGGAATAAGCCGGACTGCCCTGGGTTCGGTTCGAGCAGGGTTCTGCGAACTTCAAAGAAGCTTGGATGTTGAATCCGAACCTTGTTGAAATAAATGAGAGCTGAAGCTGTCAAATTAAAAATGCACATTTTCTGAGGTAACAGGCAAGGGGGTATCATTTTAATTTTTTTGTAATCTTTTCAGCCAAGAGCAGTGATTTCTTTAAATGCTTAAAGTGAAACATTAAATATGTCTAATTCCTTTAAATAACATGCCTGGGGGTGACACAATCCTACTTGTGAAGGGGTGCAATACAGAAAGTGCTGCAGTAGTAGCAACAAAGACAAAACTTTAAAAATTGCCTGCAAATGAGTTTTCATTAATAGCTTCTTTGTTTAAGAAAAAAAAAGTAGGCAGACCCCTCTAAGGGGACCTTTGGAGGTGTGTGTGTATGTGTGTGTTTTAAGCTGAGATTAACCAGTTGCCAACCGCCCCATAGCCGAATGACGGCAGCAGGGCGGTTGGATCACACTGGGATCACATACTATGATGTGATCCCGGAGAACCGCTCCCGCGCCCCCCCCCGGGGCATGCACACGGGAACATCCGTGTTCGCCGGGTACACGGGACCCGGCGCAACACGGATCGTGGTAAAGGGCCAATGACAGCGGCCCTTTACCATGTGATCGCTCCGTCCAATGACGGAGCGATCACACATGTAAACAAAGCAGGATCATCAGGAGTTCACAGCTCTCCTCTCCTCACACCGATGCAGCGTGAGAGGAGAGGAGAGCTTTACGGTGACATCTGTGAGTGTTTCAATCTTTATCAGTGCCCAACAGTGCCACAGCAGTGCCCAACAGTGTCACAACAGTGCCCAACAGTGCCACAACAGTGTCATCTGTGCCACATCTGTGCCATCTGTGCCACATCTGTGCCACCTGTACCACCTGTGCCACCTCTGTGCCACCTCTGTGCCACCAGAGCCACACCAGAGCCACACCAGTGATACTACAGTGGGTATATAATTGGGGAAATTTTTCAGAGAAATAATTTAGGAGTGGCCGAATTTTGAATAATTTGTCAAATGCTGGGTCATTTCGGGGAGGGCACTGGGTGTTGTCATTGTAGTGGAGGAAGCACAAAATCATAAGGTATCTTGATCTTGGCATAATCGATGAGAAGAGTGGCATGTGGTGGATGGGGTTAGTTGACCAATATGAGTACATTTCATTTTTTTGTGAGTCCCATTGTAAAAGTTAGGCCTAAGAAAATTTTAAATTCCTCTATGGTAAGCTCTCTCCACTCATAGGGATGGGCATAACTAGAGCCAGGGTTGCTTACTATGTACTGCTGTGTGTAGAGGTTGCACTGGGCCACAATGAACGATAGTAAGTCTTCGGTGAATATCAAAAAAAAAAACCAAGCATGACAAAATCATCGGTGTTCACCTGGACACCTGGCTGATCTGTAAAAGGGGGGATATTTGCTGCTCCGGAATTAGGGGGAAGCCACAGGGGTTTTGAAGGGCATAGGGAAGGCTGGCATGGCCTCTATCCTTTTGGGGCTGAGATGACACCCTACTGGTACCTGGCCTTTGTTGCAGTGGCACTGCGCTTGAGGTGGACAGCACTGCACTTGAGGTGGATGGCACTGCGCTTGAGGTGGACAGCACTGCGCTTGAGGGGGTAGTAGGCTGCTGCTCCACGCCAGAACGCCTTCTTTTCACGGGCACACGTTCCTCTTCCAATTCTGAATCAGACCCGCTGCTTATCACGGGTTCATAGGCTGAATCTGAATCGGACTGAGACTCAGAGAGCTCCCCGCTGCTCTCATCGGTCATGCTGAGACGCTGGTAGACCTCCTGGGGTAAAAATGTACAAGCTTTGCGACCGAGCTACTGGGTACATTTACGCCTTCCGGGTTTACGAAGGGAAGGACACCCAACTGCACCCCCCTGAATGTCCAGAATATATTGGAGCCAGTGGCAAAGTTGTCTGGGAGCTTGTTTATCCACTCCTCGGAAAGGGGTACCACCTTTATGTGGATAACTTTTATACAAGTTTGCCCCTCTTCCGCAATCTTCACCGGAGGGACACCCCGGTATATGGTACCGTAAGAACCAATAGAAAAGGCTTACCGCAAAAACTGGTCAATGAAAGGCTACGCCGAGGGGAGACGGCGTCTTTGCGGAACCAGGAGCTATTGGCTGTCAAGTGGTGAGACAGACGAAACATCCACATGCTGACGACAATCCATAATGACACCTACGTGGAAGTGCACAGAAGAAACGGCCCAGTCCAGAAACCAGCTTGTTACATAGTTACATAGTAGGTGAGGTTGAAAAAAGACACAAGTCCATCAAGTCCAACCTATGTGTGTGATTATGTGTCAGTATTACATTACATATCCCTGTATATTGCGGTCATTCAGGTGATTAATAGTTTCTTGAAGCTATCAATGCTCCCCGCTGAGACCACCGCCTGTGGAAGGGAATTCCACATCCTTGCCGCTCTTACAGTAAAGAACCCTCTACGTAGTTTAAGGTTAGACCTCTTTTCTTCTAATTGTAATGAGTGGCCACGAGTCTTCTTAAACTCTCTTCTGTGAAAAAGTTTTATCCCTATTGTGGGGTCACCAGTACAGTATTTGTAAATTGAAATCATATCCCCTCTCAAGCGTCTCTTCTCCAGAGAGAATAAGTTCAGTGCTCGCAATCTTTCCTCATAACTAAGATCCTCCAGACCCTTTATTAGCTTTGTTGCCCTTCTTTGTACTCGCTCCATTTCCAGTACGTCCCTCCTGAGGACTGGTGCCCAGAACTGGACAGCATACTCCAGGTGCGGGCGGACCAGAGTCTTGTAGAGCGGGAAAATTATCGTTTTATCTCTGCAGTTGATCCCCCTTTTAATGCATGCCAATATTCTGTTTGCTTTATTAGCAGCAGCTTGGCATTGCATGCCATTGCTGAGCCTATCATCCACTAGGACCCCCAGGTCCTTTTCCATCCTAGATTCCCCCAGAGGTTCTCCCCCCAGTGTATAGATTGCATTCATATTTTTGCCACCCAAATGCATTATTTTACATTTTTCTACATTGAACCTCATTTGCCATGTAGTCGCCCACCCCATTAATTTGTTCAGGTCTTTTTGCAAGATTTCCACATCCTGCGGAGAAGTTATTGCCCTGCTTAGCTTAGTATTGTCTGCAAATACAGAGATTGAACTGTTTATCCCATCCTCCAGGTCGTTTATGAACAAATTAAATAGGATTGGTCCCAGCACAGAACCCTGGGGAACCCCACTACCCACCCCTGACCATTCTGAGTACTCTCCATTTATCACCACCCTCTGAACACGCCCTTGTAGCCAGTTTTCAATCCATGTACTCACCCTATGGTCCATGCCAATGCACCTTATTTTGTACAGTAAACGTTTATGGGGTTTACTTGTATCTATGATTATAATTTGTTTATGGGGGGAGTGGACTTCAACAATCAGATGATTGAACCCTACCTCCCCACAAGAAAATCCCGCCACTGGTATAAAAAAGTGTGCATTTAATTTTTCAGTTTGGCCCTGTATAACACTTATGTTATTTAACAAAAATCTACTGAGAACCCCGTATACTATCTGCACTACCAGAAACAAGTAATCTCCGCCCTTTTGTACCCTGAAAGCCCACCAGAAAATATTAGCTCTGATTCCGTTAGCAGACCCCACTTTCCTGACCAAATCCCCTCCCGTGAAACAGGCCACAGACGTCAGAAGAGGTGCCGGGTGTGCTCCAGAGAAGGAATTAGAAGAGACACCACGTATTATTGTCCCCAATGTCCTTCCCAACCAGGCCTCTGTATAGGTGAATGTTTCCGCCATTACCATACTTCTCTACATTATTGGGGAAGTATGGTAAACGTAATTCTCATTTCCTGTCATTTTCCTCTACACCCCTTATGCCACTGCACTGAACTGTACATACCTCTGCCTTCTCCGGAACCGAACCTGGCCTGTTATATGACCAAGCTTTTGCCTAACGCTAAACTTTACCTACCTCTGCCTTCTCCGGAACTGACCCTTGCCTGTTATACGACCATGTTTCTGCCTAATGATAAACATACCTCTGCCTTCTCCGGAACTGACCCTGGCCTGTTATACGACCAAGCTTATGCCTAACGCTAAATTGTACCTACCTCTGCCTGCTCTGGAACTGACCCTGGACTGTTTGACCACGTTTTTTGCCTGTCTCTTGGACTGATCATTTACCCTGCTATGCTAGTGGGAACACAGGAGTCTCACATATGTGAGGGGCTCCAGAAATGTTTTTCTGGATGAAGAAAACTAATTTTTTAGTTTTCTCATTCCCAGATTTAGGGTCTGGAGACTCGGAGGCTTCAAAGAGATTTGGGTGGGAGAAGCCTCTACCCCTGTCCCCATTCTTTCCTGGCCTGCTACTTGGACCATGTTCATGCTTACTACCAGGACCAATATTTTGGCACTGCTAGCAATGTCTCTGCTTGCACTGACCCTGGACTGTATAAGGACAGTATCCCTGCCTGTACTATGGGCAATATTCTTGCCTGCTGCCTGGACTATTCCATTCACTGTCGCTGACCATGTCCCTACCTGCTGCCTGGATCAGGACTCTCCTCCTGTGGACAACTGCACTACTAAAACCACAGGTAATCTTTTGTTTACCCTTTGCTCAGCAGAATGTATTTTAGGGTGTAATTCTTGGTATGTTCATGCTATGTGTTAGAAATATGAAGGGCCTTCAAAAATGTGATAGATTGTAAGGAAATGAATTAATTGTAATTTATGCTCCTAGAACGCCTGAATGTGCTACTTCAATGTTGCGCCTCTGTATGTGGCCAGGCTGTGTAAAAGTCTCACACATGTGGTACCGCCATACTCAGGAGGAATAGTAGAATATATTTTGGGGTGTCATTTTTGCTATGTACATGCTATGTTTTGGAAATATCTTAGAAATGGAAAACTTTGTGTAAAAAAAAATGCGTTTTCATTTTTTTTCCACGTTTTCCAAAAACTTCTGGAAAAAATGAACCATTCAAAAGACTCATTATGCCTCATAGATTATACATTGGGGTGTTTGCTTTCCAAAATGGGGTCACTTTGTGGGAGTTTCCATTGTCCTGGTGCTCCAGAGCCTTCAAAAGTGTAATAGGTGGTTGAGAGATTAGATGTGTAATTTATGATCCTAGAACGCCAGGAATGTGCTACTTCAATATTTGCACCTCTGCATGTGGTCAGGCTGTGTAAAAGTCTCACACATGTGCTATCGTCATACTCAGGAGGAGTAGCAGAATATATTTTGGGGTGTCATCTTTGCTATGTACATGCTATGTTTTGGAAATATCTTAGAAATGGACAACTTTGTGTAAAAAAAATGCGCTTTCATTTTTTTTCCACATTTTCCAAAAACTTCTGGAAAAAAATGAACCATTCAAAAGACTTATTATGCCTCATAGATTATACATTGGGGTGTTTGCTTTCCAAAATGGGGTCACTTTGTGGGAGTTTCCATTGTCCTGGTGCTCCAGGGCCTTCAAAAGTGTAATAGGTGGTTGAGAGATTAGATGTGTAATTTATGATCCTAGAACGCCAGGAATGTGCTACTTCAATATTTGCGCCTCTGTATGTGGCCAGGCTGTGTAAAAGTCTCACACATGTGGTATCGCCATACTCAGGAGGAGTAGCAGAATATATTTTGGGGTGTCATCTTTGCTATGTACATGCTATGTTTTGGAAATATCTTAGCAATGGACAACTTTGTAAAAAAAATGCGTTTTCATTTTTTTTCCACGTTTTCCAAAAACTTCTGGAAAAAAAGAAACCGTTCAAAAGACTCATTATGCCTCACAGATTATACGTTGGGGTGTTTGCTTTCCAAAATGGGGTCACTTTGTGGGCGTTTCCATTGTCCAGGGCCTTCAAAAATGTAATAGGTGGTTGAGAGGTTAGATGTGTAATTTATGCTCCTAGAACGCCTAAATGTGCTACTTCAATGTTGAGCCTCTGTATGTGGCCAGGCTGTGTAAAAGTCTCACACATGTGGTATCACCATACTCAGTAGGAGTAGCAGAATATATTTTGGGGTGTCATTTGTGTAATGTACATGCCATGTGAGAGAAATAACCTGTTATAATGACAATTTGGTGTAAAAAAAATTAAAATAAAAAAAATCTTCATTTTGCAAAGAATTGTGGGAAAAAATAACAACTTCAAAAAACTCACCATGCCTCTTACTAAATACCTTGGAATGTCTACTTTCCAAAAAGGGGTCATTTTGTGGGTATTTGTATTTTCCTGGCTTGTTAGGGTCTCAAGAAATGAGATAGGCCTCAGTACATCAGGTGTGATCAGATGTGATCAATTTTCAGTGATTGGCACCATAGCTTGTAGACTCTATAACTTTCACACAGACTAAATAATATCCACTAATTTATGTTATTTTTACCAAAGATGTGTAGCAGTATAAATTTTGGCCCAAATTTATGAAGAAAAATTCATTATTTTACAAAAATTTCTGTCTTTTTTCATTTATAGCACAAAAAAAAAAAAACCCAAAGGTGATCAAATACCACCAAAAGAAAGCTCTATTTGTGTGAAAAAAAGGACGAAAATTCCATATGGGTACAGTGTTTCATGACTGATTTGAATTTGAATTGTCATTCAAAATGTGAGAGCACCGAAAGCTGAAAATTGGTCTGGTTAGGAAGGGGGTTTAAGTGCCCAGTGGTCAAGTGGTTAAATGTCATATGAAGGCAATTTAAACTGTATCTTATTTTTGGTCAATTTTGTTTTTTCCTATAGCACACACTACGTTGTACAGTATGATAGAGTCCTCCCAAAATACATACCAGAACCTTTGAGTCTGGCGTTGATTTTAAGGGGATACCTCACAAACAAAAATGCATGAGGCCACTAGGAAGTCAGTACTAAACCCAAGGGGTTTTTAAGGGGGATTCCATGAAAAAAAATGTGAATACCCCTAAAAATCCATACCAGACTCTTAACCTAAACATGCAGCCTAGCTGGCCAAGAAGGGGGGGGAGCATGCACCCCCAGAACTATGCCAGGTCACATGACCTTAACATAGGGCTACCCCTAGTAAAGCTCCTTGTCCCTGTGATGATGAGGACAAGAGCCTCTTCCCCACTACAATTGGCTGCTGGTTAAGGGGGGTCTGTGGGTGGAGGGCTTATTGGAATCTCGAAACCTGCTTTATTAATAAGAGTGCCCCAGATACTGCCCCCCGTGTAAATGAATATGAGGTACTGTGCATAGCATCAGGGAATGTCTTAATGATTATTTTAGTCAGCTATATTGATGATTATTTTAGTCAGCTATATTGATCATTTAATAGATCACTGAACAACAGTGCCTCCAATACAAAAATAATTTATAAAAAAAAATAATTAACTATTTGCTGACCAGCCACCGCTGCAGTTATACTGCAGCACGATGGCTCTATTGCGCGAATCTCTGTACCAGCATGGCGCTTCATTTAATAGCTATAGAAAGCGTGTGCCTGGAGGCGTTGCACATGGCTGCTGGCTACGATGCCACCCACGATTGCTCCACAGAGACAGACAGAGAGCCAGAATGGGGATCTGCCAGTGTAAACAAAGCAGAGCCCCGTTCTGACAGAGGAGTAAAGAGAGATTGTCTGTTCCTAGTAAACAGGAACAGTGATCTCTCTACTCCCAGTCAGTCCACTCCCCCCACAGTTAGAAACACCTCCCTAGGACCCACTTAACCCCTTGATCACCCCCTAGTGTTAACCCCTTCCCTGCCAGTGTCATTTATACAGTAATCAGTGACTATTTTTAGCTCTGATCACTGTAATAATGTCACTGTTCCCAAAAAAGTGTCAAAAGTGTCTGATCTGTCCACCGCAATGTCGCAGTCTCGCTAAAAATCGCTGATCACCGCCATTACTAGTAAAAAAATAATAATGTCATAAATCTAGCCCCTATTTTGTAGACGATATTTTGCGCAAAACAATCAATATACACTTATTGGGATTTTTTTATCAAAAATATGTAGCAGAATACATTTTGGCCTAAATTGATGAGTACATTTGTTTTTTATATATTTTTTTCGTATATGTGTTATAGCAAAAAGTAAAAAAATTTTTTTTTTTTTTTTCAAAATTGTTGATTTTTCTTGTTTATAGTGCAAAAAATAAAAACCGCAGAGTTGATCAAATACCAAGAAAAGAAAGCTCTATTTGTGGGTAAAAAAGGACATAAATTTTATTTGGGTACAGCTTTGCATGCCCACGCTATTGTAGGTTAAAGTAACGCGGTGCCGTATCGAAAAATCCTTCTGAGGCTGAAGTGGTTAAGCAAATTAATTATATTCAAGATTCTTTCCCAATGCAGAAATTCTTTTATTAACACAATAAAAAAAAGGTATAAGTATGGACTGCAGACTATAAAAACAAGTAAATGAATATATATTTTACAGAAGTCACTTACAAACACTGTATAAAAGTAGAATCGAGATATGACATACAGTTGTGGCCAAAAGTTTTAAGAATGACACATATATTAATTTTCACAAAGTTTGCTGCCTCAGTTTGCTGCCTCAGAGTGATCAGATGAATTGCAATTAATTGCATAGTCCGTCTTTGCCATGACAATGAACTTAATCCCATAAAAAAAAAACATTTCCACTGCATTTGTGAAGAAGGCTATAGAGTGCCCAAGAAAGCTCAGCAAGCTCAAGGACCGTCTCCTACAGTTGATTCAGCTGCAGAATCAGGGCACCACCAGTGCAGAACTTGCTCAGGCAGCAGGCAGGTGTAAGTGCATCTGCATGCACAGTGAGGCAAAGACTTTTGGAGGATGGCCTGGGGTCAAGAAGGACAGCAAAGAAGTCCCTTGTCTCCAGGGACAGACTGATATTCTGCAAAAGGTACAGGGATTGGACTGCTAAGGACTGGGGTTAAGTCATTTTCCATAAAGAATCCCCTTTTCGATTGTTTGGGGCAAGCGGAAAAAAAAGAAGAAAAGGTGAGCACTACCATCATTCCTTTCTCATGTCACTAGTAAAGCACCCTGAGACCATTCATGTGTGGAGTTACTTCTCGTGAAAGACAAAAACAGAACATTCCATAGCTCAACTCACCAACCAGTCTGCTAACTGACCAAATTAACCTGTCCAACAGTCTGCGTTAAAAACAGGGGTTTAGTTAGCACGCATTTGCAAACACATGCATAAGCTGCAAGGCCTCTTCACGGCACCCTGAGTATGCTTGCAGTCCTAATGCTACTGAATTTATAAGCATCTCCACAATAGAAGCACATGTATTAAATGGATAGATGAGGGGCAGGTGGGCCTGGAGGCAGCCCAATCCCCCTTAAAGGAACAGGAGCACACTGGACACCCAGCAAGAGCACAGTGGCAGCAAAGGTGTACAGTGTGACCATATTTTACACCAGTAACAAACAAATGGCCCCTGCCCCCACCTATAACTGGCCTTCACAGCAAGGAGCACATGGAAGGGCAAACACATGAAAGACAAAAACAGAACATTCCAGCTCAACTCACCAACCAGTCTGCCAACTGACCAAATTAACCTGGTCAGTTGGCAGACTGTATATATACAGTTGTGCTCAAAAGTTTGCATACCCTGGCAGAAATTGTGAAATGTTGGCATTTATATTGAAAATATGACTAATTATGCCAAAAAATGTATTTTATTCAAGCAGAGTGATCACATGAAGCCATTTATTATCACGCAGTTTTTTGGTTAATTTTTTGACTGTTCTTTTCTGCTCCCTATGCTTAGTGCATCCATGTGAGAGCTAAGAAACTCATTGACTAATTATGCACTGACACTAATTGTGATTTAAAAAGCCACAAATGTGGGAAATTAAACTTTAATAGCCGCTTTAACCTGTGTGTGCCACCTTCTGTGACTGTACCAAGGTCAGACATTCGCGGGTATGTAAACTTTTGATCAGGGCCATTTGGGTGATTTCTGTTGTCATTATGATTTTAAAAGGAGCCAAAAAAATAAGTAAAAATAAATGGCTTCATGTGATCAGTATCCTTGAATAAAAGACAGTTCAGTTTTTTGGCATAATTAGTCATATTTTAAATATAAATGCCAAAATTTCACAATTTCTGCCAGGGTATGCAAACTTTTGAGCACAACTGTGTATATGTATATATATATATATATATATATATATATATATATATATATATATATATATATACCTATTTAATTTCTCCTTATAGAGAGCATAATCACATATAACTAAACCTGGCAGACAATACTCTGCATTTTATGGATTCCCACAGTTATTCTCCTACAGAAGGAATAAACATCGAAATACGCCAAAGTGTGCGCCAATACAGCCAAAGAAAAAAAAATATAAAAAAGATATAACTCTATAGGTTATGTTGTCATGAGAGGAATATTACAGTAAAACCTATTGCAATTGTCGTAAACACAAATCACCAGGAGAATAATACGCTATATTTACCCTCAGAAGCAATAGAGTGGAACTCAGTGGATGGATTGCCTTAAGATGGCTGCCGACTAATTAGTGGAGGTTGTATTCTTTAGATAGTGTCGACCTTTGCTGGAAGGTGTGGGTTCTGGCTTCAGTGAGGCATGTGTCAGATGTTGAGTCTCTGGATCTTCATTGAGGTGTGTGAAGATTTTCTCTAGATAATGGACGTGTCATGTATGATGCTCCCTCCTAGATGATGGGTGTGTGTTGACGAGGTGTGTTCCCCTTCTTGTCTACCTGTCATTGCTATACTGTATATGGTTTGCAAATAATAAAACGCTTGGACTCTTGTCCAGACAGTGTGTTTGGTATTATTTACTTATTTCTCATTGGTGGATTAGGTTACTGATCAATAATGTGTTTATACAAGCATTAGCTCACTTGGCCACTGGGTGGCATGCCAAGACTAGAAATGTCTATCTTGTGTTTATCTTGGAAATTTGAATATGGTCCTTATATAATGAATGTAACTTTTTCTATACAGATTGAACTATGTTATTTTACCTGAGATTACCATAAAAATAATAAGTTTGCGGGGAAGAGGCAAAAGCCGCGAGTTTTAAATGACTTTTTTTCCTTTGAAATGTCATTTTGTTGTCAGACTGTTCTAAACACGGGAAACATGCGCCCCTTTACAGGCATACTATAGACAACCCCCAAGTACGAAATTTAAAGGAATATTACACTTTTATTGTTTTACTTTAAGCATTATTAAAATCACTGCTTCCAAAAAAACTTTTTTTTGCATTGATCCATGTCCCCTGGTCCCCAAACACTTTTTATGACAATAACTTGCATATAAGCCTTTAAAATTAGCACTTTTGATTATTTGTGTTCGAGTCTCATAGACTTTAACGGTGTTCGCGTGTTCGAACAAATGTTTTGCCTGTTCGCATGTTCTGGTGCGAACCAAACAGGGGGGTGTTCGGCTCATCCCTATTGCCAACCCCCACAACTTTTTTTTAATGATAAAGCATGAAAAATTTGCTGACAGAGAATATTTTTACTGAAATATGACAGAAACACCTATTATATTAAAGAAATTATTATTTAACCCCATTAATAGTGGACACTTTCACCCCTTTTCTGCCTAGGCAAAATTTGAATGGCAATTGCCGGTCATGCAACACTATACCCAAATTAAATTTTTATCATTATTTTCACACAAATAGAGCTTTTTTGGTGGTATTTAACCTCTTGGCATGGCTGTGCGGACCGCTTTAAGAGGTATAGGGGGCACGCGCACCTGTGGTGCTGATGTGCATGGCCGGCGGCCATGATGTCTGCCAGCTACCAGCGATTGCTCCACAGAGAGCCAGAACGGGGATCTGTGTATCTAAACAAACAGATCCCCGTTCTGACAGGGGAGTAGAGAGAGATCTGCTGTTCCAAGTGATCAGGAACAGCAATCTCTCTCCTCCTCCAGTCACTACACTCTCCCCACAGTTAGAAACACCTCCCTAGAACACACTTAACCCCTTGATCGCCCCCTAGTGTTAACCCCTTCCCTGCCAGTTACATTTATACAGTAATCAGTGGATGTTTTTAGCTCTGATGTATATTTATACAGCTCTCTGTATAAATGTCACTGGTCTCAAAGAAGTGTCAAAAGTGTCTCCGATCTGTCTGGCGCAATGTGGCAGTCCCGCTAAAAATCGCTGGTCACTGCCATTACTAGTAAAAAAATAATAAAAATGCCATAAATATATCTCCTGTTGTGTAGATGCTATTGTGTAGATGCTATTTTGCTCAAACCAATCAATATACGCTTATTGCGTTTTTTTTTACCAAAAATATGTAGAAGAATACATATTGGCCTAAACTGATGAAGGCATTTTTTTTATATTTACTATAAACAAAAGAAAGCTCTATTTGTGGGAAAAAAGGACCTACATTTTGTTTGGGTACAGCGCCGCATGACCGCACAAATGTCAGTTAAAGCGACGCAGTGCCTTATCACAAAAAAATGGCCTGGTCATTAAGGGGGCAAATCTTTCCAGGGCTGAAGTGGTTAATCATCACTTTTTTTTATTTGTTGCTACATAAATGGAAAAAAAATAAATTTAAAGAAAAATGCATTTTTCTGTTTCAAAATTTTGCAAATAAATAATCTTTCTTTAGGCCACAATGTATACTACTACATTTCTTTGGTGAAAATAACCCAAATCAGTGTATAGTATGTATTTTTAGTCTGTAGGAAAGTTGCAGAGCCCAAAAACTGTGTTATATACTGAAAATCAATCTGTACTAACGATCTCATTTCTCAAAGCCTGAAAATTCTGGGACAGTACAAATAGCAACTACATGAACCCTTTTTGGAAAGTAGACAGTCCAGGGTATTTAGAAAGAGGCACAGCGAGTTTTATGAATTTGTAATTTTATGTGACAATGTTTTGGAAAAAGAAGAAATGTATTTATTTATTTAAACATGCTGTCACCAGTGCATACAGTGCCATCATATACAGTAACTGGTGTGGCTGTAATCGGGGACACTGACTTTTTTTTCTTTTTTATTCATTTCTTTCTTTTTTATGATTTTTTTTACATACTGTGACCAAAGCAATACATACCATACTACTCTGGGTGGGTAATTAGGATTCTTTTTTACACACTATATTTGCTTTTAACTGTTAATATCACTGTTATAAACAATCACTATTGTGATTAGCTGTGATTGGCACAGCTAATCATGTGGTATGGATGGGTTATGATTGGCCCTGTCTAAACCATGTGATCGCTGTGACCAAACACATAGATCATCACAATAGTACACATTGAATGGCATGAATGAAAGCCATCCATTGTCATAATTGTCATGTGATCTGCTGTTATTGGTCACAGCAATCACATGGTACTGACAGCGGCCCAGTACACTGATCTGTCATTCCCTGTGTCCGGTGGAGGTGTGATCATATGACCTTCACCCAGAACAATTGGAAATGATATTCAGCGCTGACAAAGCTAAATAAAAATAAAAATAAATGAAGGTGAACTGCAAGCTGACACTCAAGGTTTAACTCAAACAAAATACCTCAAAAACACATTTAAAATAGAAAAGTGCTGCGCAATTCATAAAGTAATGCTATATAAAAATGCTACATAAAATATCTGAGAGTCCCAAAATGAGTGCAAGTGACAACAGCACAAATCTAGTGCTTTAGTGCTCACTGTTTAAAATTATTTTTTTAATATAGAAGTGAAGAAACACACGGCGCAGAAATGAATGATGTAATGATGCATCTTGCTGGTTTTGTTTAAATCATTCATTTCTGCTCCGGCACTAGGGTCTGAGTGCGGTCGAATGTAAGTGTGTTTCTTCACTTCTATATTAATAAATCATTTTAAACAGTGAGCACTAGATCGTTCTTCTCTGCTTCATTTATATGGTTGAATCTATTGAGTGTGGATTTGAGAACCTGAGGACGTTATCCAGAGTGGGGCCCTTCTCTGCCTTGTGATCTGTTTATTGCTATGTGACCTGTTTCAGGTCGAATTGATGAGGTGAGAGGCCATCTTTTTCCTGTGGTGGAGAGATCACTGTCACTGGACTCATAATTTCAGTGTGTGCTTCTCACCGCACCTATTGGAGATTTGTGCTGTTGTCACTTGCATTCATTTTGGGACTCTCAGATATTTTATGTAGCATTTTTATATAGCATTACTTTATGAATTGCGCAGCACTGTTCTATTTTAAATGTTCACTCAGAACAGGAGAGATCCCGTCTGGCTGTTATATGTCTATCGGCTGTGCGGGAAGCAGTAAAACAGCACAAATAATGTGTGAATATTGACAATACCCTCAACAACCACTCTGTCTGGCTTATAGTTAAAGTAAAAACAGTGTAACAAAATGTAAGAATAACTAGGTAATTAAAGGACCTAGGTTACCCTGGGATACATCAGGAAAAGTGCTGTAGCAGTGAAAGATGGGCTCTGGCCAGATTTCACCTAACAGCAAGGAGGGCTAAAGGAAGATGTTTAACCACTGAAATACAGCTACAGCATGGGCTTCCAGTGCTGGGAGGGCATCAATAGACGTCCTTCCATGATCGCGCTGCTCGCACGCCCCCCTCGCTGTGTGTCCCTTTACCATGTGATCAGCATGAGAAGAAAAGAAGAAAGCCGGTAACTGGCTTTTGTTACAGGGACATCGACCCAATCTGTGCCCACCACTGCTGCTAATCAGTGCCAACCAGTGCCACCTATCAGTGTCCACCAGTGCCACATATCAGTGCCCACCAGTGCTGTCTCATCAGTGCCCATCAGTGCAGCTTTACCATGACCACGCAAATGTCATTCAAAGTGCAACAGAGCTGAAAGCAGAAAATTGGCCTGGGCAGGAAGGGTGAATAGAATCTGTGCCTGTGAGGTAAGTGGATGTCAGACCCCTGCCCTTCTCACCAACTGGTGACAAAGGACTGGACAATCTCACACTGTGCTGTTACTTATGTAACAATGCCACTCTCAGCTGCACCCTGTACAAGGATTTTCCAGCTTGTGGGACCACAATCTAGATGCCAGCAGCCTGAAAGCGATTGTCACTGGGTTAAGGTAATCGAGCAATTAACCCTTTAACTGCCATCACTGACTTTTACCGAAGAGTCAGAACTTCTACAAGATTAGCAATAACAATTATGAAAAATAAACCTCTGTAGCTACAGTGTCACCACAGACAGGTATGTTTAGAGATTTATACTACAGTAGCACTCATCAAGTGACAGGGGTTCTTTTAGTTTGCATTAAAATTTTTAGAGACAATTTTAACAGTTTCCAAAATATTGTTTAATAATGAAAGGGTCAAAGTGGTGAAAATAAAATATTTATAGAAAAAAGAGTGTTAAAAAGAAATACAAAGACAATAAAACAACAGGAAAATAAAAAGGAGTTGAAAATGAAGAATACTTGCAAGTGCTGGTTTCAGCAGAGACCAAGTAATAAGCAAAAATGGTAAAGCTGTCAAAATGTCCTGGCATTCCCCTTTTATCTGGTATCAAAGGATTGTTGACAGAGGCCATCTGACCAAGTAAGCATCTGAGAAGTGGTTTTTGGGATGTCAGTATGTTTGTATGTATATTTGTATGTATGTCCCGGGCACAGTTATCTATAGCTATTCATATCTCTAAATACCAGATACAGTCTGCTAACATGCAGATTATTGTCCAGCCTGAATTTAGCTTTGAAATGAATATACATTTGACAGGTTGAGGATGTCCAGTTTGCTTAGGAGAGGAATTGGGCTGGTCCTGCTCCCACTTCTCCTAGGGCAGCTGTGTTTGGGCTCAACACAATACAAATTAACTGAGGGAGGTAAATATGTCTATATTCTGGCTATGCTATTATTACTTCATGCGTTAAGAAATATGCTGAAGTTTTAGAGTCTTATCTGCTAACCAATCTATCAGGGATCTACTGTATATTGGCCATTGCCTTCAACTGAGCTCTTTTCTTATCTGTTAGTTCTCTGGGTTGCTCAAGCATGCAAGGATGACATTTTTATTAGGGTTTTCAGACTGAAATTTTGGATTGGGTAATGGAGAGATCTGTGTGTCTGATCAATAGATTGATTACAAGGTCCTGGCATCAGGTAACAGTTTGTGCATTTGATGAAAGGAGGAGGGAGGGGGAAAGGTCACTACAGCCATGTCTCAGGTTCAACACAGGAAAGATAGTGACAAGTAAAATGTAATGTATTGCGAACATCATGGCTGCCATGCACACAGCCTGTTGTGTGCCCAGTACGCATGACCATCACAGTGCCAGTCACTGTATACGTGTATACACCGCACACCCATATACCACATTCCATGTACCCACAAAATACTCCTACTTTCTATATCACAAATGACTCACAGATACACATAAACCTTAGAACAAAGAATAATTAAAAAAAAAGGATAAGTTCACTTTTGGTAACATGTTACATGTCGCACCCGGTTTAGGGATGTAACATGGTCTCCCTGATCCGCCACCTGTAGTGATAGCGAGCTGTGGATCTTAACCCATGCGGGGCTCTGCCTGCTCAACCACATCATTCATTCAGAGAGTTCTGTGAAGGGGAGAACTACAAGTACTGACAGCCTTTGTGGCTGTCAGCTTGTAGTTCTCAATGATCTACCAGGGCATTGCTGAGTGCTCTAGGTAGTTTTTGTTGATGCTTCCTCTCAGTGTGTAACTGCCTGCTTGTACAAAATACAAGCAGACAGCTTACACAGATAGTCCACAAGAGCCCTGCATTGCATCCACAATCTGTTGATGCTTGATGCAATGCTTTACAGGCTCCTAATAAAAAATAATAAATGCATTTTTTTTACCTACAAAAAGATGTTCATTTTTTTTTTAAAGGTGAACTTATCCTTTAAATCTTTCCATTACATATGATTTTCTGCACACAGAAAGATATCTGTCTAAGTCTACTTTGAACAAGAACTTAATCAAAACCAGCAACTGTTGGAACAATGAACACTGGTCAGGACTATGTAATGTACAATATAATGTATAGTATGCAGGGGTCAGGAGTAAATAACATACAAAACAATATATAGAGTGCTGGACAAACCTCCCCATTCATTTCAGATTCCCCCCTTACATAAGGAATTCCCATCAGAGTCCTTCCTTTGATCAGGGTCCCCAGAATCTCTTCTTACAATAGGGTCCTCAGAGTCCCCCCTACCTCGGTGTCCCCAAATTCACCCTTACATAAGTGCCCTATAGACCCCCCACCTTGCATCAGGGTCCCCAGAGTTCCTCACTTACATCAGGGTCCCCAAAGTCCACCTCCTTTCATTAGGGTCCCCCGAATCCTCCCCTTACATCAGGATCCCTAGCCTTCCCCACATGCATTAAGGTCCCCAATGTACCCCTCCTTAAACAGGGTCCCCAGAGTCCTCCCCTTACATAAGGGTAGTCAGAATCTCCCCTACATCAGGGCTCCCAGAGCCCCCCTTTTATCATGGTCCCCAGTGTTTCCCATAACATCAGGGTCCTAAGAGTCCCCTCTTACGTCAGGGTCCCTAGAGTGTTGCCTCATTACAACAGGGTACCAAGAGTTCCCCCCTACATCAGGTTCGCTGGAGTCCCCTTACATTTAGGGTCCTCTGAGTCCCCTCTTACATCAGGGTCCTCAGAGTCCCCCCTTAAATCAGGGTCCCCATAGTCCTACTTTTATCACAGTCCATTCTTGGTGGAAGGCAGCAGATTGGAATCTACAAGGTGGAACAGTGGGAGCAGGTCTGAAAGAGGTTGTTCTGTCCTCCACCCCTGAATGCTGGAACTTGGGGCCAAGCAAGTAGCTGCTAGGATATTGTGCTATCCTAGCAATCAACCACTAGAGATATGGACATCGATGGTGGGTGGAACCTGTGCTGAAGAAAACAGTCTATGCCACACACTGCTATTTCAGCCAACCACCGTATTTCCATGGAGAGTTCTTCACTGACTTTTACGGATGCAAGAATACGTTTTTTTTTCCAAACTGTCCATTTGAATATGGACAGTTGGCAGCCTTGCTATATGGAAGTTGAGAGATGACCCTTAGACCTAATCTGAGAGACTTGGAATGACAACTGTTGACTCTGACACAGGCTCGGGCTAAGCAAAAATGCTAGTATGAACAAAATGCTAGAGAGTGGACATACAATGTGAGTCAGAAGGTATATGTTATATTGCCTTTGTGGAAGAAATACATTGTACAGGCAACATGGGAGGGGACATATACAAGCAGAAAATGCCTGAATGGTGTTACTTTGTGGTAAGTTTGGTAAAATGAGATATTGACAGATTTCCATGTGAATATATTTAAAACACACCATGAACGAAACAGCATATGTAATGTCAGTTTGCAGCTGACCTGAACAGGAGAAGACAAACCCAATGTCAGACTTGTTAGCTGACATGGTGTGTTGCTATGGCCATTTGTATTCACTTTAAGAATATTATAGAGTTAGATTTTTTAAGAGCACATGTTTCCAGGTAAGCCAGCACCCCCCCCTCCATTGATATGTAAATAAACCAGTTGGATAGGTTTTGGAGCTGAGACAGGAAGCTCTCTACAGGATGTGATGTAAGCAGGAGTTAGGGGGAGGAGATTTGGCTTTTGAAAGAAATGTGGTCGGAAAAGAGATTTTTGGAAGGACAATGAGAAAAGACATGGCTACCAGGAGCTTGAGAGTTTTGGAGATGTTTTTGAGTTGGACTGAGCAAGGAACCATTAAGGTCATTACATCTTAAACCTTAAGTTGAGTAACGGTTTAGGTTATTTATTGCTTATATTTGTAGGCATATTTTTGTAAGCTATGAGTTGTGTTGTATTGTGTATTCTACAGTTGTATGTGCAGTTTTTCCTGTTTAGTAAAGCATTGATACACTACAGAAGTCTAAGCTTCCTTGGTTTTACCGCAAGAACTTTAAGAGATAGACGCAAATCATAACATTGGGGGCTCGTCCAGGATTTGTGCTAAAGCTCAACTGAAGCATACCTGTTTTCTGTGGTGTGTCTTGTTGCTTGTACTGGGGGAAACTGCTGCGTACACTGTTTAGGAAGAGTAAAGCTGCAAAGGTTTCTGGTGTCCAGGAGGACTTGAAGGCGTGCACCCTTCCTACCTGGACCAGAAATAGTCAGTGGACGTCTGTTGCAAAGGAACTGGCTGGATATGCTTCTCCTTTGAACAGAGCTTGGGGGAGTGAGTCTCTGATCTTTCCTCAGATTTTAGTCTCAAAAGTTTGGGGTTAAGTAAGGGAGAGATGCGGGCAGTTGCTATGTTTGGTTTGCACTTCCTGCATGCTCTGCACTTCCTGCATGCTCTACATATTGAATCTGAAAAGAGGGAAAAGGCAGAATTAGAAAGAGATTTACTGAAGGAGCAGTTTGCAGCAGCATCCAAGTGTTTGGAAGAAACTTCAAGGCAAAAGATTTAGAAAGTAGGGTAATCAAAGTTAAACTTGCAGTGGCTTTGAAGTGTGTTCAAACCCCTGTAGGCCGAGATGAAGATTTGAATGAGCGGTGTGCATCCCTCATAAACAAGTCTAATGATGCCCTAACAAAGGACAAAGGCCCGAAGCCTGTAAGTAGAAGTAGGACATTTGCCACTGTTACTTCCCATAAGCGAGAAGCTAAGGATTTGATCAGCTGAAATGGCCAAGTTTAGTCAGATACAAGGAAGGCAAGGCCTATGATTTCCAGGAGACACATGTAGATTGATTTACTTAAGGTGGGGGGTCCCTAGAGAGGAAATATATGGAATTCCTACACCAGCATTGCTTAAGAAGTGGAAGCAAGTGGTTGGGAATGGTAGATTCCGTCACATTAAGTTTTTCTGTTGCCATAAAATGGGGCATTTTGCAAAAATGTTCCATGCTGTGAAGACTGGATAACAGCAGGTCTGTGTTCTTCTCAGGACATCAGGGAGAGACATGCAAGTTTATTCATTATGTTGGAAGTCATTACATTTCCGTGAAAGTGTTTTAAGGCAACAGTGGGCACCGTACAATAGTTTTGCAGTTAGAAATGGGCAGAAAGAGAAATGTGAGCAGTGAGCTATGTTTTTTGGCACAGTTGGAAGGAACATATAATCTGATTTGTCTCATTATTTTCAGGTACTGAGCATTGAGAGGTGGAGCAGGCAGAGCAGGTGACCATACTAGATGGGAGGAGGCAGACCAGAAGAGAGCCTGAGGAAGATGCGGATGATTTCCTGATGGTGGCTGAAATGGAGTGAACTTTCATCTGAGCATTTCCTTATGACCAAGAGGAAAAGAGACTTTCATATGGGACGTTCTTTCCACAGATTGTCAAGAACATTGTTAACCCTGCTCAAAAGTATTGTTGCAGCCTTCCAGGGACAACAAAATAAAAGCCTGAACGGGAATTTTTTCCTCCCATTTACAATACGAGGGGTTATTTCGCCCTTTCCTGGACAAAAGGCTTTAAGAGAAGTTGAAGTTTCGTATATTATACTATAAAGTGAAGAGGTGATATGTGTTGCTATGGCCATTTGTATGTATTCACTTTAAGAATAATATAGAGTTAGATTTTTAAGAGCATATGTTTCCAGGTAAGCCACCGCCCCTCCATTGATATGTAAACAAACCAGTTGGATAGGTTTTGGAGCTGAGACAGGAAGATCTCTGCAGGATGTGATGTAAGCAGGTGTTAGGGGGAGGAGATTTGGCTTTTGAAAGAAATGTGGTCGGAAAAGAGATTTTTGGAAGGACAATGAGGAAAGACATGGCTACCAGGAGCTTGAGAGTTTTAGATACATTTTTGAGTTGGACTGAGCAAGGAACCATGAAGGACATTACATCTTAAACCCTAAGTTGAGTAACTGTTTAGTCTATTTATTGCTTATATTTGTAGGCATATTTTTGTAAGCTATGAGTTGTGTTGTATTGTGTATTCTACAGATGTATGTGCAGTTTTTCCTGTTTAGTAAAGCATTGATACACTACAGAAGTCTAAGCTTCCTTGGTTTTACTGCATGAACTTTAAGAGATAGACGCTAAGCATAACACATGGGAAAATGGGACAAACTTCAAGATAAGGTTTCAGATCCTTCTTCTCATAGTAAACTTAGCTGCTAGAAATGATTGTGGCACACCATATCAATTTCACAGATTAACCAGGAAGGACACACCTTGCAGTGGACACAGGGGTGCACCCTTCAGACAGACATGAAAGAGAATAAGCTGGTAGCCACTCACTGGACCTGAGAGGAGAATACTAGCAAAAACATTTGGCACCTAATGTTTGAATAAAATTAGCCTTCATTGTCCAATTCAGATTATTTAAGTTTACGGTAATACTGTTTGGGATAAGGAACGCACTATACACCTTTCTAAGGGTCATGAAAAAACAAAAATCATTTTCAGTTTCCTGTTTGACATTGCAATGTTTAACCCTACTTGAGATTAATAAATTGCACACCTGTCACAAGTCCTGGAAAAGCTGGCAGCTGCTAATCTGATAGACAACCCAGTAAGTGTCAAATAGGAAGGACAGAAGTCCAGTACTTGGAATACCATGTAGGAGGGTGCAACTTGAAACCTTAGACAGGGAAGGTAAAGGCAATTGGCCAGATATTCATCTCCAGGCATTCATGTCCTGGCCTCAAACCAGGAAGCAGTTTATGTTACCTTGGGGGACAGCTGGTTGCTAAAGAAAATTTGATTGCAACTATTTTACCTTTGCTAAACCCTTGACTAACTTAACCAGTGTTCTGATGACAAGGGTTACTTGTCATCAGAACACTTGACAAAAAGGGTAGATTAATCTTTCCAGTGAGGATACAGACAGCAAATACAACTTGACAGGGTTGCTAACTTTTCCCCACTCTCTCCAAAACTAAAAAAAAAAAATGTTGCCTTTAGATACACTTTTTGAAGTAAGGTAGATATAACCTACTGACCCAGTTGCACCTCTGATGTGTTTATGAAGTGTGATATTGGTTGTCTGGTAACATTTTGGAGAACTTAACTTAAGCCTCCAGCATGTTTTTATAAGACACCATATTGTGTCCAGCTGTGTGCACTCTACAGAATTCCTCTGGTGGAACTTTCTCCTGTTGCTAAGACAGGCTCTTGCTTTAGCTTGCTGTAACAGCTTGTTATGGTGTGACTGGTTAAAACTATGTAATACTTTTGTTTATACAGTTTTATCAAAAGGTTGTTTTATGTTCCACTTAAAATTTTAGCTCCAGACAATGGGAAAAAATATTAATTTTAACAAAGCTGCTTCTCTATTTAACTCTTGTATAACCCTCATTTAATCCTAAGTGACCCTAATTAAAATCTCTACTCTTTCTTTTCACCTTGATTTTTTCATTTTTCCAGTATTTTACTGTTTTTATATAGGCATTTTTTAGGTTTTGTTTGTTTTACTTTTTTAAGCTTTGTAGTAAAATAACACAGACACATGCAAATTGACTTTATTTGAGATGATACTTTGTATTAGCAACATAATTTTCATAATAAAGCAGAACATATTACAATGACACTGGTTGTTTTAAAATTACCCCTGTCAAACTGAAAGAAGCAACCTCCTTTTTTTTTCTTTAAAAGGTAATATCAACAAAAGAAACCTAGTTGTTCTACCTCTCAACAAAATAAATAGATATATTTTTTAGCATCTTGAATAAAGACAAAGTTATTGCCAAAAAATAGCCAAGTTGTTAAAATCGGTCTGGTCTGTAAAAGGCAAGCAGATATGTGGGTTGAAGTGGTTAATGCTGTGCATTCAATAAGCACAAGTAGCTAGCTAAAACTATACTTAGTTGATGCCAAATGATAATTTATATTAAACATTTAAATTGAAAAAAGAATAAGAATAACTTCATTTTATTTACAGGTCAATAGCTTAATAGACCTTCATAAGCTTATTATGCAACTATATACTATTAACTATAAATATTCACTTGGATAGCAGCAATTAGGCAAGTCACATTGCATGTCTATTAATAAACATATGAGCACTAAAGCATAAGTACTAAGAATCTCAGTGTTTAAGTAATACAGTAAGTTATGAACCTATAGATTGCTTGGTTATTTAAATAGATTTCCAGAACCAGAATACTGTAGAAACATGAGTATAGGATTTTGCTGTTAAATTTGATTCTGCTGGCTTGAACTATTTTACTTCTATGCTTATACAATTTTATTGTGTTAATATTTTAGTTCTGCTTGAGAAATGCATGACATATGTATAATCACCTATTTTCTTTTATTTCTTTTTTTTTTTTCTAATACAACTAGGAAATGCATCAGAATAAGCTTTTTTTTACAGTTTTTCATATTTCTATGGATGGTTAAATAGTTTGGTGACTTTTGTTTGTTTTATTTTTTATTTGTTTCCTGTTTATCTTGTGCAAGTTATACTGTTGCTCAGCTATACAATAAACAGAGAACAATTTACTTTCTAGCATAGTTAATCATCATCAGTGCCTCAAAAAATTCAGCAATGATGACAAACAAGATTATATTTTATGACAAGGAAGTGATCATTGCAATTTAATATAGAATTAGTTATTTTTAATATTGTAAACAAGGGACCAGGGATATATTAATATTTCACAATCTTTAACAATCTACATTATGGAAAATGTATAGTTTAAATGGAAATTCTCAATCTATTTTCAGTTTCTTAATGCAGTAGCAACTTATATCTGATTCCCTAGGTTATGTTATGCATTTTAAGTGAATTTCAATATACCAGCTACATGTCAAATCTATGCTCAGCTATTGTATATGTAAATATCTTTTATAATGCACATACGCTGAGACATGTATGGCTTATTCCCCCACTCAAAATTTTTATATGTCTTTTGTATTATTCCTATTACCTAGTGAGTGAGACCCTAAATCACTTCTCCTGTATAATATCAATATTCTAAAAGTAGAACTTTTGTTAAAGATAAAAATAAGTCCTGCGATTTTTCTGCCAATTAACACCCTTAGTCCTCAAAAAGAGACTATGCAGTAATAAACTCCTCTCTCTGTCACTCTGTTGTCTCCCCCTATCAGCATGTTCCTTGTCAGCACATGAACTGAGCTCCTTTTGCTGCTTCTTCCTGTATACAGTTCAGCTGTACACAACCTACAACAAGCTGATACCAAATTCAGGTACTTACACTTTTACATAAAAAAAAGAAACATTAACCACTTGCTGACCAGGCCTTTTCTGGAACCTTTTGTTTACAAGGTTTAAATTAGTATTTTTTGCTAGAAAATTACTTAGAACCCTCAAACATTATATATTTTTTTAGCAGAAACCCTAGAAAATAAAATTTATTTTATGTTACACTGTATTTGCGCAGCGGTAATTCAAACATTAGTTTTTTTGGGGAGAAATAAAATTTAATGAATTATAAAAAAAAAAAACACTAAAGTTAGCCCAATGTGTTGTAAAATGTGAAAGATGATGTTACACAGAGTAAATAGATACCTAAAATGTCATGCTTTAAACTTGCGCACACTCATGGAATGGCAACATACTATGGAACTGAAAAATCTCCATAGGCGACTCATTAACCACTTGCCGATTGGCTCACGGCGATATACATTGGCAAAGTGGTGCACAAAACAACGTACCTGTACGTCGCTGCGTCGCCCACGGCTAGCGGGTGCACACACGCTGCCGGTGGTGCGGGAGTGAGACTCCGCCAGTGGCCCGATGGCAAACTCGATGTCCGCTGGTGGCCCATGATCATGGCATAGAGAGGCAGAATGGGGAGATGCCTATGTAAACAAGGCATTTCCCTGTTCTGCCTAGCAACATGACAGGGTTCTACTGCTCCCTGTCATCGGGAGCAGTGATCTCTGTCATGTTCTAGTGAGCTCATTCCCCCTACAGTTAGAACATGCTGAGGGAACACAGTTAACCCCTTGATCGCCCCCTAGTGTTTAATCCCTCCCCTGCCAGTGACATTTACACATTAATCAGTGCATTTTTCTAGCACTGATCTCTGTATAAATGCCAATGGTCCCAAAATAGTGTCCAATCTGTCTGACGCAATGTCGCAGTCACAATAAAAATGGCAGATTTTTTCTATCCTCTATTTTGTAGATGCAATAACTTTTGTGAAAACCAATCAATATACCCTTATTGTGATTTTTTTACCAAAAATATGTAGAAGAATACATATTGGCCTAAACTGTGGAAGAAATTTGTTTTTTTATGTATTTTTGGGGGGATATTTATTATAGCAAAAAGTAAAAAATATTACTTTCTTTTCACAATTGTCGCTATTTTTTATTTATAGCGCAAAAAATAAAAACCACAGAGATGCTCAAATACCACCAAAAGAAAGCTCTATTTGTGGGAACAAAAGGACGTCAATTTTGTTTGGGTACAACGTCGCACCACCGCGCAATTGTCAGTTAAAGTGACGCAGTGCTGTATTGCAAAAAAGGGCTTGTCAGAAAGGGGGGAAAATCCTTCCAGGGCTGAAGTGGTTAACATTTTTTACAGGTTACATGTATTAGAGTTACAGAGGTCTAGTGGTAGAATTATTGCTCCTGCTCTAACAATTGCGGAAAAACCTCATGTGTGGTTTGAACACCGTTTACATATGCGGGCGTGACTTACGTATGTGTTCACTTCTGTGCGCAAGCACGGAGGAACTGAGTGTTTTGAAAAAAAAAATTCTTATTTATTTTACTTTTTATTTTTACACTGCCCCTTTATTTATTTGCTATCACTTTTATTTCTATTACAAGGAATGTAAACATCCCTTGTGATATAAATAAGCATGACGGGTCCTCTTTATTGAGTTTGACCCCAGATCTCTCATTTACCCTTAAAAGCAAACAAAAAATGACACTTGGACTTTAACAACAAAAAAAATCCCTTTAAGCCCGAGAGGAAGAAGTGACATCAGACGTCGCTCCGGTCCTCCAAGGGCATAGAGCTAAGTGGGGGCTATCTTGCCCTAACTCGACTTCCTGCCCAGGCATCAGAGGGATTGGATCGACTCAGGGCTTACAGATGGCGCCAGTAAGCTCAGAGATGAACGGGAAGCAGCGAAGGGGGAGTTTACCACTCCCGCCACCTCTAAGAGTGATCTCGTGGTGAATCCACCACTGAGACCACTTTTATCTTGTAGAGAATTGCCCACAGTACAAAATGATACTAGGGTTATGGCAACTAGCTGCTGCCATAACAATGGTATTTAACATCAAAGTAATGATGTAAATGTACTGTGGGCTGTCAGCAAGTGGTGCAACACTGGTGCGGCACTGGTTTTTAGTTTATAAGTACAAGATTTTGCACAGATTGCACTCTATCTATCTATCTATCTATCTATCTATCTATCTATCTATCTATCTATCTATCTATCTATCTATCTATCTATTATACTGTATATTTAAAGTTAAATGAATATATGCAGTTGTTATTTATTGGATAATCATAATTGATAAGTAAGCACGGGATCACAAAGCACTAGCAGATACATGTACTGTATATGTCTAAGTTGCAATTATGGTAATTGTACCCTATGATTATATATGAATTATTGGGTTTATAGCATGAAGTGTAATTACAGTGCTTGCTTAATGCAGAACTAAACCCATTGACTTAACTGTTTCCCAGGCACTTACATTCAAGGCATGCCATAAATGATAACTGTCACAGATGCTTGTGCTCTTAATCAAATTGTCAAACCATAAAACAGCAGATGTAATATCTGATCACATATGCAGCACCATGGCAACTGCAGATCAAACAGAGGCTAAGATGGCTGCTTCCTTGGCTTGTGTAGCATAGGAGGGTTTAGTTCCAACTGAATTATATGTCAGTATTGGGGTTTATAACATTTTGGAGTGCTGATTTGCCTAGCTTAGCTTAGAGGTAGTTCTGGCCAGCTCAGTAGATTGATTTCAAAAAGGCCTGGATTCTTTCCTAAATATACATAATATAACTGGGTACTGACATTTATAGGTAAAGTTGATCCAGGGAACATCCAATTGCCTCTCAAGGGATCAAGATGGATTTTTCCCCAGCTGTAGCAAATTGGATCATGCTTTGCTAGGGTTTGTCACCTTCCTCTGGATTATCAGTGGATATAGGATTGTGTATATGAGATTGTATGATACAGTATCTCACAAAAGTGAGTACACCCCTCACATTTTTGTAAATATTTTATTCTATCTTTTCATGTGACAACACTGAAGAAATTACACTTTGCTACAATGTAAAGTAGTGAGTGTACAGCTTGTATAACAGTGTAAATTTGCTGTCCCCTCAAAATAACTCAACCCACAGACATTAAAGCGTTTGTTACCCCCCCCCCCAAAAAAAAATGGATCCTGTTCCCTTAAAGCATGTTATAGAGCACAGTGCTTGTGCTGTGTATTGTGGCCCCCTGTATCATCTGAAATACCTGGCTGATCCTGGCTGGCTATGCCCTCTGTATGCTAACCACAATATATGAGGGCTGCTGGTCAGAGAAGGTGCCTCTGTCATCCGCAGCTAGCTGCAGTTCTCCTCTGTCTCCCTCTGTCCTCCTCCCCCTTTCCCCCCCGCCTGTCATCTCTCACTAGCGCTGCTCTGCTCCTCTACCCACTGCTTCAAAATGAACTGATCTTTATATCATCCTCCCTGTCACATAAAAACCTGTATCCTAGTGCCTGTACTTTATAAAAAAAAACAGATTTCTACCTGATTTAACAGTGCTTTCCAGCGATCACATGACTCCAGGCTCTCTGCTCCTCTCCTCCCCACCTACCTGGCTGATGTCAGCAGAGAAATCTTAGCCCTGTCCGTTAGAGATATCAGACGGGGAGAGCTTGGAGCCTGGAATATTGTGATCACTGGAAGGCACTGTTAAAACAGAAATCTGCTTTTTTTATATAGCAAAGGCACTAGTATACAGGTATTTATGTGACAGAGGGGGTGATATAATGATCAGTTAGTGGCTTAACAACCACTTTAATGTCTAAACCGCTGGCAACAAAAGTGATTACACCCCTAAGTGAAAATGTCCAAATTGGGCCCAAAGTGTCAATATTTTGTGTGGCCACCATTATTTTACAGCACTGCCTTAACCCTCTTGGGCATGGAGTTCACCAGAGCCTCACAGGTTGCCACTGGAGTCCTCTTCCACTCCGCCATGATGACATTACAGAGCTGGTGGATGTTAGAGACCTTGTGCTCCTCCCCCTTCTGTTTGAGGATGCCCCACAGCTGCTCAATAGGGTTTAGGTCTGGAGACATGCTTGGCCAGTCCATAACCTTTACCCTCAGCTCTTTAGCAAGGCAGTGGTTGTCTTGGAGGTGTGTTTGAAGTCGTTATTATGTTGGGATACTGCCCTGCGGCCTAGTCTCCGAAGGGAGGGGATCATGCTCTGCTTCAGTATGTCACAGTACATGTTGGCATTCATGGTTCCCTCAATGAACTGTAGCTCCCCAGTGACGGCAGCACTCATGCAGCCCCAGACCATGACACTCCCACCACCATGCTTGACTGTAGGCAAGACACACTTGTCCTTGTACTCTTCACCTGGTTGCTGCCACACACCCTTGACACCATCTAAAGAAAATAAGTTTATCTTGGTCTCATCAGAACAGATGACATGGTTCCAGTAATCCATGTCCTTAGTCTGTATGTCTTCTGCAAACTGTTTGTGGGCTTTCTTGTGCATCATCTTTAGAAGAGCCTTCCTTCTGGGATGACAGCCATGCAGACCAATTTGATGCAGTGTGCGGCGTATGGTCTGAGAACTGACAGGCTGACCCCCCACCCCTTCAACCTCTGCAGCAATTCTGGCAGCACTTATACATCTATTTCCCAAAGACAACCTCTGGATATGACGCTGAGCACGTGTACTCAACTTCTTTGGTTGACCATGGCAAGGCCTGTTCTGAGTGGAACCTGTCCTGTTAAACCGCTGTATGGTCTAGGCCACCATGATGTAGCTCAGTTTCAAGGTCTTGGCAATATTCTTATAGCCTAGGCCATCTTTATGTAGAGCAACAATTCTTTTTTTCAGATCCCCAGAGAGTTCTTTTCCATGAGGTGCCATGTTGAACTTGCAGTGACCAATATGAAAGAGTGAGAGCGATAACAACAAATTTAACACAAGAGAGTTTTCACTGCACAAGTGTAGATCCAAACCAGGTGTTATCCAAATGATTGTCTCCGAGAGTAAAGAGCCCCAGGTGCTGGCTAATGCTGAGTCATGTTGAAGGTAGATGAGAAAATCCGGACAGCTGCACACCGGGAAGATATTATCCAAAAATGTTTATTGTAAAATCAGGATCATACGGAATACAGGGTACCGTGGCAAAAAAGTACAGGCAACCAGCTAACGTGTTTCACACTTATGCTAAGTGCTTACTCATAGCTCAATTTAACACACCTGCTCCCCATTCACACCTGAGACCTTGTAACACTGATGAGTCACATGACACCGGAGAGGGAAAATGGCTAATTGGGCCCAATTTGGACATTTTCACTTAGGGATGTACTCACTTTTGTTGCCAGCGGTTTAGACATTAATTGCTGTGTGTTGAGTTATTTTGAGGGGACAGCAAATTTACACTGTTATACAAGCTGTACACTCACTGCTTTAAATTGTAGCAGTGTCATTTCTTCAGTGTTGTCACATTAAAAAATATAATAAAACATTTAAAAAATGTGAGGGTGTACTCACTTTTGTGAGATACTGTTTATATATTTTTTTATTGGTTGAACTATATGGACTTTTTTCAACCTATGTAATTTTGTAACTATGAATACAGAACTGCATTCATTTGTGTATTTTATATCTGCCTTTATTTCACCTTTAAAATGAATGAATATTTAATGTAAATCCAGTTTAATGACATATATAACTAAAATCATTTTGAGGTTTCTCCACTCCTACAGCTGCCTGAATTTACAGGAGCAGTAAATCCATATGATATCTTTAGCACCACCTGCTGGGGAAATCTGATGTTGAGCTCTTGCAATATGATTTTAAAGACAATTCTACCCAGGCTTTGTAAAGATCAGGAAGTTCTTTTTTCACTCATGGCTTCTTGTATCTCTTCAGAGTTCATATGATGATACCTCCCCTTCATAGTTTCTGCTGCTTTTTTATTTTTTTGTAAATTTATATTACAAAGCCAGGCAAGGGAACTCCTTTAGTATGCAGCCACTCTGTGTTGCTAGGACACAACACGACCCCAATCTCTGTAAAGAGCCACGGCCACAGCTCTTTAACCATGTGATCGGCTGTGTCCAATCACAGCCAGTCACATGTAATGGAGATGCCGGTAATCGGCACTCCTCCCCTCACACTGACAGACTGTGCATATCAGCGGCATCTCCTCACAGGGGGACATATAGGTATGTAATCAGGGTACTGATCATCAGTGCCTTGATTGCAATTAAGTACCATCAGTACCAGTAATGAGTGCCCACCACTGCCAGCAATCAGTGCCAACCAGTGCTCACAAGTGCCAGCAATTAGTGCCCACAATTGCCAGCAATCAGTGACCATTAGTGATGTCAGTCAGTGCTGGCTTTCACTGCTGCCCATCAATGCCCATCACTGCTAATCACCAATGCCCATCAGTGCCCATCACTGCTGCCTATCCATCCTGCCTATCTGTGCCCACCAGTGCCGCCTATCTGTGCACACCAGTGCCATCCATTAGTGCTGCCTATCTATGCTCATCAGTGCCACATATCAGTGCCACCTATCAGTGCCCATAAGTGCGGCATATTCGTGCCTCCTTATCAGTGTCACCTAATCAGTGCACATAAGTGCCGCCTCATCGGTGCCCATAAGTGCCATCTCATCAGAGCCTATCAGTGCCCATCAGTGCCGCCTCATCAGCGCCCATCAGTGAAGGAGAAAAATTACGTATTTACAAAATTTACTGACAGAAACTAAGAAAACCTTTTTTTTCCCAAATTTTTTGGTCTTTTTTTAGGAAAAAATAAAAAACCCAGAAGTGATTAAATACTACCAAAAGAAAGCTCTATTGGTGTGAAGAAAATTATAAAAAATTCACAGGGTTACAGTGTAGCATGACCGCGCAATTGTCATTCAAAATGTGACAGCGCTGAAAGCTGAAAAATGGCCTGGGCAGGAAGGGGGTGTAAGTGCCCTGTAGTGAGGTAGTTATGTATTTGCAGAGATGTAGCAAATATGTTCCTTTTATTTTGCTTTGACATACAATATAAATAATGGGGTCAATTCACAAAAGGATATCGCGTGAGATATTTGGGTCATGTGACACATTTAACCAAAATATATCATATATCTCTCAAGATCAATTAACTACAGGTTTATGCAGTACTTACTGCAAAAAAATGCTTGGTAAATCCTACAGTATTTCTAAAAGTCGACTCAAAAAAAAAAAAATTTGTTAACCACTTGCGGACTACCCACCATAGATATACTGTGGCAGGGTGGCCACTCTGCGCCAGATCATGTGCCTAGCACGTGATCTGACACTTCTGGGTCTGGGGCACACACGCGCGCCACCGGAAGGCCGCTTCCGCTGTGATTATATGGGGGTCCATCAGCACCCGCCGATACTTCAGTACAGATGGAGAACAAGACAGATTATCGTTCTGTCAGTACAGAAGGCATGGATCCTGTGTCTCTGAAAAGCAGGGGCACCGATTCGTGCCTTCCCCTAGTACAAGCACCTCCCCCACAGTAAGAAAACACCAGCTAGGCACACAGTTAACCCTTTGATTTCCCCTGATGTTTAACTCCTTCCCAGCCAGTGTCATTAGCACAGTGAAAGTGCAGATTTTTTAGCACTGATCACTGTATTAGTGTCATTTGTCCCCAAAAAGTGTCAAAAGTGTTAGTGTCTGATTTGTCTGCCTCAATATCGTAGTCCCGTTATAAGTTGCTGATAGCCGCCATTACTAGTAAAAAAAAAAATCCCATAGTTTGTAGACGCTATAACTTTTGCACAAACCAATCAATACACTTATTGGGATTTTTCTTAACAAAAATATGTAGAAGAATACATATTGGCCTAAACTGATGATTGACATCTTATTGGATGTGTTTTATAGCAGAAAGTAAAAAATATTGTTTTTTTTCTTTTTTTCAAATTTGTCAGTATTTTTTTATTTATAGTTCAAAAAATAAAAACCACAGAGGTGATCAAATACCAACAAATGAAAGCTCTATTTGTGGGAAAAAAGGAAATACAGTTTATTTGGGTACAGCGTTGCATGGCAACGCAATTGTCAGTTAAAGTAACGCAGCGCCGTATCACAAAAAAGGGCCTGGTCATGAAGGGAGGTAAATCTTCCAGAGGGCAAGTGGTTAACCGGCTGACAGCAGAATGTAAACAAAAGAAGATCCGGCATTCAAATTCAAAAAGTAAAAAAAAAAAGAAAAATAGAATGGGCCCCCCAAAATCCATACACAACCCAAAGGGCCAAAAGTAAAAAAAACTGGCATGAGGTCCCCCTCAAAATACATACCAGGCCCCTATCTGAGCATGCAGCCCAGCAGACCAGGAATGGGAGAAGGCGAGTGAACACTTCCCCTCCTGAACCATACCAGGCCACATGCCCTCAACATGAATGCCCACAAAAAAAGAAGATCACAACTAATGCTTGACACTCGCTGTGCACCCAGCGTCTGGTGCAGACTGCTTTTTTCTCTGGGTCAGTGGTCTGTGTTCATCGTAAATGATGCTGGATTTACTTTGGGGGACGTTTAAAGACATTTTTTAACCACAGTTAGAATCACTCCCTAGGACACACTTAACCCCTTCACTGCCCCCTAGTGGTTAACCCCTTCACTGCCAGTGTCATTTACACAGCAATCAATGCATTTTTATAGCACTGATCGCTGTATATATGACAATAGTCCCAAAATAGTGTCAAAAGTGTCCGATCTGTCTACCATAATGTCGCAGTCCTGATAAAAATCGCAGATCGCCGCCATTACTAATTAAAAAAAAATAATAATAAAAATGCTATAAATCTATCCCCTTTTTTGTAGACACTATAAATTTTGCACAAACCAAAAACGCTTATTGTGATTTTTTTTACCAAAAATATGTAGAAGAATACATATCAACCTAAACTGAGGAAAAAAAATGTTTTTTATATATTTTTGGGGTATACTTATTATAGCGAAAAGTAAAAAAATATTGCTTTTTTTTCATAATTGTCGCTCTTTTTATGTTTATAGCGCAAAAAATAAAAACCGCAGAGGCCATCAAATACCACCAAAAGAAAGCTCTATTTATGGGGAAAAAAAAGGCGTCAGATTTGTTTGGGTACAACATCGCACGACCACGCAATTGTCAGTTAAAACGGCGCAGTGCCGAATAGCAAAAAGTGCTCTAGTCAGGAAGGGGGTAAACCCTTCTGGGGCTGAAGTGGTTAAAGTAGCTTATAGCACTATTCTATGTATGTTTTAAAGGGAGACGGCCATTACTATTAGTACTAAAGGATTCTTGCATGCGTCAAGCTTCACATGCACACACATCTTCCCCCACTCTTATCCTAACTGTTCCACTTGCCTTCACAAACCATTCCATCCCAGCATTATTTTTTTCTTCCTCTTACCTCCAGAAGCTCTCTACTGTATCCATCTTGCTATCTGTTTTCAGCATGAAAGGAATCATTGCTCAACTTATTTGCTTATAGATAAAAGTGAAAAATAGGGTATATGGCAAATATGCCCTATCTTTCACTTTTATCTAATCCTTGCCTTCATTTGCTGCATTGTCCTTCCATATCTCATACTCAGTATTTTTATTCTCCCCACTATCATTTGAGCACTCTACTAATTTTCCTCATTCTGCATCCTTCTTTTTAATCTGTTCTTTATACTATTCTTCTTCCTGATTTGCTCATCTGCTCTTCTCTCGGATCTGCTAATCCTGCTCTCCTCCATGATTTGCTCATTCTGTCCTTTCTAATTAAAGTCACATTAAAAATTAATTTAAGGGGAAATTCAAAAATAACTCAAAATATATGGTCATTGAAAATATGCATTACTTTTCCTTTGTTTCATAACTGACAAGCTTGGCAAAAATATGTCATTTTCTCTAATTAGTGAACTGCTGCATGTGTCTCTACTTGTTCCATAATGCATGAAAATCAAAGATATAATAATTTACAGCACTACCAAACAAAAATTGTTCACTGTCACTTGCTCCAATGTATATATACATATTCGTATACTGCATATGCTTTCTTAATTGAGAAATATTTTGCAATATGTCAGGCATACACAATCATGTTTTTCAAAGTGTTTCTTTTCTTTACTCTGACAAAGTTGATCTTTTTATATCTGTTCTCAGGCTTTTTGTACCCAGTAAAAGAGCAATCATAATCTTCACAGTCATCCATCCACTGATGTTGATTAAATCCTTTGTGGCAGCAATGTGATTTAGGCGGCTGGTGGCCATTAGCTGGAAAAGGGGCTTTTGTATGTGAGAATCAGTTCCTTTTTTCTTCCCAATAATGGTTTTTTTGAAGATTTGATAATGGTCCACACAGCTTTTTAACATGCAAAGTGAATTGTTATTGTCAAGATAGAAAATCTAAATTTAATAAGGCTGTATTAAGACTCTAGACAATGCAAAACATCTTTCTTTGCAAAATCATCTAATAATTTCACAAATTTCCATTGTACACCTTATTGTATAATGTAAAACTGAGCATTTTGTGTTTTGTTTTTCTTTTTATTGAAACATAATGGTCCATTTACACTTATGCACTCAAAAACACATGCTTCTTTAGTGTGATTTTTTTAGGCATGCTTTTATTAATTTAGTCATATGTTGCACATATCAGAACCATTAGAGTGCATTGGAGTGTTACTTTTTCCATGTGATTTTATGTGTTTTGCAAATTAATGAGCAAAGAAAGTAGAAGTTTACTTCCTGCCATGTGTGGATCTCTGCCACTCCAGTAAGATTTACATTTTGGAAACTCTGGAAAGGCTCTTGTTGATCCAAGTCATGGTATAGCTAGTAGTGACTACTAACATTCAGCTAGACCTATTCTGTAATGTTGAAGATGTTTCATTGCTCTCCCAAGCAGATTTTACAGTTTTAATAAGTGTTAAGGCCATACCCCACTACTTATAACTACCTATAGCCACACCTGTAACTCAGTCAATCCCCAAGAACAAGAATATAAAATGTGAATGTTGGTGAAACCTATTCTGTGTTCATAACCCAATCACTATAGTGCAAGTAAATCTAGGTCAGACTTTAATTGTAGATGTGAAAAGGCATTAAACGTGGGTGACAGATGGTATCAAATGCCCACTCCTGTTTAGGAATGGTTGCTCTATTTTGACGTAGATGGCCTCTTTCATATCTCTTGCATATCAATTGTCCTTTCTGTTCAAAATGTGCACATAACCATTCTCAAAATGGTATCCCCTTTTAAGAAGAGCACTGCAGAGTGATGGGTTTATTTAAGTCAAATATAATTATTACCTATTAATTTCAGCTATTTATTTATATGGCTACAGATACTTGTTCATTTGGATTTGGTGATTGATAGAGACCCAAATTCTCCTTGATCAGTTGTTCTAATTTGGCTGGGGTACTATGTTTCTGCACACAGAACATATTACATTAAATATTAAATGTGGGGGTGCAGTTAGCGATGCAGGAGTAAAGATGCGCTTCTCTGAGCTCTGCTCTCCCTGATCTTCAATAAACAGTGCTCAGCTGATAACCAGCTTGCTATGCCCACAACCAAGCAATGGAATACGGGGGGGGGGGACTCCCGCAATACTGAAAACTTCAGCAACAAGATACAATTACCAGAGATCTACCAGAGAGCCCTGTACATTTGGGAGCTGGAGCTAAGCCCACCAGCGGTGCTCCCAGCACCTCCTTACAAACTGTGCCCTCACAGCATATGGGTTAGTGCCATGACAGAGCTCTTAAAACTACTCCCTACTAAGGCTGATATGAGAGCTGGGCTGGAGGTGTTTGCAGCCAGAATTGAAAGCACTTTGCAAAAGGAGCTGGCAGAGATCCCCCAAGATCTGGGGCAGTTAAATAGCAGGGTAGAAAATCTGGACATAAACTTCCAGTTTAGAATCCAGGGTACAGGCTCTAGAGCAGGTGCACACTTCATAAAAGCATAAGCCACAACAGGCTTTGCTGTTAATAGAGGATGGGGGGCACAGAAAATATCCCAACAATGTGTGTATCAGGTTATTCTCAATATTTGTACAAAACGTGTGCTATTTCAAGGCCCTGACAAAGCGGGATTCCCTGTGAAACGCATAGGCCCTCTGCTTTGCTCTATTCAGTCAGGACCACCAAATGACAGTAATTGCGATTATAACCTGTTATAAATGCAATGTGTGTTTTAACCTTTTGTTACATGGAAAATAAAGATAATCATATTTTTACTTCCTACTATATGTGTTTATTGAGCCCTACAAGGTACATTTAAAGTCCCACTCCACCCTACCATTTCTCTTTGACTTTTTCTATGGAAAGAAGGCTGCTGCATCCTCTGCTGGAAAGACTTCAGGAGGATAGCATTTCATATAAATGGGGTCATCCATTTAATCTTTTGATCAAGAAGGGAGAGAGTGTATATCATTTTTTTTATTAGGAAGTGCTGATTTGATCATGTGGGGAATGTGCAAGGGCAGCAGAAGGGTGTTCCATGAAACTATAGTTTGCTTTTATAGGATGTTAACTTGGCTGTGGCCAGACATACCTTTCCTTCCACTTGAATGGTTCACTGTATATGTGTAATTTTGCACACCATTTACCTCTCCATACAGACTCTCTTTCTTACATTCTATTTACTGCTTAAACGTTATTAAAGTGGCCCTAATCTTTGTAGATTATTACTTCTCTTGGTTCCATTAACCATTAACATTCCATTCATCCATTAACATTAACATTTTATGGTTTTCCAGGGTGATACAGCACTGTAGCAATTCCCGGTGCCTTTTTCGGTTACAGTGGAAATTGAAATTATGGGAGGAACACATAGTGGGATAAACATTTTAGTTAGAGCTGCCCCAGTTTTCTTTAACATTCCCAATGGCCTAAATGCCGGTATGACCATATTCTCTAGCAATATTTTGGGATATCTCGACCACTACTCTTCCTTAACGATACAGTATATTCTATATATATTTATATATATATAGATATATATATATCTATATATATATAGATATATATATAGATATATATATATCTATATATATAGATATATATAGATATATACATATAGATATAGATATGTATCTCTATAGATATATATCTATAGATATAGATATATATCTTTATCTATCTATCTATATATATATATATATATATATATATATATATATATATATATATATATATATATATAAATACATTTTTATTTTATGTTTTTGCTACCCTATACAATACATCTGTACCTTTTTTTTGTATTTGTACACTCTGTTTTATTATTGAAAACTTTCATAAACTAAGACTGAACACAAATTTTTTTATTGTAATGTTGTTAGGCACCTATACAAAATATCAAATATGTTTTGTGGCATGGGATTAATTACTATTAATTAATTACAATTACTATTCATTGATGTGAGTGAATACTCGTGGATTATGGAAGATAACCCAGTGTTATTTGGGGATATTTTTTTACTGATTTTATAGACGATGGCTGTATTTTGATATTGATTATTTGTAAAGATTTGTCAATTAAAAAATTGTTTCTAATAATTGGTGTAGCCCCGATTCCTTGTGGTATTTGTATTATAGCTAATTACTTTTGGTTACTGACCAGCCCTCAGGATCAGTACAATTCTGTTTGGTAATATTTAAAAATGTATTTTTTCTTTAAGGAATAGAAAGACTGCTGACTGCTGGCCTACAAAGCATGGCTTCCTATGTTGAGTCATTTAATAGGTAAGCATTTTAACACTGCAGCATACAGGAGGTTCAAAAAACAGGCCATACCAAAAGAGACTGATGTAAGCTTTACCATTAAAAACTGGAACATAAAATGGTACAGGCCTCAGTATAAGCTTTACAAACCATTTTTACATGCAAGAAAACATGCCTAAGTGCAGTTGTGAATGGGTTCTAAATGCATATTTCAAAGGCTTTTAGTTATTTGTGCACTCAGAAATAAAGATTATTTGAATAAAGTTACTGTAAGTCATTTGAAAGGCAATTTTCTTTAATACAGTTAGATCTCATCTATAATTATGGTTGCTTTAAAACATAAAGGTCACATAATTTGTAATAATGTCAAAACTAAAGTTCTGAGTTGGTTTTCAGTTTAGTGGAATCTAAAAGGAAAAAGCCCACATACAGTATGGTAAATAGATACTGCCAAATGCAATAATGGGAATGTATATTCAGGTAGCATTTATTAAAGTATATTTGTAATGTATACATTAGGATATTTTTTTTACTTTCACTTTTCAACAAATGTGGCATATCATTGTAATATGCTGAGTTTAGAATGAAAAACTCACTTGTATTTTTTTTTGTTTTCTTTTTTGTTGGCGAAAATTTTATTGGAGGAAATGTTATTTCATTCTGTGGACTTGCTGTGAAGATTTCCTCTCCATGTAACAATATTATCACTTATGCCTCGTACACACGATCAAACTTTTCATCAACAAAACCATGGAAATTTTTTCCGAAGGGCGTTGGCTCAAACTTGTCTTGCATACACATGGTCACACAAATGTTGGCCAGCAATTACGAACGTAGTGATGTACTAGACATACTACGAGCCGATAAAAAGGATGTTCACTAGTCATGCTCCACCCTTTGGGCTCCTTCTGCTAATCTTGTGTTAGTAGAAGCTTGGTAAGCATCAATTTGCGATTTTCAGCCTTGTGCTTGTCAGTTTGTTTTCTGTTTTTCAGGTTGTGCTTTTCGGTATGCTTCTGTTTTTCAGTGCATGCTTGACAGTTTGTTTCTGTTTTTCAGTGCATTCTTTTTGGTTCGCTTCTGATTTTCAGTGCGTGCTTGTCAGGTCATTTCTGATTTTCAGGTCGTGCTTGTCAGATCCTTTATGATTTTCAGTGCGTTCTGTCAGTTCGTTCTGAACAGCCGTTCATATCCTAGCCATGTGGCGTTCTCATCAGAGAGACTGTGCTACTATTGTTAGGCTTGGAGTTCTTGCTTTGACCCAAGTCCGGTCCAGGAACAGGGGAAGGAGTCCTTGGACCAAGAATTGGTTGCTTAATTGTGACCAATTCTCTCATATGCCTTTGTTTCGAGAGCTCCAGGAGAATACTCCTGTACTCCTGATGATTTCAGGAATTATCTCTGGATGATGGACCCCTGCTTTCACTGTCTTTTGGCTTTGCTGTCCCCCTATATTACTAAGCAGGACACATGTATGCGGCAAGCCATCACTCCCAAACAAAGGCTCATCACCACCTTGCGGTACTTGGCGACAGGGACAAGTCTCCGGGATCTGAAGTTCACGACTGGGATCTCTCCCCAGGCTCTGGGAATCATTATTCCAGAGACCTGTTCTGCCATCATCCAAGTCCTACAGAAGGACTATATTCGGGTACGTTTTAGCCTTTAACATCACATTCTATGTATTTAATGTTTGCTAATGTATTGTATTAATTTCTTCATTCCATCATTACCATTATTGTAATATGCTGTGAATGTCCTCTTTGTCCTCATGCATGCTATAAGCTTTTAATGCTCCTTTTTTGTCCTTCATGCATATTTGCCTTTACTTACCTGCCCAGCATGCTATCCTGGGCCCATACTCACCTAGCCTAGTAACTTAACAATGTATTTTGTCAGCTCCATTATAGTGCTTATCCTAAACACCCCCTAAAATGTGTCCAAATGTTATTGTTGTCCTTAAATTCAGGCAGAGTGCAAGAGGCTATTTTTTGGGGGCCCAAACTCATTTGGAACCCTCCTTCCCGCCCAACCGCTAAGTCAACCTCTACCAATACTCTATCTGCTGACTTTGCCAAACCCATACACACTATACCTCTTTTGTGGTCATATTTATGGATGAAATCACCAAAGCATGTAGTGCAAGGGCCTACCTGAATACTTTCAAATAGTACTGTTGAAAGTTTTGGTCTCCTATTATCTTGATAGGTAATAAAATAATGTAAAAATGTGCTTCAATTTGGACAGTGTGTATCCATATTTTTGAAATATGACACTTCTTACCCATCCAGTGGGCTGCCAATAGTGTAAGTAAGGAGGGGCTGACCCAAGAAACACACATTATTTATGCATTCAGCTCTCAAAGAATTGGAGAGGGTTACCTGTCCAAAGCATCAATCCATCTCCCCCACCATAACATTTTTACAATGGGCCACCAGCGGGGGTGAGGAATCTGATAAGTTTACCTTATACTTTTGTCTTTAAAAACTCATTTCAATAAATGTTATACTTATGTTGGCCAAGAATATTTGTTTCTAATCTGCTTGCAATTATGTGCAAAAGTACTATTTTTTTCTGGTTTGACTCCACAGTTTCCTTCAAACCCACAGGAATGGCAGACTGTGGCTTCCCAGTTTCACCACCAGTGGGATTTTCCCAATTGTGGTGGTGCTATTCATGGGGAGCATGTGAGGATTGTCCCACCACTCAACTCTGGCTCTTATTACTACAACTACAAGGGCTTTTGTAGTATTGTCATGTGGTCTCAGCCAATTACGAGTTTCTATACCTAGACATTGGGAAGAACGGCAGAAACTCTGATAGAGGAGTGATAGCCCAGACAGAGTTCTACCGGTGGCTACAGACCTTTGCTCTGGGGGAACATCTCATGAGGCCATTCCCCATGAGCAACATGACCCCAAAGCAAAGGGTTTTCAATTACCGGCTGTCTCGTGCCAGAAGAGTGGTGGAGAATGCATTTGGAATAATGGTAAGCCCGTTCCGTCTCTTCCTAACGGCCATTAACCTGGCAGAATATAAACTGAACCACCTGGTGTTGTGCTGCTGCATTCTACACAACTTTTTAAGGAAGAATGCAGCCAGCTATCTGGCTTCAGTTTCGACTTAGGCCAACTTTTCATCTGAAACTGCAGTGATGATGGCTCTCGAAAGTGGCCGTGCTGGCTTACCCTCCCAAAGTGCCCGCGAAGTCAGACAAAAATATGTGGATTACTTTGTGGGTAGAGGGGTAATTGCTTTACAGCAAAATGTGGTGGATGTCCAATAATCTTTTTTTGAAAATTAAACTCATATTTCATTTAAATTACTGTTTGTGTTTCTTATCTGTCTCCTAGGTTCTCAAATGGCCTTTTCATTTTGGCCATTTTTTTCAATAGTGCAAACGGTGACAATCTCTTCTTCAGCTAACTATTATGTTGTGCTGGGGGTCTGTTACACACACACACAATGTTATTGTTGTTAATGTATGTAATGCATTAATGATAAAAATATTCATCCTTTTCAACTCCTTGAATTAATTGCTTGGAGTCCCTAAACTGGCCTGATTTTGGCACATTTTACAGCACATTATCACTGTAACTACACCAACTTAACAAATACACTGGTATTAAGCACTGAAATAAGATACCACACATTGTTGAGTATAAAACATTTTACTCCAAGCACATTCACATGTGCATTATAAACGGTTTTGGAACAAACCAACATCTTGGTGTATAACATGTATGTTTGACATTAATATGCCTTTTTTGGGGCCAAACAGGCATGTTTAAAAACATAACATACACATCCTCAACTCAGGAACTTACAAAGTTCAACTTTACTAAAGTGAAGCCCATATGAGACATTAGTATGTCAAAACTGTGTTGATCTTGCCTTCATCAGATGGGGTGATCTCACCCCTATAAAAGCCAAATGTTGAAGATGCACACAAATTGGGACTCAAAATTTGGATTTCCCTCATGATCCCATGCCTAGAATGTGTGTCTTTTCCCTACATCTTTTTTGCTAAAGCCCCAAAACACACAGTGTTTCAACATGTGCTATCTCCCAATCTGTCAGAGAGGTTACCTGGTTGGGCGTCGGTGCGTGCCGGGGCACGTTGGTGCATGCGTTCCTGTGTGTGCTGGGGCATGTGCTTCTTGGGGCACTGGCGTGTCTGATCCGGCTGGCTGTGGTGTACGCGGTGGTGCCCGGGCGCGCGTATGCGTTAGCGTGCGTCAACCTGCGGGCATTGCTATGCATGTGCCTGGTGGTGCTGGTGTGCGCGCCGGTGTCCGGGGGCGTGCTCAGGCACGTGCAGGTGTCCGTGCGTATCGCGCACGCACGTGCGTGGCGTTTGCCGCCAATAAGCCTATTTAGGTTTGTTGTAATCTCTGATCAGTGCTGCCTGATCAACAGCTCTTGTGCCAAGTTCCGTGATCCTCTCTGTGTTCCTGTGTTCCTGAAGTTCTGACCCGTTACGACCCGGTTTGCCTATTGGACCTCCTTGACTGCTGCCTGAACCTGACCCCGGCTTGTTGACCCCGCTTTTACCTGCTCCTCTTGTACTTCTGCTGCCAGCCCGTTACCGACCTCTGCCTGTGTGTGACCAGCCCTAACAAGCTCCTGCTCAGCATCTGTTTCCAGTGTTCCTGAGTACTACCTGCTGCCTGGAAGACCACCTCTCTTCCGGATCCTTACACCAGGCCTTCATACCACTCCGCACTCATGGGCTTCCTGTCTGCTCTATCAGGGGCCCCGAGTTGGATACGTAAGGGAGCCTACCCTCTGCCCAAGTGGACTCGCTTGTCTGGTAAGTGGGAGACCTGACACAATCACGTGATATCAATGTACGCGTTTTGTGGGTGCAACCCCTTCCTCCAAACTAAAGTAGGTGAGAGGAAGGGGTTGCACCCCCGAAACATGTCCATTGAACCCCCATGATGTTAGCTAGCACATGTTGACACACTGGGGCTTATTTAAGAAAGGCCAATCCACTTAGCCCTGCATTGCACTTTTAGTGCAAAGTGGTTTTGCCTTTTTGAAACAAGCCCCAGTGTGTCAACATGTGCTAGCTCCCATCATGGGGGATCAATGGACATATTTCGGGGGTGCAACCCCTTCCTTTCACCTACTTTAGTTGAGGAAGTGGTTGCACCCACAAAACACATACATTGATATCCTATGATGGGAGATAGCACATGTTGACACACTGTGTTGACACACTGTGTGCATCTTCAAAATTTGGAATTCATTTAAAACTGTAAAAACAGGTACAACATAACGACAACTATAAAAGGTGATTTTTGTTTAGATTTTCCCTAAAATATTGATGATGTTGCTCAGTCTTTTTTGAACATCATGTTTTGTTTCATTTGTTCCAAATCACGATTACAAACCATGATTTCACTGATCAGGATTTGTGCACTTGCACTGCTGAAGTGAGTTTCTTCTTCCACAACATCCACATCACCTAAAATAAAAAAATACCATTTATTAAAAATATGCAGGCATCCATCTATTACCTGAAGCTGTGGTCTCAGACACTGACCTGTGGTCGACACCATTTCTACAACTTTACTCAGCACTTCATGAACATCAGCATCAACATCTTCAGGGTGTGTGGTGGGTTGCCTTTCTTCATTAGGTGTGGGGTTACTGGTGTCCTCAGATGTCCCTCTTCTTTTCTCCCCTATGTGAATACAAAAAAGGTTTGGAGCTGAGGGACTCTCCTAGCTGCCAGGGGAAGAACTCCTCTAGTGAGAGTGGGGGGAGGCAAAGGGAAAGAAAAGACAGATTCTGGTGGTAGGGGACTCAATTCTTAGAAGGACAGAGAGGCCAATCTGTAACAAAGACTTGAAGTGCCAAATTGTATGTTGACTACCGGGCACTCGGGTTTGGCACATCACGGATATTGTGGACAGATTACTGGGAGGGGCTGGGGAAGACCCGGCTGTCATGGTGCACGTTGGCACCAATGAAAAAGTCAGAGGCAGATGGAGTGTCCTAAAGAATGATTTTAGGGACTTGGGAGCTAAATTGAGGAAAAGGACCTCCAAGGTAGTATTCTCAGGAATACTACCGGTACATCAAGCCACACCAGAAAGGCAGGGGGAGATTAGGAAAGTAAACAAGTGGCTGAAGAGCTGGTGTAGTACTATAGATCGGATGGACTGCACCTAAATGAGGAGGGTGCAGATCAGCTGGGAATGAAAATGGTCAAAAAGTTAGAGGGGTTTTTAAACTAGGCGATGGGGGGGGTCCAGAGGTAGAGATAGTCATCACGGAACATATTCCAGAGGGTAGTATTGGGGGCATTAGTGATAGGTTATAGTGATAGTTGCAATCTTGGAACACCCAATAAGAGGATAATATGCGACCAGTCTAAATGATGTGGCATGTTCACCAATGCCAGGAGCCTGGCGGACAAGATGGGTGAACTAGAGATACTGTTGTACGAGGAGGATTTGAATTTTGTGGGAATTTCAGAGACCTGGTTCAAAAGGGGGAGGGGTATGCCTATATATCAAGAATAATGTACAAGTGAATGTGAGAGATGACATCACTAAGGGAGCTAGGGAGGAGGTGGAATCCTTATGGGTAGAGCTCCAAAGAGATGAAGCTAAGGTGAAAATAATACTGGGAGTATGCTATAGGCCCTATCACAAACTGGATTAGCAGCAAGGATGGAAAGTGTTATCATAATGTGGATTTTATATATCCAGACAAAGACTGGGCGGAGGGAACCACACATTCATATAATGCCGCGTACACACGATCGCACATTCTGACAACAAAATCCATGTTTTTTCCGACATATGTTGGCTTAAACTTGTCTTGCATACACACGGTCACACAAATCTTGTCCAAAATTCTGAACGTCAAGAACTCACTGATGTACAACACGTACGATGGCACTATAAAAGGGTAGTTCAATAGCCAGTGCGCCACCCTTTGGGCTCCTTCTGCTAATCTCATGTTATTAGAAGTTTGGTGAGAGACGAATTGCGCTTTTCAGCCTTGTGCTTTTCAGATTGTTACTGCTCTTTAGTTTGTGCTTGTGGGTTTGTATCTGGTTTTCAGTGCGTGTAGTCAGTTTGCATTTGTTTTTCAATGCGTATTATTATAGTACATATTTGATTTTCAGTGCGTTCTTGTCCACTTGTTTCTGATTTTCAGCTCACTCTTCACAGGCCTTTCTGATTTTCAGTGCGTTCTGTTAGTTCGTTCTGACCAGCCTGCCCTTTTGAAGCCATGGTGCGGGTACATACTCGTCATAGAGTTCGTGCTGTGCAGGGGCTTGGTTTTGGGGTTCTTCCTTTGACCCAAGCCCAGTCCATGAACAGGGCGGGGAGGAGTTAATGGATGAAGAATTGGTTACTCCAGCGTGACCAATTCTCTCATATGCCTTTGTTGCGGGAGATCCGTGAGAATAATCCTGATGATTTCAGGAATTATCTCCAGATGACGGACCCCATTTTTCACCGTTTGTTGGCTTTGCTGTCCCCTTATATTAGCAGGCAGGACACCTGCATGTGGCAAGCCATCACTCCCGAGCAGGGGCTAGCCGACACGTTGCGGTACTTGGAGACAGGGAGAAGTCTGCAGGACATCAAGTTGTCGACAGACATCTCCCCCCAGACTCTGGGGATCATTATTCCAAACACCTGTTCTGCCATCATTCAGGTCCTGCAGAAGGACCATATTAGGGTAAGTTTTCTCCTTTAACATCACATTCTATGTATTTAATGTTTGCTAATGTATTGTATTTATTTCATCATTCCCTAATTACCATGATTGTAATATGCCGTGAATGTCCCCTTTGTTATCATGCATCCTTGAAGTTTTTAAACTTCCTTTTTTTTTCTTCATGCATATTTGCCTTCACTAACCTCCCCAGCATGCTATCCTGGGCCCATACACACCTAGCCTAGTCACTTAATAATGTATTTTGTCAGCTCCATAGTAATGCTTTACCCTAAATACCCCCTAAAATGTTTCCAAATGTTATTTGTATCCTTAAATTCATGCAGAGTGCCAGAGACTTTTTTTTGGGGTTCCAAAATCCCTCCCCCCAACCGCTAAGTCAACCAATACCAAAGAAGCCACACATTGTTGATTAGAAAAATTTTTACTCTGTGCACATTCACATGTGCGTTAGAAAAGGGATTTTGAACAAACCAACGTATTTTTAAAATACCATTTTGGCGTTTGACATTACAAAATAGCCTTTTTTGTGACAAACAGGCATGTTTAAAACCATAAAACAATACACAACTCAGGAACTTACAAAGTTCAACTTTGATAAATTGAAGGCAATATCAGACATTAGTATGTCCAAACTGTGTTGATCTTGCCTTCATCAGATGGGGTGATGTCACCCCTGTGAAAGCCAAATTTTGAAGATGCACACAAATTGGGAGTCAAAATGGGGATTTCCCTCCTGATCCCATGCCTAATGTCAACATGTGCTAGCTCCCATCATGGGGGATAAATGGACGTGTTTCGAGGGTGCAACTTCTTTTAATACAAACAGGCCTGAATAAATGTAGTTAACCTGAATCTGCCAAAAACAACGTATTAGTGGGCGAATGAGCAATGTTTACTATGAACGATTACTGTGCCCACGAACCTGAAAGTTGCCATTTTAAACTGTACAACAGTAAAGAAAAGCACATGGAGCAGCATGCAAGTAATAATAATAATAATAGGAACACACAACAACTACTTACTTTTTTGAAGAACTCTCTTGATCTTTCCTTACTGATCGTGCTCCCTCAATTTCAGGTCTGACCAGCGTTTCCTCACTTCATCCTTGGATCGTCGTACCACAAAATTCCTGTGCAGACTTTTCAAAACTTTAGTCATGATCTTGGCCTTTCTGACATTTGGGTTTGGGTAAGGTCCATGCTTCCCATCATAGTCGACCCTCTTCAAGATGTCCACCATCTCCCCCATCTCTATAAAGGACATATTTGAGACCTTAAATCTCCTCCGGGATCGGGACGTTTGTGGCTCTGGCCTTTCGCCGTTGCTGCTGTTGCTGTCTGCATGCACTTGCTCTTTCTCTGCCATGTGCTCTCCCACTGCGCCGAAAGACAAGGGGTGGGGTATAGACTAGAAAGAATGTCTGGGGCGGGCGGAGTTTCACGCATGCGCAGTGTATATAAAGCGTAACACGCGTGCGTCGTACGTAGATCTGTGAGCGGAGGAAGGAGTAGCCGAAGCGCTGATTGTTCTAACAAAGGTACAATTTTAACTTGGTGCATCAGTGGCCTATGCTGCTTCTAGATTGAGGCCTATATTGGGGCAAGATTAGGAGAGTTTATCCTGACATTAGGGTTTGTCTTGTGTTGTGTCATGCAGAGAAAATAGATGGCTTCAATGATCACAACTTCCTCGCCCTATTCATAGACAAGTACAGGGAGCTGTCCTGTCTATGGAAGGTGAAACATGCGCATTATAATCATAAACAAAAGAGGCAGGCAGCGCTGGAGAAACTGCTGGAGTTGGTGAAGCCGCAGATCCCCACGGCAAACCTACCCTTATTTGAAGCCAAAAATTAGTGGGCTGAGGAGCACTTATAATAGGGAGCACAATAAGGTCCAGGATTCCATGAGATCAGGAGCAGCAGCAGATGCCATTTATGTCCCCAGGCTGTGGTACTATTACAGACTGCGTTTTGTGTCAGACCAGACTGAAGTCAGGCAATCACGCTCAATCCTTCCTTCCACTCTTCCTTCCACGCTTCCTTCCACCACAGCTGAGGCTTCCGTCGTCCAACCTGGGCCTTCCAGCCAGGAAGAAGTGGAGGAGCCCAGCTTGAGCCAGGTATAGCATTGTTCTACATATTTCTTGTCGTAAAATTAATGATGTTAACTAGATGTTGTTATTGATCACTAATTGCTGATTTAATAAAGTGCTTTAGATATCAATAGAGAGTAGTGGCCAAAAATGTTTGGGACAAGAATGAAAAATGCTGGGGTCAGAATGATAGCCTTTTCTATTTGTTAACATTCAATTTGCAACAGTCTTGAGCTGAAAATTGTGTGTGATTGATGAATAAAAAACTAAAACTATGTCGTTTTTTCATACACAGGAAAGCCTCAGCCAGGAGAAGGGCATGGAATGTGGCAGCCAGGAGGAGGCTGTGGAATGTGGCAGCCAGGAGGTGGCAGGGGAAAGTGGCAGCCAGGAGGTGGCGGGGGTAAGTGGCAGCCAGGAGGAGGCAGGGGTAAGTGGCAGCCAGAAGGTGGCCCGGCCCAGTAGCCTGACCGAATGCCAGGTCCCTCCCTTTCGCCTTCCAACCAAAAGGCCCAGGAAGGGGAATAACGTGGAGGAGGCAATGCTTGGGCTGATTTGGGAGGCTAATGCTCCCCTCAGAACCACCCCCACTCTTTAAGAGGTCTTTGCCTCCATGGCTGCATGCAAAATGCAGGAAATGGAGGAGGGCCAACGCCTCATCTGTGAGAAAATTATGTATCTGATCCTAAATAAGGGGTTGAGGGGCCAACTCACAACCAAAACCCACCTGTGTGAGTTTGACCATCCTCCTCCTCCTCCACCTCCTACCACAACTCCAAAACCACAGCCTGGAAGCAAGCCTGGAAGGAAAAGTGGAAGGAAGACAAGAGTGTGATGGCCTGAGTTCAGTCTGGTCTGACAAAAGATGTAGGCTGTTGTATGACCACAGCCTGGGGACATATATGTCATCTGCTGCTGTTCCTGATGTCTTGTAGTCCGGGACCAGATTGTGCTCACTATTACATGGACTCCTCAGGCTACCAATTTTGGCTGCAAAATAGTTGATGTGTGCCCTGGGGTACAAAGGCTTTGCCAATGTCACCAGTTTCTCCAGCGTTGGATTCCTCTTTATTTTATTATGACCCATAATAAATGGCTATTTTGGATTCACAAATACTTGCCTATGTGTTTTACTTAAAAAAGGACAGTTTGTTTATTAGTATGCAGGTACATTTCCTAAATACAATGTCAAATTAACAAGGGACACCAACACCAACCAACCTCCTTGAGGTTAAAAAAATACAAGATAATAATGGTGCTGTGTTAACTTGACACACAAAACAAAAAACAATATTATGTAGAGCACTAGAAAAAATATTAAAAAAGCAGGAGATCTTGATAAAAAAAAATCACTATAAACAAAAATTAAAAACATTATTATGGAGATCTGTCGAAAAAAATAAAAAAAAATATTCAGGAGATCACGAGAAATAATAAAGAAAACATTTTTTTAAATTCTTTAAGTATGTAAACAGTAAAAAAGGAGGACAGACCATACTGGACCCATAAAGAACGAGGAAGGACATCTGGTTACAAAGGATGGGGAGATGGAAAAGGTATTGAATTTATTCTTCTCCTCAGTCTTCACGAGGGAATCGGGGGGCTTCAGTAACCAAAACTGCAGTGTTTATCATCATGACACATCACAGGAAGCACCTCCATGGTTAAAACAGGATAGAATTAAAATTAGACTTGGGAAACCTAACATTAATAAATCACCCCCCCTGGCTCCTTATATCTCAGTGATGTACTCGAACGGGCTTATCATTACCGCACTTAGCAGTGACCGGCCCAGACGCACTACAGGACTACCCATGTCTTTTCAGGACCTTACTCTGCACCCCTTGTAAGTACCATCCTGGGATGGCTGTGATCCAGCCATATCACTGTTATTGTCTTCTAATTTAAAACTTTCATGGGTTACTCTTACAACCACATCCCCCGTTTGTTTATCCACAGACCTAGCCTCTACATGGATTAACTCCCGAGCTCAATCTGCACATGCACACATATGGCAATATTGTTTCTTCCTTTCATGGTGATGCAAACTGTTGTGGCCTGAACTGCGATTATTCAGGTATGAACATAGTCCTTCTATTAACCTCTACCTTTGCCCTCTGACTTCTAGAATTATTTACTTGCCCTTGGTAAGCTTTTACTACATAGCACTTGTTTCTACTTTGCAGATAATATAGCATGTTGTAGTGCCTGCAACTTGGCTTTAGTTTGTGTGGCGAAGCCACAACACGCCCCCCCATGTCTGTGGGTTGGATCAGTGTGGATAGAGTTGGGCCAGCCGATGCTCTCAGGTCCTTGTCTCCATCTGTTAGACCTGGGGTATTCGACACCGCTACTGCAGCGATCTTGACACAAATGCTCCGTTACTGATGGGTAGGTTGCATTTTTCTCATCCACGGTCACAATAAACCAAATGATATATATGTGATACCTGCAAATATCACTTATACACGATTGCTTTTTGTACTCATTTTGTTTGTATTTCATTGTATAATAGTTCTATGATCCACGACCTGTCTCTGATGAAGGGACATTATGCCTAAGTCCCGAAACGCGTAAGATTTCGTGGCAAGACCATTGAATAGAGTTTTTGAAATTCATACATGCAGTATATCGTTGTATAGTTTTTATAGATTGTATGACACTGCTTTTTGTTACTCTTGTCTCACTGACGCTCTATGTCTTTTATGATACCTTTCTACTTAATAAAATAAATTTCTAATTTTAATTTAGTTGCCGTTAAAGTCCCTCCAACTCTTTGGGGGTAACCTCCTATATATATTTCGACTTTGGGGATGTTGGCAACAACAAAGATATAGTTGAACAGCACTTTTTTTCCTTCTTCTTAATAAATCACCGGGACCAGATGGCTTGCACCCGAGAGTACTTAGGGAACTCAGTCAAGTAATAGCCAGACTAATTTTTACTGAACAAAAAGAAATACCCCCTAAATGGGACCTTGAAAGACCACCAACTCTGATATAAAAATGATTAACTTTAATAACACCGCATATTTCAATACAAATGAGTAAAAAGACGTATAGCATCTGTACAGTACATACGTAATACACAAGAACATAACACAAAAAAGATCATAGTATACAAAGTAACATCAGTACTCTACAATGGGTAGTGTACCCTGATACCCTCATTTTTACTGACAGTCTACTGACTGGAATGGTACCAGCTAATTGGAGAAAAGCCAATGTAGCAACAATATTTTTAAAAGGGCCCAAAATACATCCCTGTGAATTACAGACCAGTTAGCCTAACATCAATAGTATGTAAACTCTTGGAGGGGACGATAAGGGACTATATACAAGATTTTAGTAATGAAAATGGTACCATTAGCAGTAATCAGCATGGATTCATGAAGAATCGTTCTTGCCAAACCAATCTATTAACCTTCTATGAGGAGGTGAGTTGCCATCTAGATAAAGGAAAGCCCGTAGACGTGGTGTATCTGGATTATGCAAAAGCATTTTTTTCGTAATTCCTTTATTTCTTTTCAAGATGATACAGTTTAACAGTCAAAAACAGATGACAGTGGTTATAATAAAAACAGAAACGTGTAACAGATAGGGTTAGATGTTATATCAGCAGTGTCAAATATTGATTCTCTGGGTTCTGCGCTCTGTAGGATACATGTAAGGGTAAAGCTGTGTGATGGAGCTGTCTGTGCGCTAAACAGGGGAGGCTTCCAGACTGTTACCTTAATAAGCCACTATGGCTAGTATAGCTACCAGAGCCATACAGTGAGAAACACATTCACAGCTGTCTGGGATGGTTACCTCCCGAGTACCAGCCATGGGACACAACAGACAGGTGATGTAAAATAGGATATTTAAATTATCTGACTAAACCAGCCCATGACTTGGAGCAATTAAGGGAAGGGAGGACAAGGGTAGAGAGGAAGGGTGGGGGGATAGTACTCCCCGGATGGGGGGGAGGAGGGGGTAAGGAAGTGTAGGTAAGAAGGTAGCGGGGTAGAAGGGTGAAGAGGGGGGGAAGGAAAAGGAAGATGGTAGATGGTGCCCCCCGACTAGGGGGTAACTCGAGCCTCAGGGATTAATCAGGCTGTGCAACCTCTAGGAGGTATGCTTCGGTGTAGATGTAATGTTGCCATGGTCGCCATGTCTCCTGAAAGGCTCCTCCCTACCATAGAAGGTGGCAGTGAGATCCTCCATGTTTCTTAGTTCATTCACCTTGGCAAACCACAGGGATTTCGTCTGTGGAATCTCCGATCTCCAACACAAGGGGATGCATGCCTTAGTAGCGTTTAATAGCTGCATGGTAAGGGAGGCTTTATATTTCTTGATGGGTCACTTAGAGAGGTGCAGCAAGCAAGCCCTGGGAACCCTCTCCAGAGTGACATCAGTCAGGTGCCTGATCATGTGCCACCTTCAACCAATAGGGTTTGATTTTGGGGCAGTCCCAAAAGATGTGGAGCATCATTCCCTCTTCCACACCACAATTCTAGCAAGGAAGGAGGGGATAAACCCTTCTGCTGGTGAAATCAGGGAGGAGTAGATTAGTGATAGACAGGGACAGATCGGTTCTCTGCGGTGGCAGATTTGTTGCAGTTCTGTGAGCTGACGTGATGTGTCCGGGGTCTGTGCGCACCGGCGCAAAAATTTATGCAGTTGGAGACCGCTCCAGAAGTCCAGCAGGGGGTCTGTGGCAGACACTCCCACTTCTGCTGTAAGTTGGCCGTCCGGGCCCAGAAAGTCGTGAAGGTGAAGCTGCCTCCCTGCAGTCAAATGCTCAAAAATAGGATTTTGATGGCCAGGTGGGAAGTCTGGATTATCTAAGATTGGCACCATAGGGGAGGGCATCGGGGATACTGAGGAGTGTCGGAAGGCATCTCTGGCCACCTGTATTGTGCTTCCTAGCGTGGGAGGGTCAGTGAGGTCTCTTGGCAGAGGGGTGGCGATCCATGGCCAGCTCTTGGCCATTCCGTCGAAGTCTTCCAACTCCATCGCCGCCCACTGTTTAGCCTCTGCGTGGTAATGCCAGTGGACCACTCTAGTGAGATGTGCCACCCTGTAGTAGGCCTTCTTGTCTGGGAGGCCAACTCCGCCCCTGTGCTTTGCCATATGGAGGAGTTGCAGTCTGATACGTGGTTTTCGATGCGACCAGACAAAGTCGCAAAACATTGAGTCGATTCGCTTAAAGAATGGAGGGGGTATGTGGATGGGAATGGCTTGTAATAGGTATAATACCCTAGGCAAGGTGGTCATCTTAATAGCATTGCATCGTCCAAACCATGTCAAAGTAAGGGAATGCCAGTGGTGGAGGTCTGTTTTAAGACGGAGGAGTAGTGGGGCGAAGTTTGCCTGATACAGGTCAGAAGGGTCGGGGGTAATGTCGACTTCCAGATAGGGAATAGTGTTGGTGGCCCAGCATAGTTGGTATTCTGAATGCAGGCGACGGACAATGTCTTTGCCCACTGTGACGTTAAGGAGGGTGGCTTTGGAATCAGTTAATTTGAAACAAAGAGAGGGCCCTGCACTCCTGTATGGAATGAAGTAGGTTAGGGAGTGAGGTGAGTGGGTCTGTTAGGAAGAAAATTAGGTCACCCACAAAGGCGGCTACTTTATGGGACCCAGAAGGTTTGTGGTAACCAATAATGCCTGAATTTGCCCTTATTCTGCATAGGAGGGGCTCCAGTGTGAGTATGAAGATCAGCGGGGACAGGGGGCAGCCCTGTCATGTACCGTTGCAAATGTTAAAGTAGCTGGACCTTGTCTCATTGACTTTGACTGCAGCCATAGGGTGGGAGTAAAGGGATAGGATCCAACTAAGCATCGGCAAACGAAGACTGATATGTTCTAGGGTGGCCTGTATAAAGGACCAATCTACATGGTCAAAAGCCTTCTCCGCGTCTGTTGACAGCAGAAGAAGGGGTTTCCCTGATGTCTTGGGTGCATGGAATTGGTTTACCACCCTGATGGTTTTATCACGGGGTTCCCATTGCGGAAAGAAACCCGCTTGGTCCCTATGGATTAGGCTTGGTATATGTAAGAGTATCCTATTGGCCAGTATCTTGAGGAACAATTTTAGGTTGGTGTTCAAGAGAGCTATCACAGCTCCCACACCGCAGTGGGTCTTTCCCCTCCTTCTGGATAAGGGATATATAGGCTCTTAAGGTGTCTATCGGGAAGGAATTGCCTTCTGTGATCGAGTTGAGGGCAGATACCAGAGGTTGAGAAAGCGTCTCAAAAAAGGCTTTGTAATATGTTGGTGTGAAGCCGTCAGGGCCAGGGGCCTTCTTTGGTTTCGAGTTTGCCAGTGCTACACCCAACTCCGCTGTTGTAATAGGTTCCTCCTGATTCGTGGTCGGGAGTGAGGGCATGCCAGAGGTGGCTAGGTATGACTGTGCAGTAAATCCCCCAGCGGAGTTATGGTCATCAGGAGGTGGCCTGTCTAAATTGTAGAGACCTTCATAGAATAACCGGAACTCCGCCGCTATATCCGATGATGTGGTCACTTTTTGGCCAGAGGACGTCAGGATGTGGGAGATATAGGTTTTGGTGTGGGGACCTCTCAGTGCCCTGGCCAGCAACATGCCAGGTTTATTGGAGAATTTGAAGAGTTCCTGGTGGGTAGAAAGTGTGAGACTAGCCTTATGGGAGCACTCTAGGGAACAGATCTGAGTAAGAAGTTTGTACGATGTGTTCTCTCCCGTTTAAGGCGGGCACATATTTTATTAGGGTGCCCCTTACAACCGTCTTGTGGGCCTCCCATACCATCAGGGGGTTGGCGACTGAGGCTTTGTTGATGGAGAAATACTCCTGCAACCTGGCCAGTACCTCTGAGAAGATCTCCTCTGATTGCAGCAGAGCCTCATTTAGTCTCCACGAAGGAGGAGTCCGGGTCACCAGGCCCAACTGAAGTGTCAGGTGTATCAGTGTATGGTCCGAGAAAGAGATAATGTCGATCCAGGGGATGTAGCAGTCGCCAAGGGTCTATCAGGCGCAGGGCATGGAGATCTGCTTTCATCCACTTGAGACACGTATACGAGAGATGGGAGACGCCACGCGAGGCGTCCAATGATGGATCCATCGCAAAATTGAGGTCCCCCTAAAAATGAGCATCCTCTCCGTGAACTCCAACAGCTGAGCAGCTTCCGCAAGAATTGCGGGTGATCCACATTGGGGAAGTATACATTGGTGAAGGTGACCTGCATGTCAAACACTCTCCCTTTCAGGAGAAGGAAGCGGCCCTGTGGATCCACCAACTGCACCTCAAACGTCCACGGTAGTGACTTTGCCAAAATGATGCTGACCCCCTTGGACTTGGAGATGGGAGATATGCTGTGGTATGCCATCGGGAATGCCCCATTGGTCAATTTAGCAATACGTTCACCATGGAAGTGCGTTTCCTGTAAAAAGGCAATTTGGGTTCTGCCTTTGCACAAGTCAGCTAGGAGCTGAGAGCGCTTTTCTGGTACGTTAAGGCCACGTACATTGAGGAAGGTGACCTTCAGGAGACCCATATTGCTGTCTAGCGTGGTGGCGACCACTGTTAGTAAAATTAAGAAAGTAGTGGTCTCTGGCCAGGAACCTCACCCAGTTGAGGGGCAACACCACCGGAAGGGGGAAGGGACAATGAGAGCGATAGAGGAATAGGGAGAAAAAAAAAGGTTGGGGAGAGGGAGAGGGGGTAGGGGAGAACTAGTCTTCAAATGCGATTACTCTATGGACCCCCGATTAGCACTGGTGGTGCCCAAGCGGGGGGCCGCCCTAATTGGGGGCGGTCAGAGCGGTAAGGGTTGCTTTAAACCAAGAAATGGTATAACAGGTCAATGGAAACAAAAGAATCATTATGTTAGGAGATGCACAGGATGAAGGCAGTGAGAACCACATAAAAGATAACATTAGAACCAACTTAACAACATATATGCACAGCTCTTATTAACAACTGGTGCTTATACAGTAAATAATGAGGTCTAGCTTATGTAGCCACACAGTGTTGATGCGCCAGGAGGTATCCCCGGGGCAAAAGGACTCCACGTACGCGACATGCACCAACAGGTAGAGTATGCACAGAGTCCGTGCGCCCCGCCCCCAAGCACCAGGACTGGGGCACTATCCTCGCGTGAAAGTAAACACTTGCTGTATTAAGGAGAAAAAATTTGGTTAAGAATGCAATGACAAGAATAGGTACATTGGTAATGACATTATGTCAACCTGATAGAGGCCTTTCTGCCGGACAGACCCCACTATTTCCCCAACATAGGGAGGTCAGCATCCAATGCCTGCTGAGGGAGGGGTAGGGGTCAGTGAACACCCAGGTGGACCCAGAAAACGGGTCTCTACGTGGTGAAGTTAGGCATGGCCCTCATATTAGCTGCCATAGGAGACTAAACATGGCCCATGATTCGGGGCATGAGGCCTGTCCGCCGGACCCCAGCCTACATAGCCAGCCCCCCCATCGCATGCCAGGAAGGAATGCAGACCGGGGGACGGCAAGCAGGACTACGTGAGCCAACTCATGCTGCGGCCTAATACCATATAGAGCAAAATTGCCCCCCGTCCCACAAAAGGAACCCCCCTGTGCAAAAGTCACACAGGATTAAAAGTTCTGCCTCTGCTGGAAGCATGTCGGGACAGTCATTAAAAAGAAAAAAAGGGGGGGAAACGAAACCCCCCAAAGTCAACAGGAACGTGTCCCATAGATAGCCAGGATCTTGAGAGTGGTCAGGTCTGTTCCGAAAGGGGCCATAAAAAGGGAATACCATAGTCTTACCAGTCCGTGGAGTAGGGAAAGCGGTCAGGCCTCAGATGATTTTGGATCTGATCTGGCAGACTTACGATTTGGGGCACGTGAATGCGATCATCTGACCTATTGTTGCCTTGGCAAAGGTGGGCCAGGTGTCTCTTGTGAGAGCAGATAATTAAACCAGTTGGGGACACTGACAGCTGGCTTGGTGATGAAGCTAAACAGATGGAACTCCAATCCTTGCTTCCTGATGATCAGGTGGAAGGGATGGCCCCAACAGTATGTGGCTTCAGCTTCCCATATTGCCTCCAGCAGCGGTCACAGCAGTCCTTGCATGACACAGGTTTGGAAAGATCCATATGGGGGCTCCGTCAAAGTCGATCAGGCCCTTTTCCCACGCCAAGTGTAGGATCTCTTCCTTGATGGTAAAAAAGTGCACCCTGCGGAGAACATCACGCGGGAGATCCATGGTGGCAGAGGCCCGTGGTGCTGAAGGTGGGCCTCATCTAGTTCTAGGTCAGCAGTAGGTGGCTTACCCAGGACCTGGTTTAGGATAGCTACAACAGCAGTGCGGAGATCTGGACCCATGGTGGCCTCAGGGATGCCTTGGAGGCAGATTGTTCAGCCTGCTCTTGTTCTTGCTGTCATCGAGCCACAGTTGGACATCTACAATATGGCGGTGGAAAGCCCTATGTTCTGTCTCCAGGGTGGTGATGCGGGCATCAGTGGTGGCACTGGAGGATTCTATCACTGTTACCCCCTCCTTCACTGTGTCGACTTGCTGTCTCAAATCATGCAGCTCCCTTGTGAGAGCGTTCACTATTGAGGCTGCCATGGCATTTACGTCACTTGTTCCCCCTGTACTCTCAGTGTTCAGCTGTGTGCCTGTGAAAGGGATGGCAGGGGACTGTATTGGGGAGTGTGCCCTGTGGATGTGAGGGGGAAAATCCTCCTCCACTGCTGCGGCCCCTGCCTGTGTGCCCTTCTTACTTGATGCTGTGGCGCTTGCCGGAGGAACTCATGGCGGTGCCATCTTCGTCCGTGTGGCCAGCGAGGAGACGGGGTGCTGCCGCAGGAAATAATGTGTTATTTCAGGTCCCCTCCATTCCTCAGTGGCCAGTGGGTGTTTGCGGTCCCCTGGCATGTGAAGCTGGCTCATCTGGAGTGAGCTACGGGTGGTTCTCAGCCCATTCCTGTGCAGAGCTCCTGCCGGTGCATCCTCACGCTGCCATAGCTAAGCCACACTCCCTTGCAAAAGCATTTGACACAGTTCCTCATAAACGCTTAATGTACAAAATAAGGTCCGTTGGCATGGACCATAGGGTGAGTACATGGATTGAAAACTGGCTACAAGGGTGAGTTCCGAGGGTGGTGATAAATGGGGAGTACTTGGAATGGTCAGGGGTGGGTAGTGGGGTCCCCCAGGGTTCTGTGCTGGGACCAATCCTGTTTAATGTGTTCATAAATGACCTGGAGGATGGGGTAAACAGTTCAATCTCTGTATTTGTGGATGATACTAAGCTAAGCAGGGCAATAACTTCACTGCAGGAGGTGGAAACCTTGCAAAAAGATCTGAACAAATTATTGGGGTGGGCAACTACATGGCAAATGAGGATCAATGTAGAAAAATGTAAAATAATGCATTTGTGGGCCAAAAATATGAATGCAATCTATACACTGGGGGTAAAACCTCTGGGGGAATCTAGGATAGAAAAGGACCTGGGGTCCTAGTAGATGATAGGCTCAGCAATGGCATGCAATGCCAAGCTGCTGCTAACAAAGCAAACAGAATATTGGCATGCATTAAAAAGGGGATTAATTCCAGAGCTAAAACAATAATTCTCCCGCTCTACAGGACTCTGGTACAGCCTCACCTAGAGTATGCTGCCCAGTTCTGGACACCAGTCCTCAGGAAGGATGTACTGGAAATGGAGCGAGTACAAAGAAGGGCAACAAAGCTAATAAAGGGTCTGGAGGATATTAGTTATGAGGAAAGGTTGCGAGCTCTGAAACTGAACGGGAGAAGAGACGCTTGAGAGGGGATATGCTTTCAATTTACAAATACCTTTCTGGTGACCCCACAATAGGGATAAAACTTTTTCACGGAAGGAAGTTTAACAAGACTCGTGGCCACTCATTAAAATTAGAAGAAAAGAGGTTTAACCTTAAACTACGTAGAAGGTTCTTTACTGTAAGAGCAGCAAGGATGTGGAATTCCCTTCCACAGGTGGTGGTCTCAGCGGGGAGCATCGATAGTTTCAAGAAACTATTAGATAAGCACCTGAATGACCACAACATACAGGGATATACAAGGTAATACTGACATATAATCAAACACATAGGTTGGACTTGATGGACTTTTGTTTTTTTTCGACCTCACCTACCATGTAACTATACTTAGCAGACAGATATGTTAGGCAAGAAATAGTAATATGAAACATAGCTTGGAAGTGTCTTTCTGTTTTGGCAGAGTTCCAAGCTGAAAACATGATTTTTTCCCTTTCAAAAGCTGGAATACTTACCTGTTTTGTGCAAGTTTCACACATTGAATAAACCCCTAGTATCCACTTGAGCACCTGTGCGGGACACCATAACAAGGGTGTTATGGTGTCCCACACTAGTGGTCCTGCGTCCAGATATGTAAACAGCTGCTGAGTGTCCTCTCCTGATACTGAATAAAGTTGATATTTCATTATAGTTTCAAACACATCTAGACAACAAACAATAAACGAACATAAAACTTGGCATTTTAAACTGTACAACAGTAAAGAAAAGAACATGGACCAGCATGAAAGAAATAATAATAATAATAGGAACACATGACAAATACTTACTTTTTTACAGCACTTTCCTGATCTTTCTATACTGATCTTGCTCCCTCATTTTCAGGTCTGACCAGCGTTTCCTCAATTGATCCTTGGATCGTCATACCCCAAAATTCAGGTGCAGACTTCTGACAACTTTAGCCATGATCTTGGCCTTTCTGGAATTTGGGTTTCTGTACGGTCCATGATTCCCATCATAGTCTGTCCTCTTTAAGATGTCCACCATCTCCACCATCTCTTCAAAGGACATATTTAAAGCCTTATATCTCCTCCTGTTCGGGAACTGCCTTGCTCCGGGCTTTCCTCATGGCTGCTATTAGCGTGCACCTGCTGTCTCTCCGCCATTTGCTCTCCCACTGCCACGAAAGAGAAGCGGCAGGGAATACACTAGAAAATAGGACAGGGGCGGAGTTTGACACAGTGTATATAAAGCCATAACGAGCGGTCATTGTAACGGCCGTAGTAACGATCTGTGAGTGGAGGACATACGATCGTTATCGTACAAAGGGGCGTTCAAACAAAGGTACAATTGTAAATTGGGGCATCAGTGGTTAGTGGCCTATACTGCTTCTAGATTGAGGCCTATATTGGGACCAGGTTATGAGAGTTGAGCCTGACATTAGGATTTGTCTTGTGTTGTATCTTGCAGATAAAATGGTGGATAAATATACTGCCCCTGACTTCCTCCCTGACTTTATTGAACAATACCAGGAGCTGCCATGTTTATAGCAAGTTAAATGCAAGGATTACTCCAATAAAATCAAGAGGATGGCAGCGATGGAGAAACTGTTGGAATTGGTGAAGCCTATGTATACCACGGCAGACATAAATTATTTGAATGCCAAAATTGGTAGCCTGTGGTGCACATATAATAGGGAGCGCAAGAAGGTCCAGGATTCCCTGAGATCCGGAGCATCAGCAGATGACATATATGTCCCCAGGCTGTGGTACTACCACAGCCTGCATTTTTTGTCAGACCAGACGGACACAGGCCATCACTGTCAACACTTCCTTCCACATCAGCTGAGGCTCCTGAGGTCCACCCTGGGCCTTCCACGCAGGAAGAAGATGTGGAGGAGCCCAGCTTGACCCAGGTATAGCATTGTTGAACACATTTCTTGTCAAAAATTTAATGATGTTAACTAGATGTTATTGATACCAAATTTCTGATTTAACAAAGTGCTTTACATACTAATAGACTGTAGTGGCCAAAAATGATTGAGACAAGAATGAATAATGCTGGGGTCAGAATGATAGTCTTTTCTATAAGATAACATTCAATTTGCAACAGTCATGAGCTCAAAATTGTGTGTGATTGATGAACAAAAGCCTAAAACTATGTACCATTTTCATACACAGGAAAGTCTCAGCCAAGAGGAGGCTGTGCTAAGCAGCCTGACTGAATGCCAGGTTCCTCCCCTCCGCTCTCCAATAAAAGGGCCAGGAAGTCCAAAAACCTGGATGATCTCATGGCTGCATTTCTCCGGCATGCAACAACTGTGATTAGCATGGTCCCTGATTCCCAGGAGGCTTTTGGCTGCATGACAGGGAATAGATTAAAAGAAATGGAGGAGGATCAGCGCTGTATGGTGAGGAAATCATCCTTCATGCCCTGAACAAGAGGAAGAGGGGCCTAATCACCCCTAAAATGTACCTCTGCCCTGATTAGGCCCCTCTACTCCTGAACAAGGGGAAGAGGGGCCTAATCACCCCTAAAACGCACCTCTGAGAATTTGAACATCCTCTTCCACCACCTCCACCAACACAACAGCCACCTCACCCACCACAGCAGCATGGCAGAACATGCCCAATGCAGCAACAACACCCTCAACAAGGCCACTGGACTGGGGATTACCAACACTATCATTTATAATTTTATTTTAATTTTTTTTTATTTTGGTGCAGAGAATGCATTTTTGATTTAATTTCTTTAAATTGTGTTGAAGGAAGTGTTGAGAGTGATGGCCTGGATTGGGTGTGGTCTGTCAAAAAAACACAGGCTGTTGGAAGACCACAGCCTCAGGACATATATGTCAACTGCTGCTGCTCCCGATCTCTTGGAGTCCAGGACCGTATTGTGCTCCCTATTAAATGGACTCCTCAGGTTACCAATTTTTACATTCAAATAATTGATGTCTGCCCTGGGGTACAAAAGCTTCACCAACTCCAACTGTTTCTCCATCATTGCCTTCCTCTTGAATTTTATATGACCTTGTGCTCCCTATTGAATAAAAAATTTAGGGTTTGCAAAATACTTGGCTATGTGTTTTACTTTAAAAAAGGACAGGTTGTTTGTGAGTAGGCAGGTACATGTCAAAAAATACAATGTCAAATCAACAAGGGACACCAACATAGTTGTATCTTTGAGCTTTAAAAATACGAGATAATAATGGTGTTGTGGTAACTTAACACAAAAGAAAAAAAATAATCTGGAGATCTCTAGAAAAAAAAAAGAAATACGTTTGTCAGAACTCTGTGAATATCACCAGCAAAGCAGCTTCATTATTATACCATTATTAAGAAGAAGAGAATGTGCTGCATTGAGAGATTTCATAATTTGCCACGTTACGAATGTGATATCTCCATTACAGACGCTAGTTTTACGAGACTGAGTGCTTCCAGCTCGTCCTTGCTTCTGAGCATGCGTGTTTGTACTTTTGTCTGATGGACTCGTGTACACATGGTCAGATTTTCTACAAACAGTATGACATCCAACATTTCCAGTTGGAAAGTCCGATCGTGTGTATGGGCCTTTAGACATGACAACAAGCTAAGGAAACAGGCAGTGACTGGTGACCCACTTTTTTAAATTAGCAACATAAAGCCCTTTGTTTTCAATGAGCCAGATGGAGAAGAGAGATAAAAGAGGGGGGAGGCATGAGGAGGAGGAGAGGATGAGGAGGAGAAGATTATTGAAGAAGAGGTGGTGCTAGGAGGAGAAGAAAGTAAGGAGATGAGAGGAGAAGAATAAGAGGAGTGGAGGGGGGGAGAGGGGAAGCAGTGAAGTGGAACTGAGAAGGGGTGAAGAGGATGAGGAAAACAGAGGGAGAGAGGAGGTGTGATGAGTTGATGTAAGTAAATCAGGCTGAGTTCAGTTTGCAGGAGGATTGGCTAACCTAGCTGGAATTCTGTAAAGCCAAGCCTTAACAGCAAACCCCATTAAAGTCTACGAGTGGTAAGTTGTTTTTCAAGGCCAATAGGAAAGCTATTGTTGCAAAAAGGGCATGGGAGCTGAGCACTCCCACCTGTACCAATGCAAAAAAACACCAGTCTGCAGGAAGATGGTCTTTTCATATGGCTTAAAGTATATGGGAAACTTTTTACTTCTTAAAAAAAAAAAAAAAAAACATTCAGTTTAAAAAAAGAAATGCAAGGCAAAATGCTTGTGCATATTTACACCCCTGAAACCTCTGTTCTCAGGTGCATAAAGGGCTTAGAGAGGTGGGGGTAGAGACTCTTTGGGGTTCATTTACTAAAGCTGGAGAGTGCAAAATCTGATGCAGCTGTGCATAGAAACCAATTAGCTTCCAGTTTTTTTTGTCAAAGCTTAATTAAACAATGGAAAAAATAGTCATAGGGTATCTTCTGTTAGTGCTAAACTTCCAGTAATAATGTGATAATAGCAAATAAACAACCCTTTAAAAAATCCACTTGAGTGCAATGAAATGCATCAGGGCAGAGCCTAGGGACATCAGCAGAGATAGGCCGAACACCCCCCGGTTCGGTTCCCACCAGACCTCCCGAACATCAAAAAAGTTTAGACCTGAACCGCGAACAGTGTTAAAATCTATGGAACCCAAAATTGCAAAATGAAAATTGCCCATTTTGAAGGCTTATATGAAATTATTGGCCATGAAAAGGATATGAGGGCCCAGGTACTACCCTGTGGGACATGGACCAATGCCATTTTTTTTTGTTAGATATAGTTTTTAAAGGAGCAGTGATTTTAATGATGCTTAAAGTGAAACAATAAAAATGAAAAATTCCTTTAAATTTAGTGCCTGAGTGTCCCCTTAGTCTGCCCGTAAAGTGGCATATCTTTACCATGTATAGAACCTGCTGCAGCAAAATTGACATTTATAAATCAATAAAAAATGACATTTAAATTGAAGCTTCCTTTATTTAGTAAACAACAGCTTGGGGAACCAGTCTGTATGGGATGAGGCCACATTTTAGTGCCCTTGGAACAAGATTAGAGATTTTTGGGATACATTTTGGTGTCTCTTTGGCAGACTTTGAATGGAAATAACAAAGTTTTGCACCACAGTGAGTAAGCCTTATGTGAAGAAGCCAATTTATAGTACATTCAGGCCAAGATTAACTTATTCATTTACTTTTAGATAAACCTCGGTGTCTCTTTTGCAGACTTTGGATAGAAGTAACAGGTGTGGGAAAATTGGGCTTTGGGTGTTGGTGGTGCATTCACTGCATAACCTTCTAGATGTACTCTTGATGAAAGCAAGAATTGGCCTTGCTGTAAAAAATTGAAGTTTAATGCCCTGGTCAAACAGTTGCAGAAAAATTGATCTTTGGGTGTTGGTGGTGCCTTCACCCCATAACCTTCTAGAGGTACACTTGATGAAAGCAAGAAATTTGACGCCCCTGTCACTAGAAATGGACCTAACACCCCCCTTCCCCCCCGTTCAGTTTGCACCAGAACTTCCAAACACAGCAAAAGTTTGGACCCAAACTCTGAACCCGATTGGAGTCTATGGGACCCGAATTTGAAAAATCAAAAGCCCCAATTTTGAAAGCTTATATGCAAGTTATTGGCCATAAAAAGGGTATGGGGGCCTGAGTACCGCCCTGGGGGACATCTACCAATCAAAACAAAAACTTTTAAAAAAGATTTTTAAAGGAGCAGTGATTTTAATGATTCTTAACCACTTTAAGACCGCCCCACGCAGATATACTACGGCCCTCCTCATGCACAGGGTTTGAGGCATGCACATGTGCTGTTGGCTGTGATTGGACACAGCACAAGCTAATCGGCGGGTTCTGATCATTCTGAGGAGAGGCAGGACAAAAGTCTGCCTATGTAAACAAGGCAGATCGCCGTTCTGCCAGAGGGAAAAATGGAGATCTTGTGTTTCTGCTTACATGGATCTCCGTTTTCCCCCAGTCAAAGCATCCCCCCACAGTTAGAAAGCAACCCCTAGGGACACACTCAACCATTTGATCGCCCCTGATGTTAACCCCCTTCCCTGCCTGTGTCATTAGTACAGTAACAGTTCATTTTTTTTAGCACTGATCACTGTATTAGTGTTACTGGTCTCCAAAAAGTGTCAGTTAGGTATCAGATTTGTCTGCCACAATGTCGCAGTTATGCAAAAAATGGGTATTCACCATTTTTTAGTAAAAAAAAATAAATAAAAATTCCATAAAAATATCCCATAGTTTGTAGACATTATAATGTTTGAGCAAACCAATCAATATGCGCTTATTGGGATTTTTTAACCAAAAATATGTAGCAGAATACATATTGACCTAAATTAATGAAGAAATTTGATTTTTTCATTTTTTTTATTGGGTATGTTTCTGTTACTTTCATAACAGAAAGTAAAAAAACTTTTTTTCCAAAATGGTCAGTCTTTTTGTTCATAGCACAAAAAATAAAAACCACAGAGGTGATCAAATACCACCAAACAAAAGCTTTATTTGTGGAGAAAAAAGGACATACATTTTTTTGAGTAGAGCATTGCACAATCATGCAGTTGTCAGTTAAAGTAACGCAGTGCCGTATTGCAAAAAATGGCCTGGTCAGGAAGGTGTGTGAACCTTCCGGGGTTGAAGTGGTTAAAGTGAAACAATAAAAATGAAAAATTCCTTTAAATATAGTGCCTGGGGTGTCCCCTTAGTCTGCCTGTAAAATGGCGCATTTGTACCATGTATAGAACCTGTTGCAGCAAAACCGACATTTATAAATAAAAAAAAAGACATTTAAAGTGGTTGTAAAGGCAGAAGGTATTTATCTTAATGCATTCTATGCATTAAGATAAAAAGCCTTCTGTGTGCAGCAGCCCCCCTCAGCACCCCTAATACTTACCTAAGCCCCCTCTAGATCCAGCAATTCAGGAGTGTCGCAGCTTCCCGGGACTTCCCTCCTCATTGACTGAGACAGCACCATGGTGCCATTGGCTCCCCCTGCTGTTAATCTGACTGATTAATTGGCTAGAAAGAGGGTGGGACCAGGGCTGCAGCTCTGTGTCTGAATGGACACAGAGAGCCGTGGCTTGGCTCATGTGTCCCCATAGCTCTTTGGCAGACTTTGGATGGAAATAACAAAGTTTTGCACCACAGTGAGCAAGCCTTATGTTAATAAGCAAAATTATAGTACACTAAGGCCAAGATCAATTTTTTTTTTCAGGTAAACTCTGGTGTCTGTTTCGCAGATTTCGGATAGAAGTAACAGGTGTGGAAAAATTGGGCTTTGGGTGTTGGTGGTGCCTTCACACCGTAACCCTATAGAGGTACTCTTGATAAAAGCAAGAATTGGCCTTGCTGTCAAAAATTGAAGCTAAATGCCCCTGTCAAACACTTGCAGAAAACTTGATCTTTGAGTGTTGGTGGGGCCTTTACCCCATAACCTGCTAGAGGTACTCTTGATGAAAGCAAGAATTGGCCTTGCAGTAAAAAATTTAATTTGACACCCCTGCCACTAGAGATGGGCCAAACACCCCCCGGTTTGGTTCACACCAGAACTCCTGAACATAGCAAAAGTTTAGACCCGAACTCCAAACCCCATTAAAGTCGATGGGATCCAAACTTGATAAAGTTTAACATGGGCAGAGCCCCCCACCCCAAAGCACCCCCATGTTTAGGGCATATGGCCCAGTATGGCTTTTCCTGGTCTTCTGGGCTACATGCTTGGATAAGTGTCTGGTAAAATCCATACCAGACCCAAAAGGCCTGGTATTGATTGGGGAGACCCCCACACCATATTTTTATTACTTTTTTCTATTGCTGGCAATGTTTTTTTTTCATTCAACTGTCAGCGAGGAAGACCCTTTGACAGCTGATGACTCATCCATTGTTAAGGATGCAACGGCCGGCTTCCTGGCCCCACTCCCTAACAACAGCTATTCAATGTGCCCTGATTGAGCAAAGCTTTGCCCAATAAGGGCCTAGAATGCACTGTGCAACAGCAGCACTCTTCGATGGTGGCTGCCTCTGGAGGACATTCTACCTCATTGGGGTTGTGCCTCCCCCTCACTTTCCTCCTTTGCTCTATCCAGCACCCAAGTCACATCAGTGAACTCATCATCATCATCATCCCCTCCATCCTCATCATCACTGGAGCCAACTTGACAATACCCTGCGGCTGGGAAAACATGACTGTCAATTTGTTGTTTATCAGTGTTCTTGCCTCTGTGTAGGCTCATGTAAGTCCCTTCCTCTACCTCAGAACCAACATCAGAATCGAGTAATGTCTGTGCATCCTCAAGAAGCAAACATCTGAGGCAATCAATGGGTTAAATGTGTCCCCAGGGAGTGCCTTCTAACTGTAGGGGGATGCTTGTACTGTAAGAAGACAGAGATTAATTTTCCTGCTGAGCAGAAACACAAGATCTCTGTCTTCTTCCTTGTTTACATAGGCAGACAACTGTTCTGTCTGTCTCAGGAGTGAACGGCAGGTCCTGGTGGACATGGGGTCTACCAGACCCACTGATTGGCTCCCAATGTGTCCAATAACAGCGGGAGTTGGTCGAGGGTGGCACGCGTGTGTGCCCCAAACCAGAGAGAGCGAAATTACATACAGGTACATGATTTCGTGCAGAGAGGCCGCCCTGCTGCAGTAAATGTACGTGGGGTGGTCCAGAAGTAGTTAAAGGGCAACATTGAAAATCCTTCTAACAACAGGCTCGGGGATGCCATAAAGCTGTACATGGTGTTACAGAACAGTACAATGTAGTCATTCAATGTGACATTTAATAAAATGGTATACTTGAGCTTTTATCCATTCAGAAGATGCTGAACGTCGTATATAGTAGTGGTATTTCTACTGCCACTATATATGATAACTTCCTTCCTGTTAAGGAAGGAATCCTTAGCAACTAGTGACATCCTCTGGCCCATTCATTTGCTGGCCAGGAATCCTCTGCCATGTAAATAAAGGATGGGGATTGTGGCTGACATCACTGACCAAATATGGCCATGGCCATATTTGGTCAGTGAAATGTAATACCACCCCCAACCCTTTGTTGACATTCCACATGACTGTTCAGTTCACTGTCATTAGGGGCAAGGGGTAGGACAGGTGTAAGTTGGTTGGAGGGATTAGTGGGCTTCTTTCACCAACTTGTCAATCATGGATCTGCATCACTGGAAGATGCGATTGATGATTCATTTACAAAGCTGGATTTTTTTTAATTGTTAATAAAGGACTTGTCAAATGATTGTGTGTATTTATTTACTACTTAAATATTTTTTGTGAGTAGGGGATTTCAGACTATAATAAGTTTATCCCACTGTTCTGGTGGCCTGATATGGTTTGGGGTGGGGGTGGGGGGCAGCTCAGATTAAGTCCACATCTTGATTTAGAGGGGATCATTTTTCTTTGCATAGGATTCCCACTTTAAAATTCATAACAGGTCCAAGAGACCCCATGCAATTTTTACAAAATAAAGGAAGCTTGGTAGGAAATGTAAATTACTAGCAATTTAAATGACATTTTGTTATTTTTGTAAATGCCATTTTTGTTGTAGTATTTTCTATACATCCTAGAGATGTGTCACTTCACAGGCAAGTTTCTCAAATAGTATTTTTAATGTTTTTTGTTTTTCTTTTTATATTGGTACATCTCACCCAGGGCAGTTCCCAGCCACCATGCTTTTTTTTTTTTTTTTTTTTGCAAATTCCTTTTACAGACTGGCTCCCATTGACTTCAGTAAGGTTAGGATTTCTATTTATTACTCATGCCCAAATAGTAAAATGAAAAGTTTAAAAAATCTAACATTGTAAAAAGTTCTTTATTAACAATACAATTTAAAAAAATGTAACAAGTGTCCCACAATGGAAATTCCACCTTGATCACTTATTCCAACAATGTAAATATATTATTAGTAATGAAGACCTTCTTCTCATCAATGTTTTTCCCCACCATCATGGCAACCCACTGCTCTACAATATTTCCCTCTAATTGTTAAATGACAGATTCCTGACTGCTACGATAATGTAAACACAAGGCCAGCGATCCCAGGTAACATCATTCACCAAATAAGGTCATGATCATATTTGGTCAATGATGTTACTGGCAATTTCAGACTGTTTGTTTACATTTTAGCAGCTGAACATTTGGATCAAACAAACTAGAAAAATATAGCTAGTTTGGTGGTTTTACTCGATCTTGATTTAAGTACCTAGTGAGAAGAGGGGTTGAAGGAAAAGATGGTTGAGAAGCAGAAGATGAGGTAGAAATAGGAGGAGAAAATAGAAGAGGAGAGAAAGAGAAAGAGAAGAGGGGTAAAGAAGAGAAGTGTATGAGATAAGAAGTGAGGAGAAGGGAGAAAAAGAGAGGAGGTGAAAGGAGAAGCAAGGTAATTGTGTTTATTTGCTGCATTTGCAATTCTGTTTATAATATAAGCATTCATTTTGAAGTTCACTTGATAGACAGTACTACCGAAATATTATTAAATATGAACTTGCTGGATAGACAGTTCCACCAAAGTAATGATTAATATAACTAAGAACTAAAAGAATAAGCTGACAAGGACAAGTCTAATGGGATAAACTTCATGAGGTTTCAACATTTAAGACAACTACATAACTAAACAGTAGTGAACACTATATACAGTAAATATTAACCAGGTTATTCCATTTATATAACATATCCTTTCCTAAAGGTATGAGCAATGTAAGTATGATGCTAGCTATATCAAAAGGGAGATCTGTTAGTGAAATCTTACAATTGTACCTTACACAAATAAACGTAAAATGCTTTCATCTGTAGTCACCTATTTCATATTCTAGAAAAAAATAATCACAGTGTGTTGTCAGCTGAAATTAAATATACATAAATAGCATGTGAGAGTGACAACTGTTCTCAAACCCATCAACATTTGTTTCATGTGGCATTTGTCTCCTGTGATGACTACATGATCAACAGTGTTCAGACATCATATTTCAAGATGAAATAAGATGAAAAGTTGCACACAACTCAATAATTCATATGAAAAAATACTGTAAGATACTCCAAGATGTAGCACTTTTAAAATCTCTCCGTCAAAATGTCCCATCAGTGGTTTAGAATAAACTCCTTTTTTTATTATAATACATAATACATGTACTTCTCTGTGCCAAAGTTTAAGTGCCAAACACTGTAAAATAAATACACGTGTACATAATTTTTCTGGATTTTGTGCTTTTTCAGTTTCATACTTCATTTTTGATGGGCTTTGAACTCAACAAGGTGTGATAATTCAGTTGGCTCTAATGCCGAAATCACAAAAACCATTGGAAAATTCAGAAACTTAAAGGAACTAATCAGATTAAACCAGAACATTTGAATGCCAATTTAACTTTTAGTTTAAATCAGCTAAATACATTCCAGGTGCAGCAAAACAAAACGTTTTTCTTTGTTTTCTTTAAAAAGCGGCCACGGCCTGAGTAGACAAGCCTGTCTGCTTGCAGAGAAGGACCCTCACTCTCTGTGTAGAAGCAGTGGTCTCTATGATGCGATTCCACATTGCAAGAAAAAGAACCGCTGCTCAAGGTGTGTGAGGAGAGACTAATGGGAGAGTCTCACAGAGTGTCAGCCCCGGCCCACCTCTGGGGAAAACTTGGAAAGAAGAAAGAAATGTTTTCACATCCAGAACTCCCGATTGCCTTTTATTGTACACAAGGATAACACCAAATACACCAACAGATAGTCACGTAGACCCGTTTCACACATACATCTTGTGTGGTAATGATTAAGCACAAGATGTATGTGTGAAACACCTCTACGTGACTATCTGTTGGTGTATTTGGTGTTATCCTTGTGTACACTAAAAGGCAATCAGGAGTTCTGGATGTGCAGCCATTTCTTTCTTCTTTCCTGCGGTTCCACATGCCCCCTGCTGAGTCAGAGATAGAGCCCTCCTCTGTAAATGGTGTGAGATCTGCTATTTGCAAAGCTAACCTCTGCTTCCTAAAGAGAATGAACTGTTAGGCCCCTTTCACATAGGCGCCTCAGTTGGACGGACTCCACCTGCTCAGCAGGGGATTGCTCCACTGATCTCCGCTGAGCAGGCTGATGACAGGTCTGTCTCTGCTCACTGTGCAGAGTGGAGACAGACCCAGTCCCAGTCTCCTCTATGGGGAGATTGGGTGAAAATGCACCGCCTGTTCATTTTCATCCGATCCTATCCTATCTGATCCACCAGGTGGGAAATAGGACCACCAGCAATCTGGATATGGCAGACAGGATAGGATCAGATAGATCATGACATGTCACTGCTGACACCTGCTGCTCCATAGGGGTGAATAAGGGTCCGATCAGGTCTGCCTGAAAAACTGATAGGCGGACCTAATCAGACAGCCCGGTCTTTGAACACTTTTTGTACTGATGTACCCAGAGTGTAAAATGTATGTTTATTTAGACTTCAAAGTTGACTGAGGCATAAATTAGTTTTCTTCTTAGAACACAAGATCCATTTTTCAAATGTAATTAGGGAAATGTTCATGCAAACCATTCTTTTTATAGGCTCTTTTCCATTGACATGTTGTTAAAAAGTTAGCCTACCCCAAATTAGGAGTCAGTCCCTGGATTATTATACAACTCAAACTAAATCTCTTTGCCAGAATTGTTCTGTACCTATCCTTCTAGTAGTTTTAGATTTTCTCTTACCTTTTTATGTTCTAGCACCACCTTTATAAACTTTATACTGGATTTGATGTACAGATTATGTGCAACTTTAAATTTTCACACCTAATCAATAACAACTGAAAGTTTAAAATTTTGCTCACATTTGCTTACAAGCATTTTTCACTAAGATTTTTAAGAAATGTCTAAAAGCTGGAAAGTTTTATCTGCAAAAGTAACATTTTTAATTTGCCGTTCTAAACAAATAGGTAACAAAACACAGCGTATTGGCAATAGAACAACAAAATTATTTATATGTCATCATCAACTAAATGTTAACTTTAGAGAAGATGAAAAAAAAGAAGTGATTTATGAAGCTTAGCTATGCATGGCCAGATAAAAACGCTTTAACTGATGCTTGCAGAGTTTGATTTAATGAAGTACAAGTTGCCAAGATAAGTTGAGGTAAATGAAGACTCTGTCACAATATGTTATAGATCCAGAAATGACAGACAGTGCACAGCAGATGGAGGTTATTACAGAACTGTATGTCAAGCAACCCAATCTCAGTAGTTGCACAAAGACTGAGCAGATGCATTAGTGTTATTATTCTAAACAATTTCATAATGCCAACACGCACTTATGAAATCAATTCAAATTAGGCATACCAGCTTCTTTGTTTTTCTTGTCACTTAGCCTTCAATAAAATATTTTGGTGCCACCAGCGTCTGCAAAATAAATGCCTTTTTTAGTTAAAAGCTACCATTTGGTAGTGGTTGAAACTCTAAAACCCAACTTCATATTGATTTATTTATTTGGGCCATGGTTATTTTAGCATTATTTTTTTTCTTTCAATTAGGGGTGTATTTATTAGCAAATTTGCATAGCTATTTGCCCAGAGAAACAGTTGGTAAATATGTTGTGTGCAAAGGAGGCAAAATCTAATGTTTTCAGAATTCCGAGAATTACATTTTAAGTTAGGTGCAAGTAGAAAAAAAAAATTAGCAGTCATCATTTATCTTATCAGCAATCCAGACTGTCTGGAAAAAATATTGTAATTGAAGGTATTGGTCAAACCCCTAACCCTATCACTCATTCTCTCCACTCCAAGAGATTGCAGTAGAGGGACACTGGGCATGGATTTTCACAAGTCATTAAAATGCATAAAAAAGCATTTACTTGAGTCCCATTTGTCTGTATTTAGCAGTTCACCACAAAAACGGGGACCCTCCACAGAAGGATATTTACCTGAATCAAGAAATCCAAGTGTAGTGCATGAAAGAGAGCACCAGATGAAAAATTCTTGGGAGCCCAAAGTCTTTATTGTTAAAAGTATGTGGTTCACACTGTTAGGGGCAAGAGGTTGCCACCATCCTGTATTCTAGGCAATACATTTTGTTTTATCCTCTATGGGAAATTGATGGCAACCAAACGGAAACAAAAACAATTTTGTCTAAAAGTTACATCTTTAATTATGAAATATTTAAAATTTTTTTAAAATCATTTGAAAAAAAAAGTTTATTTAATAACACACAGAGGCTTAACAGTGATTTTTATAAGCATGCGATGGAAAGATAAAACTGCGCTATTTTGAAAAAAAATGGAAAAGCTAGAGCAGCTACATACAAATGTGACTAAAATTTATAAACACGAGGTGAATGAAAATGTAACGCTAGTGTGGGCTGTGTGGGCTGTGTGAAACAGCTACATGATCTAAAAAATATATATTATTAATAGATGAAAAAACATGTGAAAAAACATATGGGGAATCTAGACATGTAAGTCTTAATTAAGTGATGAAACACAAGTGAATCAAAAAGATTAGGAGTGAATCTCAAAAGAGAAATAATGATAGTGACAACAAAAAGTCCGTCAGATGATGGACAACTTCGCATGAACAATCAAGGACAGGAAATGTGGATGTTTTGGCAACTGGTGTCCCAAATGATGAAGGTTGTGAAAAAACAAGGAGTCCGTCAGATACTGGATATCTTCGTGTGGGCAATCGGAGACATAAAATATAATGTTGACAGCAGATGTCACAAAAAAGGAATAAAATGGGTACTCCTACCGGAACATGTGGATCTGAATGTCAGCGACACCAGATCGAACAGGCATGGATAGGAGCAGCACAAGGTATCCTGGGATGATCAGCAAGGAAACTGGAGCGGGCTCAGGTATCTTCAGAAGGCGGTATCCATCCAAAATGATCACCATAGATGGAACAACCCTTGGGCCAATGATGGCCGGATGAGTGGGATGGACAAATTCATGATGGAAAACATGTGAAAAGAAGAGGGCTCCAGATGGTGCAGATCAAAAGCAATTCAGGTTTTTATTTTCATAAAAACAGCATACAGCAGCTTAAATTTGTGATCACAATAAAAACAAGGCAATGTGGGGAGCAAAGAAGCAAAATCCCTACCGTTTCGTCCTAAACAGACTTCTACAGGGGCATGCATAGGGATTTTGCTTCTTTGCTCCCCACATTGCCTTGTTTTTATTGTGATCACAATATTATTATTGTTTAATACCAGAACAGGCCATTATGAGTACCTCGTAATGCCTTTTGGTCTTTGTAACGCCCTGGCAGTTTTCCAGGAATTTATTAACAGTGTCCTCCGAGATTTGTTGCAGTTACGTGTGGTGGTTTATCTCGATGATATCCTCATATTTTCCAAGTCCCTGGAGAACCACCACACAGATGTCTGTTGTGTGCTTCAGAAACTAAGAGAGAACAATCTCTATTGTAAACTGGAGAAGTGCGAGTTCCATCGTGAACAGGTTAAATTCCTGGGCTTTGTCATTTCCACTGCTGGTTTTTTGATGGACCCATAGAAACTTTTGGCAGTCCTACAGTGGCCCCGACCTGTGGGTTTACATCCTCTGCAGTGTTTCCTGGGCCTTGCCAACTATTATTGGAAGTTTTTTTGTAACTTCTCATCTCTGTTCAAGCCCCTGACTCATATGACCAGAAAGGACGGTAACCCACAGAGTTGGTCTCCGGAGTCCATTAAGGCATTTGAGAGTCTCAGGGATGCCTTTATTTCTGCTCCTGTGTTGGCACATCCTGATCTTACTTTACCTTTTATCCTTGAGGTTGATGCTTCTGAGACTGGTAGTGGCGCCCTTCTGTCTCAACGTCCTACCTTCCAGTGGGCCTCCTACAATCCATACCCAATGGAGAGAGGGACCCACCTGTCTATGGATTTCATTGTGGAGTTACCTAACGCCCAGGGCAACACAGTTATCCTTATGGTGGTTGACCGGTTCTCAAAGATGTGTCATTGTATTCTACTTAAGAAGTTGCCCACTTCTAAGGAACTGGCTTCCATTTTTGCTCGGAAGATTTTTCGCTTACATGGGCTACCCAAGTTGATTGTCTCGGAGAGGGGTAGTCAGTTTGTGTCCCGGTTCTGGCAAGCCTTTTTGTGCACAGTTGGGAATTCAGCTTGCTTTCTCCTCTGCGTATCACCCGCAGTCTAATGGGGCCGCAGAACGAGTCAATCAGTCCTTGGAGCAATTCCTACGTTGCTATATTTCTGACCATATAACAACTGGTCAGACCTATTACCGTGGGCATAGTTTTCTCACAACAGTACCTTGAATTCTGCTTCCCGATTGTCTCCATTTATGGCGAATTATGGTTTCCAACCTTCCATGTTGCCTGACTCGTTTGTTCCGCAGAGTATTCCTGCATTAGAGGAGCATCTCCGTGATCTTCGTTCCACTCAGGCACAAGTCCAGGAGGCTTTGCGTCATGCAAATGATAGGTACAGGCTCCATGCTGACCGCAGACGCCTGCCTGTGCCTTCCTACCAGGTTGGGGACAGGGTCTGGCTGTCATTTCCCAACTTTCGACTTTGAGTTCCCTCACTGAAGTTCGCACCTCGGTGACCTTTCTGTATTCTTCGCAGGATTAACTCAGTGGCTTACGCATTAGACCTTCCTTCTAATATGCATATTTCAAATGTATTTCATGTCTGCTTATTAAAACCTTTGGTCTGCAACAACTTTACCACCTCGGTGCCATGTCCTCACCCTGTACAGGTTGAGAACCATGAGGAGTATGAAGTACAGGAGTATGAAGAATCGTTCTTGCCAAACCAATCTACTAACCTTCTATGAGTTGGTGAGTTGCCAGCTAGATAAAGGAAGGCCCGTAGATGTGGTGTATCTGGATTTTGCAAAAACATTTGACACAGTTCCCCATAAACGTTTACTGTACAAAATAAGGTCCGTTGGCATGGACCATAGGGAGAATACATGGATTGAAAACTGGCTACAAGGGCGAGTTCAGAGGGTGGTGATAAATGGGGAGTACTCGGAATGGTCAGGGGTGGGTAGTGGGGTCCCCCAGGGTTCTGTGCTGGGACCAGTCCTATTTAATTTGTTCATAAACGACCTGGAGGATGGGATAAACAGTTCAATCTCCGTATTTGCAGACGATACTAAGCTAAGCAGGGCAATAACTTCTCTGTAGGATGTGGAAACCTTGCAAAAAGATCTGAACAAATGAATGGGGTGGGCAACTACATGGCAAATGAGGTTCAATGTAGAAAAATGTAAAATAATGCATTTGGGTGGCAAAAATATGAATGCAATCTATACACTGGGGGGGAGAACCTCTGGGGGAATCTAGGATGGAAAAGGACCTGGGGGTCCTAGTAGATGATAGGTTCAGCAACAGCATGCAATGTCAAGCTGCTGCTAACAAAGCAAACAGAATATTGACATGCATTAAAAAGGGGATCAACTCCAGAGATAAAGCGACAATTCTCCCACTCTACAAGACTCTGGTCTGGCCGCACCTACAGTATGCTGTCCAGTTCTGGGCACCAGTCCTCAGGAAGGATGTACTGGAAATGGAATGAGTACAAAGAAGGGCAACAAAGCTAATAAAGGGTCTGGAGGATCTTAGTTATGAGGAAAGGTTGCAAGCACTGAACTTATTCTTTCTGGAGAAGAGACGCCTGAGAGGGGATATGATTTCAATATACAAATACCGTACTGGTGACCCCACAATAGGAATAAAACTTTTTCGCAGAAGAGAGTTTAACAAGACTCATGGCCACTCATTAAAATTAGAAGAAAAGAGGTTTAACCTTAATTTACGTAGAGGTTTCTTTACTGTAAGAGCGGCAAGGATGTGGAATTCCCTTCCACAGGCAGTAGTCTCAGCAGGGAGCATCGAAAGCTTCAAGAAACTATTAGATAAGCACCTGAATGACCGCAACATACAGGGATATACAATGTAATACTGACACATAATCACACATAGGTTGGACTTGATGGACTTGTGTCTTTTTTCAACCTCACCTACTATGTAACTACTATGTAACTATGTACAGTCCATTGTTGACTCCCGTAGGTTCGGTGGGCGCATACAGTACCTGGTGCATTGGAAGGGGTACGGTCTGGAGGAATGCTCTTGGGTCACATCCTCAGACGTGCATGCCCCTGTCCTCCTCTGGTATTTCCATAGACATTTTCTTCTCAAGCCTGGTGGTCCTCCGAGGGGGGGGTACTGTCAGGGCTGGGCTCAGCCCTTCCTTCTCTGAGCTGGCCGCTCAGCTGTCGGCTAATTGCCAGCTCCCATCTCTCTCCAGAGTTACTCAGCTGTTGTTCATATCCTGCTCATCAGTCCTGCCTACGTAAGCCGTCCAGTCCAGAGGGTCTCTACCTTTGCCTTGGTCAACATCACAAGAAACATCTCCTGTGTTCCTGTTTAAAGACTGGCTTTGCTGACATCCCTTCTGGCTCCAGATCCTGCTTGTTGTTCCACTACTTTGATCCGTGACTTCTGGCTTGGCTGACTATCCTTTATGATTACTGAACTCTGGCTATGTTTTGACTACATTTGTTCTTTTTACTTTTATTATTAATCAAGTGTGATTTAACTGTACTTCTGTCTCGGTCTGATTTCATGGCTTCTAACAATATAATACTTACAACCACAAAGACTCATTGCTTTCCAGTTTGTCAAACAGGCTCCCTGATTCCCAAATGGCAACTTTCTTACATGCAAGGACCACATATACCCATGGAAGAGAAAGGCATTACTGAAAGGACCTTTATTAAAAAACAAATAATAAAAAATATATACAAAATAGGTCCTACATCGATTGTCCGCTCATAGAACAAAACAAAGAGGGGGCCCCAATGTCAAACATAATCCAGCTATACAGTATATCTACAGAGTCTAAAATCACCAACTACTAGCTTCATTAACATCTCTAAAGTATGCTATGCTGGAATCATCTATTTGTGAATGGAAAACAATATAGCCCCCATGAGTAAGCTGGTTAAGGAGGCTACTAAGTGGCCTACAGCAGTTCTGAAGCAATTACAGGAATTTATGACAAATAGTACAATATCACAAATTCTCCACAATTGGAGCTTGTATGGGAGGGTTGCAAGAAAAAAGCCACTCCTCAAGAAAGGCCACATACAGTCACGACTGAGCTTTGCCAAAAAGCAACATGAAGATTCTGGGGCAACATGGAAAAGGGTGTTATTTTCAGATGAAAAATAGAATTGCGCTAAACCTTTAAATCAATATGTAGTCCACCAGTGCTCAAAAAATATATATAAACCATATTAATTGATTATATGAATTATAAATGAATATAAAGTCCAACAGTGTTCGAAAAATTAATTAAACCAATAAAGTCCATCAATATACATCAATATAAAGTCCACCAGTGCTCAAAACCTAATCGATGAAGTCCATCCAGACTATAGAGGTTTTTAAATAACGTTTTCTGGAATTAATATGCTTGCATTTGTTTGTTACTCTGATACTTTTGAAATGCAGTAAATGCATAGTTATTAGTTCTCAGAAACTCATTCCAAAAGGCTTTCTACTTTCTTGCTTGTCACAAAATACCATCCTTGTAGGTGGCAGTGAAAATACACTGAGATTATTGTGTTCGCATCAGCTGATGCTAAGTTTCTGGTAAACAACATTTCTAACGGTTTCCAGTTGTCAATTTTTAACCTGTAGTGACATATCAGCTAACAAACCTCTAACAAATTTTTAACCTGTAGTGACATATCAGCTAACAAACTTGAACCTATCAAATAGTTTGCTGGAAAACATTCCATTTTACACACTTGGAACGAACTATTTTCAATAGGCTTGTTTTAAAATTGCACATTTCATTTTTAAGTGTGTCTCAATGTTGCAATATGCCATAGGTGATCTTTGGCATCTTGCTTGGGATATCTATTTCAGAGTATACATATAGGAGACCCACAGCTCAATATTAGAAAGTCTACCAAAGACTCCTACAAAAATATAATACTCTTTAATGGCTTCAATACTGGGCACTTTTATCCCTTTCCTTCCCAGGCCAATTTTCAGTTGCGCTGTCATGCAATGCTTGTACACAAATTACATTTTTATAATTTTTTTCATACACATACACCAAAAATTTGGAAAAAAAAAGTTTCTGTCAGAAAATATTGTAAATAAGTAATTTTTCTCCTTCACTGATGTGCGCTGATGAGGCTGCACTGATGGGCACTGATGAGGTGGCACTGATGGGCACTGATGAGACGGCACTAAAGAGCACTGATGAGAAGGCACTAATATACAGCACTGATATAAAACACCGATGAGCACTGAAAGGCGGCACTGATGGGCACTGATAGGTGGCACTGATGGGCATTAATAGGCAGCACTTATGGGCAATGATAGGCAGCATGGGTAGGTAGCACTGATGGGGGGACACTGATGGGCGGCACAGATGGACACTGATCAGCGGCACTGATGGGCATTGAAAGGCAGCACTGACTTGCAGCACTAATGGGCACAGATTGGCATCACTGATGGGCACAAATTGGCATCACTGATGGGCATTGACTGGCATCACTGACTGGGCACTATTGGAGCTGCACTGATCATCAGTGCCCTGATTATCTGTACAGGTCTCCCCTGTGGGGAAATGCCACTGATCGGCTCTCCTCTCCTCACACTCTGTCAGTGTGAGGCGAGGAGAGCCGATAACGCCATTTCTTTGTTTACACGTGATCAGCTGTGATTGGACACACCTGATCACATGGCTAAAGATCTGCGTCATTGGCTCTTTACTGAGATTGGGGTGGTGCCGTGTCACAGACAGCAATGAGCCTGCCATCATTTGTCTATATGGTGAGTGGGAGGTGGTAAATAATATCATGTTCCATAAAGGCTATCTGTGTAGCTCATTTAACATATGTTATGTGAACAGTGTTATGTATAATCAGAAGGCTCTTTAACTATAGTTTATGTAATTAGCTTTCAAAATAAATTGTGGCAGTTGGTCACTTATATTATTAAACTTCAAGATGACTCAATTTAAATCAAGGCCTAAACAGCCAGACAATCTTCTTGTTTGTAATACACACATTCTGCTACTGCTCTAAAGCCTAATTTCTGATACCATTTTAAGATCCTACATCATGTTTCTTTTGAAAGATTTCAATGTTGTAGCCTTAGTACACCTGATTTCACCTGTTGGGTCATTGAAACTGTTGTCATTGAATATCTAACACATACAGTGCACGTGCAAGTTCCTAATGTCCACCATCAGCAGAGTCTTGTGGTTACACATTTTAACCTAGTAACCTGTGAAAATGTATGTCATTTTTGGATTGAACTATTTGGAAAGGAAAATGTTAACGTAACTTTTCTTGGGAAAACTGCCATTTCTAATTTTAATCCTGAAAATGTTAGTTGCCTTTTGCCATGCTGATCCTTTGCTCCAATACATTCTCTCACTGACCATAACCAACTGTTGATCTGCATATTTTTACCAGATAATTAATTCAATAGTGAAAATGCTAAAGGCAGTTTGTTGATGTGATGTATGAGAGCCAGGTAATTAGCAACTTCACAAGGAGGACAGTAATGGCAGCCCTTACGCCTCTCTCAGGGGGGTTTACTTTAGGGCTTATCCTTGTAATTATGATGAACTTAAGAGAAACCAACAGAAGCACAGGTTTAAAATAGGAAAGAAGCAGTAATACTGATATTTAATTATTAAAAATGCATAATGTGAATGTATACTGATAATATTAAAATGTGCAGATGGCAACGTGTTTATGGTTTTTCATAACAGGAAAAAAGCTTGTGAAAATGTAAGCTATAATTCCCTTCTTTGTTATACTTCTATGCATATCAAAGTAATTAACTCCATTGCTAGTATCCACATTTGTAAAAGAAGAAAATTCTGAAAAAAAAAAAAAACATGTCAATAAGGATAAAAACCCTGAAAATATTAATTAAATAGACTTGTTTATTTTTGCCTTGTGTCTGAACTGCTCAGACTGAGGGTCAACATTTAACCCGCAGGCCAAAAAGATTTAGACATTTAATCAATATTGTGTATTTTGCAGTTAAATAAAATATTGCATTTTTCTGGAGAGGGTGACAATAATTGAAAGACATGAAAGAATAATTTCCTTCTGTGTGTTTAGACCATGACTTTTCTTGAATTGTGACTACTTATCCAAATACACTGCTTCTTCTCTCTTTTTTTACTATGCATATTAACACAGACCCCCTTAAATTTTTCACTGTTTGTTATATTGCAGCCATTTGCTAAAATCATTTAAGTTCATTTTTTTCCTCATTAATGTACACACAGCACCCCATATTGACAGAAAAACACAGAATTATTGACATTTTTGCAGATTTATTTAAAAGAAAAACTGAAATATCACATGGTCCTAAGTATTCAGACCCTTTGCTCAGTATTTAGTAGAAGCACCCTTTTGATCGAATACAGCCATGAGTCTTTTTGGGAAAGATGCAACAAGTTTTTCACACCTAGATTTGGGGATCCTCTGCCATTCCTCCTTGCAGATGCTCTCCAGTTCTCTCAGGTTGGATGGTAAACGTTGGTGGACAGCGATTTTTAGGTCTCTCCTGAGATGCTCAATTGGGTTTAAGTCAGGGCTCTGACTGGGCCATTCAAGAACAGTCATTGAGTTGTTGTGAAGCCACTCATTCTTTATTTTAGCTGTGTGCTTAGGGTCATTGTCTTGTTGGAAGGTAAACCTTCTGCCCAGTCTGAGATCCTGAGCATTCTGGAGAAGGTTTTCGTCCAGGATAACCCTGTACATGGCCGCATTCATCTTTCCCTTGATTGCAACCAGTCGTCCTGTCCCTGCAGCTGAAAAACACCCCCACAGCATGATGCTGCCACCCCCATGCTTCACTGTTGGGACTGTATTGGACAGGTGATGAGCAGTGCCTGGTTTTCTCCACACATACCGCTTAGAATTAAGGCCACAAAGTTGTATCTTGGTCTCATCAGACCAGAGAATCTTATTTCTCACCATATTGGAGTCCTTTAGGTGTTTTTAGCAAACTCCATGCGGGCTTTCATGTGTCTTGCACTGATCAGAGGCTTCTGTTGGGCCACTCTGCTATAAAGCCCCGACTGGTGGAGGGATGCAGTGACAACTTTCTCCCATCTCCCGACTGCATCTCTGGAGCTCAGCCACAGTGATCTTTCTTTGATCCGTTCCTGTTATTCTCTTCCTAATATACTGACAGACAGGCAAGTGTTTTCACAGTATTTACAGTTAGTGTACTGTGTACCCTGCACAGTTGCACCTACAGTATAGCTACCTGAAGACAAGTGCTTGTGTTCTTCTTCTGATCCTATTAATAGCACAGGCAGGCTCTTGAAGTATGTACAGTTAGTGTACTGTGTACCCTGCACAGTTGCACCTATAGCTACCTGAAGACAAGTGCTTGTGTGCTTCTTCTGATCCTATTAATAGCACAGGCAGGCTCTTGAAGTATTTACAGTTAGTGTACTGTGTACCCTGCACATTTGCACTTATATCTACCTGAAGACAAGTGCTTGTGTGCTTCTTCTGATCCTATTATTAGCACAGGCAGGCTCTTAAAGTATTTACAGTTAGTGTACTGTGTACCCTGCACAGTTGTACCTACAGTATAGCTACCTGAAGACAAGTGCTTCTGTGCTTCTTCTGATCCTATAAATAGCACAGGCAGGCTCTTGAAGTATTTACAGTTAGTGTACTGTGTACCCTGCACAGTTGCACCTATAGCTACCTGAAGACAAGTGCTTGTGTGCTTCTTCTGATGCTATTAATAGCACAGGCAGGCTCTTAAAGTATTTACAGTTAGTGTACTGTGTACCCTGCACAGTTGTACCTACAGTATAGCTACCTGAAGACAAGTGCTTCTGTGCTTCTTCTGATCCTATAAATAGCACAGGCAGGCTCTTGAAGTATTTACAGTTAGTGTACTGTGTACCCTGCACAGTTGCACCTACAGCTACCTGAAGACAAGTGCTTGTGTGCTTCTTCTGATCCTATTAATAGCACAGGCAGGCTCTTGAAGTATTTACAGTTAGTGTACTGTGTACTCTGCACAGTTGCACCTACAGTATAGCTACCTGAAGACAAGTGCTGGTGTTCTTCTCCCGATCCTATTAATACCACAGGCAGGCAGCTTGAAGTATTTACAGTTAGTATACTGTGTACCCTGCACAGTTACACCTATAGCTACCTGAAGACAAGTGCTTGTGTGCTTCTTCTGATCCTATTAATACCACAGGCAGGCATTCTGCTAGCTACTGTATAATCAGTATATATATACATCCCAGTTTTGTGCAGCTACATTTCACTGCAGTGCAGGCCATTAGTATGTCTGGAAGGCCAACAAGGAGAGGCAGACAGTCACAAGCCAATAAAAGAGGGCAAGCAGGCTCTGTGTCTAGAAGCAACAGTGCTGGTCATGGACATGGTGCATTCTCATCAGCACGTGGCCGTGGGACACGCTTGTCCTTTTTTCAGCAGCTGGCCGTGTTGAGCTGCAACATGTGGAAGACTTGGTAGAGTGGATGACCAAGCCGTCCTCATCTTCCTCATCCTCCATCACCCAGGCTCAGGGTACGTTGTCTGGCAAAGCAGCTGCCAACGCGTCCTGTTCCCTTGGCTCAATGGCATCAGTCACTCCTTCCCTAGCCCCACCATGTCCTCCTGAGGAGTCCCCCAAACTGTTTGACCACAGTGTTGGGTACAGGCTCCATAAGGATTACCAGGATTTTGAAGGCTCTGATGATGGTACTCAGCTAGAGGAAGGCAGTAACGTGAGCCCAGACAGAGGGGGTGCCCAAAAAGGACAGCAATCTGGCAGTCTTGTTCCCCCAGCTGCAGCATACTGCCAGCTTTGCTCCAGTGATAAGGCGGGAGGGGATGATGAGGTCACTGACTCCACATGGGTGCCTGATAGGAGAGAGGAGGAGGAGGCACATCACCAATGAGGCAGGATGCCCTCCAGGGGCCAGCTTAAGGGCAGCACACCGACTGCATTACACCACAGAGCTCCATATGTGCAGGGCGCTGCTGTCTCTGCGAATTATTCCAAAAGTTCTTTGGTGTGGGCTTTTTTGAGACAAGTGCATCAGATCCCACCGCTGCTATTTGCAACATATGTCTCAAGCGTATCTCACGTGGCCAAAACATCACCCGCTTGGGCACCACATGCTTGACCAGACATATGTTGACTTGCCATGCAGTTCGTTGGCAAGCGTACCTAAAAGACCCACACCAAAGAACAAAGAGGACCTCTCCTTGCTCCTCATCAGCTGGGATCTCCAACCCCACTATATCTTCAGTCATCTCTGAGACCTGCACTGAGAGGAATGAAGGTGTAGAATTAGGTGTGTCATGGCCAAGTACTTGCGGGCAATCTGCTATCGGTACACCAACGTCAGATTGTACCAGGCAAATTTCCCTGCCCCAGCTGCTGCACCGCCAAAAGAAGTTCGCTCCCAGCCATCCACATGCCCAGCGGTTGAATGCTAGCTTGGCTAAATTGCTAGCACTTCAACTGCTGCCTTTACAGTTGGTAGACTCTGCCCTCTTCCGTAAGTTTGTGGAATGTGCGGTTTCTCAGTGGCAGGTTCCTAAATGCCACTTTTTCTCACGGAAGACGATTCCGGCTCTCTACCGGCATGTGGAAGGCAATGTCTTGGCCTCGCTGGACAGGGCAGTCAGCGGTAATGTGCATATTACCGCTGACTCTTGGTCCAGCAGGCATGGACAGGGATGTTACCCATCTTTCATGGCACATTGGGGGACTCTTCTGGCAGCTGGGAAGGATACAGGACAAGGTGCAGTAGTGTTGGAGGTTGTTCCGCCACCACGCCTCCAAAATGCTACTACTGGTGATTCTGACACACCTCTCTCATCCACCCCCTCCTCTTCTTCTTCCTCCATGGCCTCTTCCTGTGCTTTGTCCTCTGAACCAGCGGTGCTCCGTAGGCATTCAAGGGGCTACGCAAGTACGCAGGCCAAAAGATGCCATGCGGTGCTTGAGCTGGTGTGCTTGGGGGACAGGAGCCACACTGGGGTAGAGATTCTGTCAGCTCTGCAGGGGCAGGCTCAGAGGTGGTTGACACCACGCCAGCTTCAGCCAGGAATGGTGGTTTGCGACAATGACACCAACCTCCTCTTTGCCCTCCGACAGGGACAACTGACTCACGTGCCCTGTTTGGCTCACATCCTTAACTTAGTGGAGCAGCGGTTCTTGGGCAGGTACCCAGGCTTACAGGATGTCCTGAGGCAGGCCAGGAAAGTCTGTGTGCATTTCCGCCGGTCATAATGCCAGTGCTCAGCTGGCTGACCACCAAAAGGAATTTAACCTGCCCAAGAACCGCCTAATCTGTGACATGCCCACCAGGTGGAACTGAACGTTGGCCATGCTGCAGCTGCTGCACACATAGCAGAGGGCCATCAATGAGTACCTGTGCAACTATGGCACCAGGACAGGGTCAGGGGAGCTTGTTTTTTTCCCCACGCCAGTGGGCCATGATCGGGGATGCATGCACTGACCTGTGACCATTTAAGGAGGCCACAAGGATGGTGAGCAGTGACAGTGCATGCATCAGTGACACTGTCCCCCTTGTCCACCTTTTGAAGCACACGCTGCATGGAATAATGGACAGGGCACTCGAGGCAGAACAGAGGCAGGAAGAGGAGGACTTCCTTACCTCTCAAGGCCCCCTTTATCCAGACAGTGTTCCTGCGTGCCCCCCGATCACATGGAAAGAGGACAAGGAGGAGGAGGAGGATTGTGTCAGCATGGAGGTGGAGCCTGGCACTCAGCATCAGCAGCAGTCTTCAAGGGATCATTTACAATCCCAAGAAACCCATGGACATGTACGTGGCTGGGAGGAGGTAGCTGCAGATCATGTCGTCCTTAGTGACCCAGAGGACTCCGAACCGAATGCCTCAGCAAACCTACGCTGCATGGCCTCCCTGATCCTGCAAAGCCTGCAGAAGGATCCTCGTATTCGTGGTATCAAGGAGAGGGATCGTTACTGGCTGGCAACCTTCCTTGATCCACGTTACAAGGGTAAGGTTGCAGACCTTATCTTGCCATCGCAGAGGGAGCAGAGAATGAAACATCTTCGGGAGGCCTTGCAGAAAATTCTGTGCAAAGCGTTCCCAGAGACTGGGAGGTTACAAACTCCTGTTCCTGGACAACGTGTTGCTGTGGCTTCGGTCAGTCAAAGAAGGAGCGGTGGAGAAGGTGGCCGTCTGACCAATGCGTTCAGACAATTTTTTAGTCCGTAGCCCCAAGGTATGATCTGTTCCAGGAACCAATGCCAGCATCTGTTTTGCATGGTGCAGGAATACCTAGGGGCAAGATCTGACTTGGACACTTTTCCCACCGAAAATCCTGTGGGTTACTGGGTCTTGAGGATGGATCACTGGCCAGAGCTTGCACAGTATGCAATTGAGGTACTGGCCCATCCTGCATCCAGCGTTCTTTTGGATCGCACATTCAGTGCTGCTGGAGGCTTTGTAACCGATCACAGGGAGCGCCTGTCCACCGACTCGGTCGATCGACTGACCTTCATAAAAATGAATCAGTCTTGGATCACCACCAGCTACCAAGCACCTGATGCTGATGTAACCAAATCATTTTTTTTGAAATATCAGATCCCTTCAAGACTGCCTATGCTGATGCTGAGTGACTATCATGTTATACTGAGTGACTATCCTCTTCCTCCTCAATGATCATGCTGATAGGTTGTAAGAATATTTTTGGTTCTGGGCACCGCCACCAGTGGCTAAGGTCCAATTTTTCAGCCCCTGTTTAACAAGGGCGTGTAATTACAATTTTTGATGCAATATTTTGCAAGGAGGGTTCGTTGCTGCGCTCAACTAGAGTATTTGTGAGGGGTTGCAGTCTTGTGGCACCAGCACCAGTGCCTAAGGCCCAATTTTTCAGCCCCTGTTTAACAGGGGCGCGTAATTACAATTTTTAATGCAATACTTTGCAGCAGGGCTCCTTCCTGCACTCCAACTAGAGTATCTGTGAGGGGTTGCAGTGTTGTGGCACCAGCACCAGTGCCTAAGGCCCAATTTTTCAGCCCCTGTTTAATAGGGGCATGTAATTACAATTTTGATGCAATACTTTGCAGCAGGGCTCGTTCCTGCACTCCAACTAGAGTATCTGTGAGGGGTTGCAGTGTTGTGGCACCAGCACCAGTGCCTAAGGCCCAATTTTTCTGCCCCTGTTTAACAAGGGCGTGTAATTACAATTTTTGATGCAATGTTTTGCAGGAGGGCTCATTCCTGCGCTCCAACTAGAGTATCTGTGAGGGGTTGCAGTGTTGTGGCACCAGTGCCTAAGGCCCAATTTTTCTGCCCCTGTTCAACATGGACATGTAATTAAAATTTTTGATCTAATATTTCACAGCAGGACCCGTTTCTGCACCCACCAAGAGTAACTGTGAGGACTTACAGTGATGTGGCACCAGCACCACCACCACCACCACCAAAGGCCCAATTTTTCTGCCCCTGTTCAACAGGTGCATGTAAATACAATTCTTGATCTAATATTTCACAGCAGGGCCCATTCCCACCAAGAGTAACTGTGAGGACTGTGGTAGTGTGGTTCCCCACCAGTATATGCATCCAGGATTCTCAACCCGGCAGGTTGAGGGGCTCCAGGGTATTTGCTTGTTTGAGAGGAAACTGGCTTTTCAGTTTCCTCATTATTTAGTAAAGTCCACTTTGGGAACTGGTGCCCGGGGATTTCTTAGAGATCCGGGTGGGATGAAATCCCTAGTCCTGGGTCCAGGATTTGAGACTCACTGGCACACTGATTGTTCAGGTGTGTGTGGGCCTGATAGTAGAGTCAGGACCATGGTTCTGGGCTCCACCCAGAGAGACAGGAGGTCTCCATTAGTCCAGGCTTGCAAGGAAGAACCCAGAGAGATTGCAGGTGTGCACTGAAACATCCAGAGAGTGCAGGCTGTAAGGTATAAGCCAGAGACCTGAGTCTGAGGTCACTGACAGTAGTCAGGAGAGCTCCAAGTGGGAGCCTGAGCAGTGGAGCATCTGCTGCTGAAGAGAGCCAGGTGGCTTGGTATTTTGTTTGCATTGCTGCATGTGTAAGCCAGGAGGCTAAATATCCTTTTATTTAAAGCTGATGGTGTAAACCCCCTGCGAGGGAAACTACTTTTGTTTTCATTTTTGGAAGTTTTATTTTCTTTAATAAAAGTGGGCCAAAAAAAACCCTGAAAAGGAATCATCTGTGTGGACTATTCTTGCTACCGGGTGCTACACTTGAGCTAAACAACCCCCAAACCTCAAAAGTGGTGCTTGAATGCGGGCAGACCTGGAAATCCCTGGAAAAGTAAGTTCATCTGTTTTATATGAACTGTTTGTGTGCATGAGACAGCACAATCTGTGTGTGCAGGTGAGAAAAGTTTGCATGAAGAGAAAAACAACTTGCTTTAAAGTGACAGTGCTCCATTTTGTTGCTGGACTGTGTAAAAGTGTTGTGGAGTGACTGTGAAGAAGAAGCAAGGGTTTGAGCCTGCTGGTGAGTATTGCAGACTGTTTTTTGCTTCACCAACTCCAGTTAAAGGGGAAGTGCATGCTGTTGCCGCTGGCAACGCTGATGCAAGCAGGCCAGCTCCCAATGTGCAGAGGCCTAGGTTTGAAAGAGGATGCAATTGGGGAAGCTCTGTTAAGGCTCTGAAGCAAGAGCGCTGTTTGCGGTGCAGAGAGTGGGGTCACATTGACTCAAAGTGCCCTTTGTCTCAGTCTCCAAGACAAGGTGACATGGCCAGACAAAGGTCTGCAACAATGTTTGGGAAGCCTGATTTGAATGCCAGGACTGACTAACAGGCTGTCCGGAAGTTTGAGAGGTATGTGGTTGCCCATAGCAATGGCAGTGATGTCATGTCTGCGGCCCACGTGAGAAACGTATTGCCGACAGAGGATCAAGGGAAGTTGAAAGCAACAATGCTACAAGGAGCGCAAAGTCGCTGTGTTTGGGAGAGTCAGCAAAGTACAGCTGGAAGAGTGCCATCTCCCTTAGCAAGGAGAGATTGAGTGTTAACTGGAAGGAGGAGCTACATTAGAGATGTGGAGCAGCGACCCACTAAAGATATGTGCCGAAATGTACCATACCTGGAATGTGGTCAACTGGGGCATGGAATGTTTTTATGTCCCAGGTTGTGGAACATAGCTGGTGATAGTGATACTGGTCAAAAGTCTTTCTGCAAGCCCAGGTTCCTGTTTAAAAAATGTTTTCAGTCACCTCTGGCAACAGTGAGGAAGTACCTGTTGTGCCTGCAGGGGGTGCTACAGAGTCAGAAATGGCTGCTGCAATTTCATCCCATGGCCACCAGAGTTGGCCAGTGAAAGTGCAACAAAGGATAGACCACGTACTCAAGTGAACATGCCAACTCCTGTTACAGTGATGGGTAAGACTGGTGCTGTTAAATGCATAGAAGGGACTGAGTATGTGACTGTGCACACTGGAGTGGTGGTGACCCCATATGGGAGATCCACTGTCTGTGTGGAAAAGGACTTGCCTCGCTGCAGTGCCCTGTCCAGTGGGGAGGCAAGTGGTAAACTTGAATGTGACAATGTGATGGGTAAAACTGCTAATATTGTGTTGGCTAAAGTTGATGGTCCAGTTGCTAATGAGCTAGTGCAGCTAACTAGAGGTAAACACATTGCTATGAATGCGCTTAAAGATGTGCTATCTCCCCTAGCAACGGTGAAGAATGCCACAGAGGTGTCCCTAGAAACCCCCAGGGAGCTCTGCATTTTGGAGCCGGAGGTTGCCTGGGACAAATATGGTGCTGCTCTGAGGGATAAGAGGGTTCCTGAACATGGTGATGACAGGATGTTAAAACTGAAATGTTTGAAAACACTCATGGTGGAGATGGGTTAATGCAGTCTGGCAATGACAGATATGAAAGCGTTCATGTGTTTAATGAAGCACCACCAGAGCAAGGTGGTGAAGGTGTGGTATTGCAGTCTGCTATGGTTAAAAATGTAGTGCCGCAATCTTATGTGAACCAAAGTGATATGTGCAATGTGTCTGTTGCTGAACCACTCTGTCCCTCTGGGTCTCCTTGTGCAGTAGGAGCGGTACTGCATGGTACCTCTGGGAGCACTGAGATAACAGACTGGAACAGGTGGACAAAGTGCCTGTTGGCTTTGTTGGAAAAGGCCTCTGTTGGTAAAAGTGGAGCAGACATGATTTCTGCGGTGCCAGATGAAGGACCTGCAGAGCCATTTATATGCAAGGGTGCACTTGCTACTGCAGACGATGAGATTGAAACGCCAAGTAAGGGCGAACGCACAGAAGAGGTTATGTCTGTGAGCCACAAAGGGCCTAATGATGTAGTAATGGATAATGTCATGCCAAATGAGCTGGTGTGGAAGTGCCAGATGGCACAGCAATACACGAAGTGATTGTAGTCACAGGTCCAAATATTATTTTGTGCGATGATGGTCAGGAGTCAGGGCAGTTGGCAGAGGATCTCATGCCAGTGGAGTTGGTGTATAGTGAAGCTGCCGTAGACAACCCCCTCCGCTGGGTGCAGTTCCTCTTCAGACACTGCCCTGCTGAACATGAGTGAAATGAAATATGACAAATTCATTGATATTTCTGACCGTGATGAAAAGTGCAGTGCATTGATAATTTTTGATGGTTTGGTTACCATGGGTGACAACAAAAATAATGGCAGACGTGATGGTCTTGGTCAAGTTGATCTGGTTGTAGCAAACCCTGAAAAATGTAATGAGATAGGGAATGGTATGATTGACACAGAAGAGGTAAAAGATACAGCAGAATTAGGCCCCCTACAGGTTCAGGAGGGTAGTTCTGGGGAAGATTTCCTGAGGTTTGAGAAATTTCTAAGGTCTGAGAAGGATCGTGATAAACAATGGTCGCAGGAAAATGGCCCAAAGTTCAGCAAGGTGTCACCTGACTTTAAACAAGAAAGTCAGGATGTCCTTCAGAGGGAGACTAGGATGGGACTGCAGTCATATGAGGATGTTAGTGATGAAACTGACAAAAGGAAGCATGCAGTGTACAGGAAACAAGTGACCCTGAGTTTGGACAGTAAGAGGGTGCCCGTACATAGAGTGCAGAGAGGGACCAGTGTCACGCCAATAACAGAAACCCCCCCCCACTTATCACTAAACCAGTGTTTAAAAATGTGGTTCCTTCTAAATTTAAGTAAAGGGAAAAGGGGTGGTCTAGTGAAAGTTGAGGGAGCACATTGTAACCGTAATGGTGTTGGACCCTTAAAACTCAGAAATCGCCCACATGTGCAAAAAGGTACCAAGATTGGTAAAAGGACTAGTGTAGGCCCAAGAGAAGTTGTAAGACATCGCTTTTGGAAGCATATGCATAAAAAGGCATGGGAGTGTCTTTGTAGAGCCCGAGTAAGTGTAGCAGGGGGACATGGAGAAAGTCACCTGGTGGGACAAGATTTGGCCCATGTGGGTGGTAGCTTGCATTGTCATGCCAAAGTGAGGAGGTTGTACTGGTGTGTTCCACCCTCTGGGTCAAAACAAGGGGGGTGGTAGTGTGGTACCCCACCAGTATATGCGTTCAGGATTCTCAACCAGGCAGGTTGATGGGCTCCAGGGTATTTGCTTGTTTGAGAGGAAACTGGCTTTTCAGTTTCCTCATTTAGTAAAGTCCACTTTGGGAACTGGAGCACGGGGATTTCTTAGAGATCCGGGTGGGATGAAATCCCCAGTCCTGGGATTTGAGACTCACTGGCACATTGATTGTTCAGGTGTGTGTGGGCCTGATAGTAGAGTCAGGACCATGGTTCTGGGCTCCACCCAGAGAGACAGGAGGTCTCCAGGAGTCCAGGCTTGCAAGGGAGAACCCAGAGAGTGCAGGCTGTAGGGTAAAAGCCAGAGACCTGAGTCTGAGGTCACTGACAGTAGTCAGGAGAGCTCCATGTGGAAGCATGAGCAGTGGTGCATCTGCTGCTGAAGAGAGTCAGGTGGCACGGTATTTTGTTTGCAATGCTGCATGTGTAAGCCAGGAGGCTAAATATCATTTTATTTAAAGCTGATGGTATAAACCCCCTGCGAGGGGAAACTACTTTTTGTTTTTATTTCTGGAACTTTGATTTTCTTTAAAAGTGGGCCAAAAAAAAGCCCTGAAAAGGAATCATCTGTGTGGACTGTTCTCGCTAGCGGGTGCTACACTTGAGCTAAACAACCCCCCAAACCTCACAGGACTTATGGTGTTGTGGCAATACCACCACCAAAGGCCCAATTTTTCTGCCCCTGTTTGGGTGCGGGGTTCCCCTTAATATCCATACAAGACCCAAAGGGCCTGGTAATGGACTGGGGGGTACCCATGCCATTTGTCTCACTGATTTTCATCCATATTGCTGGGACCTGACATTACATTAAAGCCGCAAGCAGTTTTAAATGACTTTTATTCCTTTAAAAATGTCATTTTGTGCAGGGACTGTTCTAAGCACGGGAAACACACGCCAATACAGGTAATACTATAGACACCCCCAGGTATGATATTTATAGGAATATTTAACTTTTTTCACTTTAAGCATCATTAAAATCGCTGCTCCCGAAAAAACGGCAGTTTTTAAAACACTTTTTTTTTTCTTTTTTTTTTTTTTTTTTGCATTGATACATGTCCCCTGGGGCAGGACCCGGGTCCCCAAACCCTTTTTAGGACAATACCATGCAAATTAGCCAATAAAATTAGCACTTTTGATTTTGAATGCTGGAGTCCCATAGACTTTAACGGTGTTCACGTGTTCGAATGAATTTTTTGCCTCTTCGCATGTTCTGGTGCGAACTGAACCAGAGGGGTGTTCGGCCCATCCCTAATCATTGCCAACTATCAGTGCCGGCTATCAGTGCCGCCTATGAGTGCCCATCAGAGCAAAATGACATTTCTAAAGGAAAAAAAGTCATTTAAAAGTACTCGCGGCTATAATGAATTGTTGGTCCCGACTCCCGGCAATGCACATAAAAGTTCATTGATAAAAATGGCATGGGATTCCCCCACAGGGGAACCCTGAACCAAAATTTAAAAAAAAATGTGTGGGGGTCCCCCCAAATTCCATACCAGGCCCTTCAGGTCTGGTATGGATATTAAGGGGAACCCTGCACCAAAATTTTAAAAAAGTGGCATGGGGGTCCCCCTCAAAATCCATACCAGACCCTTATCCGAGCACGCAACCTGGCAGGCCGCAGGAAAACGGGGGGGACGAGAGAGCGCACCCCTCCTGAACCATACCAGGGCACATGCCCTCAACATTGGGAGGGTGCTTTGGGGTAGCCCCCCAAAGCACCTTGTTCCCATGTTGATGGGGAGAAGCACCTCATCCCCGCAACCCTTGCCTGATGGTTGTGGGGGTCTGCGGGTGGGGGGCTTATCAGAATCTGGAAGCCCCCTTTAACAAGGGGACCCCCAGATCCCGGCTCCCTCTGTGTGAAATGGTAATGGGGTACAAATGTACCCCCCTACCATTTCACAAAAAATGTGTGAAAATGGTAAAAAAAAACACAATGCATGCCTTGGGACAAGTCCTTTATTAAAAAAATAAAATAACACTGTCCCATGGAGTCTTCTTCCTTACGACCGGCCACTCTCTAACTGAGGGCGCAGCCACACGATGACATTGCCGGGAGACCACGTCCCCCTCTGATGCACAGGGACATCCCTATGGCTTTCCTATAGCGTCAGAGGGGGGCGGGGTCACTCGGTTACGTTTTTTCTTTTTCGGTCCGTTGGAGCATGAGAAGACTCCGTGGGACAGTTGTATTTTTTTAATAAAAGACTTGTCCCAAGGCATGTAGTGTTTGTGTGTGTGTGTCTGGGGGGAAAAAAGTGTCAATAAAAAAACTCGCTACACAGGTTTTTAAAGTAGTTTATTAGGCAGCTCCGGGGTCTTCTTCTGACTTCTCCGCGCTCTCCAGCCTCTTCTCCCAGTGTCTGGTTCTTCTCCCGCTCTCCGGCCTCTTCTCCCGGTGTCATCCTAAATGACAGTTCCCTGTTGGCTTGTTGGTAAAGAAATGGGTCAGGGATCCAAATGATGTTATTTGGCCAAATATATTTATGACCATAATTGGTTAATGACCCTTGTTTACAAATTGAAACTAAAGCTGCCAGGGATCTGTTGGCCATAGCAATACTGTATCTAAATAATGGACTTCTGATTGCATCAGCAAGAAGTCATGGACAAAATGCCCAAATATGGACAATTTGTTCACCTGTTCCCTGAACTGTAAACAGGCTTGGTTTGGGCTTAAAGCTTCTCTTTTTTTCTGCCATTAATTCAGGACTGTTCGTTTTTTCCCCTACTGTAGGGGAAAAAACGATCTTCAATACAACTCACTCAAAGTTTATAACATTTTAGTCATAGAGGAAAAGTTGCTGTGGGTCTCCTATTGGTATATTTCTTTTTTTACTTTAATGCTTTAAATAATAAATTGGCATTTAATACAGGGTGCTCAATAATAGCTTGTTTGCAGAACATCCTAGGTGTTTTAATAAGAAAGCCCAGGACTACATTTGCACTTAACTACTGCTTCTGCAAAATGAAAGTTAAAGCGTTTGTTATAACACTTGATATTCCTGATATGTGCCTGCTGTACCATGCACTTGTATTAGAAAGTATCCTGTTCTTTTTGTATTGCTTCCTTTATGTGAAATCCCTGGTGTTCCTGCCAGTTCCCTTGCTTTCCTTTTAAAAACTGACCACACTAAGAAGAACACACCGTGGTCAGTTCTCTAGCTATGTTGGGAACTTCCTTCCAATGATCAGACTTGTTCTGACATGCCCACGCTGCACAGCCATTCACTGGGAAGCTCAGTGTGCTGCTCCTCCCCTCAGCTTTTATGCAGCTGAGAACACTTTTACACTTATTTTTGTACAGATTAAAAAAAAAAAATTTGCCTTTCATTTCTATTTTAAACTGAATGGGTTGTTGTACAAGGTGATTGTTTACAATCACTTTAAATCTATCCTAAGGACGGAGGTTGCCTTTCCTCTTGGTCCTTCAACTTTATATGTAATTTAAAATCTGGCAATGAAAGTCCCCCCCTCTCTGCAACTCAGTTACACATGGAAACATTTCTGTGTAGTTCAAAGAAAATAGGTGACAAAGCTGATAACATTGTTTGTTTGACTTTTTGGTTTAGCTTAGAGAAAGAGACAATTACATGAGATTTCTGACTGGATCCTAATTTACTGTATATTTTTGTACTTGCAGAAAAATGTACTTAACCTGCAAAAGAAAAATCAATGCAGGCACTACATTTCATAAGTTGCAATATATTAAATTTTTGTTCTTGGGTTTAGATACACTATACTACCAAAAGTATCGGGGCTCTGCCTTTACATGCACTTGAGCTTTAATGACATCCCAGTCTTAGTACATAGGGTTCAATATTGGGTTGGCAATTTTTTTTTTTTTTTTTTTTTTTTTAATATGCATAACCTATTGTATACACGACTAAACATAATAATAATAAAGGCTTACTTCAACCTATAATATATGAACAAAAGGGTTTTTTCCTCAACCAAGAGAGATATCACTGTATTATATTATAATATCTATCTTCAAAAATTCTACACATTACTCAACTTGATTAACATTCAGAACAAGAAACATAGATTATCATGTGTATGTAACTTTTCTTCAAAATTATGTTTATCCTTGAAAATTTAAGGCAGTGTCCAGAGAGAAAACAGGGAAAGAACCCAACACCCAGAGATCAACAAACAGCAGCTACAGGCCTGATATTCCTCCACGCCTTTATCCAGACCCTTTGTCGCCATCTGTCTTTCTCGAGACACCGAATTTTCCCTACCTCACCAAGAATTTCACACACCACCACCGGAACAGGAAGGACTTTCTGCCGAAGGGATACCTGACACCATGCATTCCAAGTGTAATATCTGACTATTAAGCTGACTAGAAAGAGTGTCCAAATCAAATCCCTTGCGATTCTGCAATGCCCCATACACCCACTCAGCATAAGACATGCTAGGCAGGAAAGGAATATTCAGAACCCTCCCCACCTTTTTATAGATTTCTATATTGAAAGGGCACTGAAGCAAAAAGTGGTCCATGGTTTCCACTTCACCCACCACGATTGTCCAAAGAGTGGCACTTCACGTTCCCCCTCACATAGAGCCTACCGTGGAAAGCGAGCCAGGCTTGGTCCCTAAATTTCAAGGGAATCCGCTCAGAATTTATTAAACAAACCCTGCCTCATAATATTACCTGGGCAAGCCCTTAAGGCCAGTGGCGCATGAAAGACAGTACCCACGATCGTCTCACATAGGAGTCTCCTAGGAAGGGACCTGATATCCTCTGCTATCGCATGCACACCGTTTAAGAATTTTCAGGCACAGGGCAACATAAGCCGAGAGCTTACCATGCATGATCCTTAGGCTTTTCACTGGCCTGCCACTCTCCCAACAGCCCAGAAAAGGTCTAAACCAGATCTGGAAAATACCTACCCATCCAGGCGGTCTCTCTGCTAGCATGCTACCAAAATTGTGTTTCAAAACCATCAGAGAGAAGAACACAACTGGGTTGACCATCCCTAGGCCACCCTTCCACCTAGATAGGCAAGTCACATTCTGCTTCACAAGATTCAGCCTGTCCCCCCCCCCCCCCCCCCATAATAATTGGAAGAAACAACTATAAATCCTGGTATAGCAAGACTCTGGCAAGATGCAAACAAAACTGACCTACAGAAAGGTAGGAATCAAGTAGTTCTTAATCAAGTCCACCCTTTCCCTCAAGGAGAGCCGCCACCCTTTCCAGCATTTCACCTTGACATATGCATCATTCAGCCTGGCTTCCCAATTTGACTTACTGTTATCATCAGGGCTAAACTCGATACCTAATACTTTGACTTTCTGCTGAGGCCTTGGGAAGGTGTCCAGAAGTGCAAAGCTCTCACCTCCCTCACTCATCCAAAAAACTTCACTTTTATCACGGTTGACCTTGGAGCCTGATGCCTCGGAATACTGCTCTATAACTGAAACCACCTCCTGTGCCTCCTCTGTCCCAGAGATAAAGACAGAAACGTCATCAGCATAGGTTACAACCCTCAAGGGCGGCTCACCAGTAATACCCACCAGCACCCCGCACAATGGTCCGCTCTTTAGCCTTCTGATGAAGGGGTCGATTGCAAACACGTATAGCAAAGGGCTCAGCGGACACCCCTGGCGCACCCCCGATCCAACCCCGAAGGGCCGTCCAGACGAAGGGATGTGCTTAACATTACCTGTGACATGCAGTTTTTCTAACACTGTCCATCCTCCTGTCCATATCCTCCTATCATCTACAACTTTCCTCAAGGGAGCTTGGACATCGGCATATCTCTCCAACCACACCACCATTCCGTACTAGAATGGTGATGTTCTTTATATAATGGCTGGCGAGAGACAGGGTGACAAACCTGCCCATCTTGAGGACTCCTTCCACCTCTGCTCATACCTCTCCCAAAAGACAGCTAATCCTTCTGCCTTGACAAAGGAGAGGTCATACTCCTATTACCCAACTGCGCTGATAAGGGCAAAAATCTCCTCCTCTTTAAAAATCATCCCCAGAATACGGTCCACCACATCGCTCCTATTTTTGGGGGGGGGGCCTTCTCCAGTCCACCTCAATTGGATCACATTGCGGCGTTTAAAGGACCTACCAGATGGTGTCAGACTGGCCTGACCTTCGCTCACATCAGTCCTAGTGACTGCAGAATAACTGGCCCTACTCACCCTTGGGATAGGTGCAGCCACCGCTGCAGCATAGGAAATAATCCCAATCCTTGCAACAGTCCGCACATCACTTTTAGTTACAGACCCCTCTTTAGATAAGGTAGAAACAACTTTATCATCAGGAACAGATGGCGCAGAGACTTCTGACACAGAAATATCATTTACATTACCCTTGGTAATCCTTACTTCATTACCAGTAACTAAAGGGTTACCAACAGTGGCGATATCCTTAGCACTCTTCACAGCAGAGTCTGCACACCCTTCACTGGCTTTCTGTACACAGATGGGAGCCTCAGCCAGGAGATGAGCTTGCTCTTCACTGCCCTCTACCGCACCATCCATAGGAACTACAACTCCGTTATATTGTATAGGCAAGTCATGAACAAAAACAGCTTTTTCTGCCACCTGTTTCAAAGGTTTTAAGGTTACATCATTATCCTCTTCTTCATTCTCAGATGATCCAGACACGGCAAACTTGTGACCATGCAAAGGTGATTCCATTTCTGTAATTAACTTTAGCATACCTGCTCCCTTCACAGGCTCAGATGGATCATCTTGCTCCATAGCCTCCTGCTGCGGTGACAACGGCACAGAACTTCCTTGGCCCGATGACATACTTGTATCCTTAGATGCAGACAAGCAAAGAAAGTGTTTCCACCGCTCAGGCTGACACTGACCCAGGTGTAAGTAGAAGTTTCAGAGCAGAAGAGCTCCAGGTGCTGGCTGAATGCTAGACAAGGCAGGCTTGAATGGAGGAGAAGATTTGGATGCCGCACACCGGATGTAGTTAAAAAACTTCACTTTATTGAAAAAATGGGATTATCAAAATGACAAGACTGTCATGCAGAAAGTACAGGTAAGCTGACGCGTTTCGCACTCAGGACTGAGTGCTTACTCATAGCTAACAAATATTAAAAAGACAAACTCTTATATAGCTCAATGGAGTATCACATGATTGCCCAATTAGATGGTCATTGAGTCTCAGCTGGAAGCCAATTTAATGAGGTCTCGGCATCTGCTGGCTATTTGGTGTGTTAACTGATTGAGAAATGTTTTCAAAACCGTGACATGTAAATAGATGACAAAGAATGTGAAAAAAGATGTGTATATGTACATGTGTAGGCAAAAAATTTTTTTTTATATACCTGACCAAAGTACAAGTTAATTTTACTTGAGGATGCATATCGCGACAATATTGAGATAAATAGTTTTATTCTATTTCGTTTTCCACACATTTTTGTGTTATTATATCTACCTTTTTCATTGTTTTCTTTTGATAATTATTCATGATTTGTATCATGAGGTTCACAATTTTATTTCATTATTATTACTTTTATTCTAGCTCATTTTTCATCACATAGATATATATGGAAACTTTCATTGTCCTATACATCTTTCTAGTTGTGTAGGAAACACCTGATATATATATTAGGTTTTTACGCAATATGTTTTCACACTTTACCTTATTTTATTTTATTCATTTTATTTACTTTCATTCGTTCACATTTTGTACACCTTGTTGTCCATATACATATTTTTTTGGACACCTTGGGATCATAATTCAGATATATTAAGCTTATTTATATGTACATAAGCTGACATACATTGTATCGTTTGTGTTCAGTGTTTATTTTGCGAGTGTAATGTTGCAATATGAATATGTAGTTGTTTCTCTTTAGAATGCAGCATTATAACATTTCTTCTCATCGTCTTCATAGATTGGATTCACGCCGATCATTATATGCCTGTTTTCATCTGTTTCACTTGCCGGTGTTAATATATGAGCATTGTATTAGTGGATTCATAAGATGTATTATTCCAATATGTTTTGTTTGGAGGTCTTGGCATTTGCTGACACACATATACTGAGACATGCTTTTATATGAGCCACCCGAGACGGATCACAAACTAACATATTTTAACTTAATTGTCTGTCCGGATAATTTTTACGATCTCAGTCTGGTAACATTCTCGTCCAACCTGTAGTATCTTACTTGTTTTTGATTTGTTCTTTTTTGTGACCCCTTAAACTCGGGTGACTGGCCGAGACCACCCCCAACTTTATTACCATCATTATAATTCCACCTAGACATTTAGTGTGATATAGATTAGCGGCGCTCTATTATTTTGAACACCGCTGCTTCATTCCTGAAATTCCACACACACCCTGCTCACGGTCAGGCTCATCATTTAGAATTACTACGCTACAAGTCAGTCTACTGGGACCCTGCATATATCACTGCCATTTGACCAGATCAGGGCAACCCTGATCAGCGTGATTTTATGTCTTCGTATCCCAGCCTATAGTATCTTACTTGTTTTTCATTTGTCCCTTTTTTGTGATCCCTTAAACTTGGATACTGGCCGAGACCTCTACCAACTTTATTACCATCACTATAATTCCATCTAGACATTTAGTGTGACACAGACTAGTGGCGTTCTATTACCTTGAACACCGCTGCTTCATTCCTGAAATTTTACACACACCCTGCTCTCGGCCAGGCTCATCATTTAGAATCACTGCGTTACAAGTCAGTCTACTGGGACCCTGCATATATCACTGCCATTTGACCAGATCAGGGCAATCCTTATCAGCGTGATTTTATGTCTTTGAATCCCACAGTTTATTTCTATTATTATAGGGCCCTATATGTACCTTGTTATCAACCGCGGGCATATCACGCATTATTTCAGGTCACATTGCTCTATATTTCACCTGTATTATTCCGGCTTATTATAGAGAGCTTCATTCACTTCACCGGCATATTATAGAGAGTTTCATCATATTTATATATTTTGTTCACATATAGTTTCATTACATTCACTCTTCACGTTTACTTTGCACGTTGTCTGAATATTTTTATCAATATATTTTCTCTTTTTTTTTTAATGAGAAATATTTTTTACACATTTTTTTCCTTTCACCTAATAGTAATCTCTTTTTTTTGATACTTATCACCTTTTTATATATACACGTTATAGAAGTATATTTATTATTATATACACGTTTATTGATAGGATTCACTATATATATATATACACACATATATATTTTTTGCCTACACATGTACATATACACATCTTTTTTCACATTCTTTGTCATCTATTTACATGTCACGGTTTTGAAAACATTTCTCAATCAGTTAACACACCAAATAGCCAGCAGATGCCGAGACCTCATTAAATTGGCTTCCAGCTGAGACTCAATGACCATCTAATTGGGCAATCATGTGATACTCCATTGAGCTATATAAGAGTTTGTCTTTTTAATATTTGTTAGCTATGAGTAAGCACTCAGTCCTGAGTGCGAAACGCGTCAGCTTACCTGTACTTTCTGCATGACAGTCTTGTCATCTTGATGATCCCATTTTTTCAATAAAGTGAAGTTTTTTAACTACATCCGGTGTGCGGCATCCAAATCTTCTCCTCCATTCAACCCGATGACATACTGGCAGTCAAAATGCCTGTCTGCTGATCACCGACAGCCTGTGTGCCAGAGCTTTCTCCACTTTCTGCAAGCATACTGATACTTGGCTCAGAATGTAAAGCTTTTCCAGCTTGCCAGCCAGAAACACAGTCCGAGCCCACAGTAACTTTTTGGCTTTGCACTGACCTTGGCTTCTCGCACTCTGGTGATGCTTCTCCACTGGACTCTATGGCCCCTCTGCGCATTGTACGGAAGTGATCATCATTGCCATATTTCTCCTTGAAAGCTCCGCTGGTTTCTTTCAATGCGGCCACCAGCAGACTCTGCTTTTCCACTTTGGCTTCCAAAGCCATTAACTCAGACTGCATCTGTCTTCTCTTGGAACTGTGAAGCTGGTCATTTGCAATTTTTTTTTTATGCTTGAAGTCAAACTTTAACTTTGCCAGTACTTCCTCCTCCTTGGCAATTCTCACAATCCTAGCACAAACCTTCTTTCTGTAGGCTAACAGGCTTTCACCTTTACCTGGGCCATTTCCCAGGTCCTCAAACACTGGTATGGGAGGACCGGTACTCTGGCCATCCGGGGGATCCTCCCCTGGGTCCACCCCAGATTCCTGCATCCACTCTGGGTATAGGGAGTAATCAAGCTCCCTGGATCAGTAGGCCTCACTGGAGCTCAGAAGATCAGCCGTAGTGCAGCCACACCCTTTGCAGCTATAACAGCTTCAACTCTTCTGGGAAGGCTGTCCACAAGGTTTAAGAGTGTCCATGGGAATATTTGACCATTCTTCCAGAAGCGCATTGGGAGGTCAGGCACTGATGTTGGATGAGAAGGCCTGGCTCGCAGTCTCTGCTCTAATTCGTCCCAAAGGTGTTTTATCAGATTGCGGTCAGGACCCTGTGCAGGCCAGTCAAGTTCCTCCACCCCAAACTCGCTTATCCGTGCCTTTATGGACCTTGCATTGTGTGCTGGTCCAAATCATTTGGTGGAGGGGGAATTATAGTGTGGGGTTGTTTTTCAGGGGTTTGGCTTGACCCCTTAGTTCCAGTGAAGGGAACTCCTTAAGGCGTCAGGATACCAAGACGTTTTGGACAATTTCATGCTCCCAACTTTGTGGGAACAGTTTGGGGATGGCTCCTTCTTGTTCCAACATGACTGCGCACCATTGCACAAAGCAAGGTTCATAAAGACATGGACAGGGCCAGCGTAACCATTAGGCGGGACAGGCAGCCGCCTAGGGCGGCAGGATAGGAGAGGTGGTAAAATCCTTCCTGACAAAGTGACTCCGCACCACTCTCTGCTATTACACACCACGCCGCACAGAGCAGATTGGCGCTCTATTCCGGGATGCAGGGTGACAATCCAGAGGATGAGCCGGGCGGTGATGAGGATAAACAAGCGTGGATGGAGCAGGGGTGGAGTCTGTGGGCCGCTGTGGGAGGAGCTTCTTCTTCTCCCCCAGACACCATGACTTGTAGTGTGGAGATGGAGAGCAGCTATACCTCTATTTCTGGTGCTCCACAGCCTCTGGCATCCTGTCATAGTCACACAGTGAGAGTGGGGAAAGCCAGCTTACATAGGAATCGGGCTGTGTCCTGTCTCCACTGTCCTTCTAACCCCGCCCTCACTCTGCTGCTTGTCCAATCCGATACACCACCTCCCATTTGTGCCCGCCCAACCCCGTCCACACTCTAGCCACATGCATGCCATGCACTTGCTCTGTGTTGCGAGAGGAGTTCTGTGAATAGCTGAGCGGCACTTTTCAAACAGTAGATTCCACAGCCCTGAGGGACACCAGACTGAATGGGAGAGACATATTTGAGTGTGACTTCCTTCCCCAAAACAACCCCCCCCCTCTGTTCCCACCACTTTGTGCTCTGCACCTTCTTCCTCCCTCCCCCTTTCTTTTTCTCTCTCTGCCCCTCCCCCCTCTTTTCCTTAAACTTTTCCCTCCTTTTTCCCTCCACTAGGGCCTAGCTTGTCCATATACTACCCTGGCCATATACTATTCTAGCCTGTCTCTATACACCTGTGGACCAAGGCTGGTGTGAGGAAGCGAGCTGGTGTCGCCATTATTTGTCTTCAAGCCGGGTCTAGAGGCGCAGACCACGGCTGAAGAAATAGTGGTGAATTGCCGCAAAAATCTCCACCCCACCACCTCCACTGTATACGTGGTCAGGGAAAAAGTGGGTGAAGTCAGGAGTGGAGCCAAAGGGAGGGGGCGGCAAAATGAGGTTTCGCCTGTCAAAAATCCTTGCACCAGCCCTGGACATGGATGAGTGAGTTTTTGGGGTGAAGAAACCTGACTGGCCTGTACAGAGTCCTGACCGCAACTTGATAAAACACCTTTGGGATGAATTAGAGCGGAGACTGCAAGCTGGGCCTTCTTGTCCACATCAGTGCCTGACCTCACAAATGTGATTCTGGAAGAATGGTCAAACATTCCCATAGACACACTCCCAAACCTTGTGGACAGCCTTCCCAGAAGATTTGAATCTGTTGTAGCTGCAAAGGGTGGGCAAACTTAATATTGAACCCTACGGACTAAGATTGTGATGCATTAAAGTTCATGTTATATAAAGAGATAGAAAAAAGGACTGCGCTTAGGTTAATAAAAGAGGGTTGCTGCCTCCCAAAATAGGTCTCCCCAAAGGGGGCTCTAGATAATGACAAAATAAACAAAAATAGGGGTGAACTGGCGCTACCTAATAACTGAGGGCACAGGAAATAAGAAGGTGGGACTATGCCTAGGATATATGTTGTGCAGCAAAACTCCGCACCTGCTATCCCAGCTTACAATATCAGGGCAGGCCCTCTAGTAGGGGTGCTTGTTAGGAATATATACATATATATATATATATATATATATATATATATATATATATATATATATATATATATATATATATATATATATATATATATATATATATATATATATATATATATATATATATATATATATATATATGTAAAGGTATAGATGGCATACACTCTCAAAATAGCATGTAAGTGGGCTACTATGCACAGTAACTCCTACATGGGGTTACCCAAAATGTGGCCTAGTGGCCTAGTGGTTTCTAAATGTGTATACATATACATGAATTACCAACCATGGCGTCCACTATTCTTATTCCTGTACATTTTGTACCAGTGCCTTACTCTGGGTATAGTGCACGCACTGGTGGGTGTGTACATACAGTCCAGGACATTGATTTGGCAATTAGGCTTCATTGGCTGCTTCCCTAAGTAGGGGACAGGACGAGCATGGACACTCTCCTATTTAACAACGTAGCATGTAGTATGGTGGCGCCGTCGCTGAGGACGTCTATGATAAAATGCGTCTGACGGAGCCACGCACACTACATCACTCCGGGGTATCTGACAGGGTGGAACGCAGCTGGAGCACAATGGGCCGCTGCTGTCCCCTTATCCCGGCTTTTATCTATATGGTTGTCTACGGCCTGCTAACCGCCAGCCACCGTAGCTGGCTGTAGACACATATGCTGTTTGGACTCTTTGCATGCTGGTTGTATTTATGTTCTAACTTTTAATAAACGGACATCTACATTTTACTACACTATGGGAGCCAATCTTTCTTACATGAGGAATACATTTATGGTCATATCCACCTTATCTGGAGCCTAACGGACGCTTATTATCTATATGGGAACTGCTACTTACGTTTCACTTATATATACAAACGTATTTTTCCCTTAACGTCTTTCAGGACAGCACCTTGAGAGCGTGGCTCCACCCACATGACAGGAAACACACCTCCACCAAACTTTAAAAGGAGGCTCCTTCCCACTTATCAGTTTATGTGTTTCCTCCGGCGGGAACACGTGGGAGTTTGGAGCTCTCAAGGTTCTGTCCTGAGAGAACAGGCTTCCTACTCCACTATTTTTACCTACCTCAGGAGAGCCAATTCCTCCCATTTTCCACAGGCTTCCGGGTGCCGGGTGGATGGGCTCCTTCTCCCTCGTCAGTGCTCGGGGAGAGCCAGAACTGCTCTGGGTATCGCTGCTCCCAGGCGGGGGCATCGGGCATGACAGGCGTTTTTGTTTTTTTTGCCAGCACATGTTTTTTCCCTGACGCCGCCGCCATCTTGGAAAGGGCAGTCAGAGGACTGCATCCGCCGGATGTGAGGTATCTGGAAGTGGGGCGGCATCCAGGGAGCAGGCGCCAGGCATCATTTTTGCCGGAAGCGCAGGGGGAGGAGGGAGGAATAGGTCTGGTGCCTATTTAGTTCCGGTCCGGCGCACAGGCGCTATTGGAGTCCGGAACCGGCGTTTTTGCCACAAGCATCACGCTGCTGCCTCAGCATGGATTCAGGAACCGCAGCTAGTGGAACAGGCACAGGCACCAGCAAGGCCCAGGTAAGGAGCAGACTGTAGTTTCTGCTCAGCTTTACTGTGGGGTCTCTCTCTAGCCCTCTTCTTTATACATGTTAGTGAAGTTTGAGGGTATTTTTTTCCCCCTGGTGGCGGAGGGGCCTGTCAGGGCACATGAGTCTGGTAGCTTTTCTCACTGTGCACCTGTGGTGAGCATCTTGAGTATTCAAGCTGACTCTAAAAGATGGTTTGTCTTTTTCTCTCTCTTTTTCCCTTATCATGGCAGGCCAAGAGCTCTGACTCTGGGATTAGAAAGAAATGTCCTTCATGCAAAATTAAGTTAAATGAAGGCTGGAAAAAGGCTTTATGTCAAACATGTGTTGACTCCTTGGTGAGGGAAGAAACCACTTCCGCATGCAGTGATCTAATCGCATCTGCTAAAAAGGAATTGGTTGCTACCATTCAATCCTTTAGATCCTCACTCGCCTATCCATCTGAACCAGGAAGGGCTTTCCCCATCTCATTCTAATGAATCTAGTGAGGATGGTGATGAGCTGGAAAATACGTCTTCCAAATATAAATTATCTTTGGATCAGGAGGATGGCCTTTTAAGGGCTATTTATGCTACTCTAGGCCTAGAGGAAGAGCATAAGGAAATGTCTTTACACGACAAGATGTATGCAGGGCTTAGCGAGTCTAAGTCCCGTACCTTTCCAGTCCATGCAGTGATCTCTGAAACAATCAGAAAAGAATGGGCTGACCCTGATAGGAAACCATTTTTCTCTAGGGCTCATAAGAGAAGGTTCCCTTTTGATGAAGACCCAGCGGCTCTTTGGAATAAGGTTCCAAAACTTGATGCAGCCTTTTCTCAGGTGTCAAGATCTACTGATCTGGCATTTGAGGACATGGGGATCTTAAAAGGACCCCATGGATTAAAAAAATGGATCAACAGCTCAAGCGGACTTGGCAATCCATTATGGGCAACCTTAAGCCAGCAATGGCAACAACTTGCATCTCCAAGAACTTGGAGTATTGGGTAAATCAGCATAGAGCTCATATAATATCAGATTCCCCTAAGCAAGAAATCCTTGACTCCTTTTCTACCCTCTCAGCAGCCGTAGCTGCTGTCAGGATGACAGCTAAGGCTGCAGCCCTTGCTAATTCTGTTAGAAGGGCTTTATGGCTAAACACTTGGCAGGGGGACGCAGCATCTAAAAATAAATTATGCGGAGTCCCTTTTCTAGGAGACTTATTGTTTGGCCCTGATTTGGACTCAGTTCTGGACAGGACTGCACATAAAAAGAAATCTTTTCCTGTCAAAAAGAAGAAACAACCAGTCAAACGTTTTTTTCCTCCTCAAAGGGCTCAGGAACAAAACAAGCCTCAAGAGAGAAAGAAAAATTGGTCAGGGCAGAGAGGAAAAGGCAGAGGAAATGTCCTTTTCCATCCTCCTGCGCCAACCAGCAAGATGCAATGACAGCCGGTTACAGGTGGGGGAAAGACTGCAAGGCTTTCTCCCCTATTGGGCAAGCATAATGGAAAACCAGTACATTCTGAATATGCTAGCCCAGGGTTACAATATAGAATTTTCAGATCTCCCCCTAGAAAGGTACTTGGTGACAAATCTTCCAAGAGATGTAACAAAATCCCTAGCAATGAAGAGCCTATTAAAGGATCTGATAGATCAGGGGGTTATGACTTACGTCCCACAGGGGGAGCTTTATCAGGGATTTTATTCCCGTATATTCCTGATAAAGAAACCATCCGGAAATTTTCGTTTAATCCTAAACCTGAAACCATTGAACAGATCAGTCCAATACAAAAGGTTTCGTATGGACTCCATCTTCATGGTCAAGAATCTATTGACAAAGGAATGCTTTATGGCATCAATAGACCTTCGAGATGCCTATCTGCATATCCCCATAGCCCCGCAGTCCGGCGATAAATTTGGGGAAAGAGGTTCTGCACTTGCAATTCAGAGCCCTCCCCTTTGGCCTGTCTTCTGCCACACAAATTTTTACAAAAATAATGGAAGAAGCACTTGCACCTCTTCGCATGCAGGGGATCGTGGTAATTCTGTACTTGGACGACCTACTCCTTTTTGCCCCTTCCAGGGAAAGACTGCTGGACGACCTCGGAAAAACCCGAGGTCATCGAGAAACCCTGGGTTGGATCATAAATATGCAGAAGTCAAATTTCAATCCGGCCCAGAAAATACTATTCCTGGGGTATCAGATCTGTTCAAGGGAACAGAAGATTTTTCTCCCAGAAGAGAAAGTTGAAGGTCCAGAAGGTGGTAGCGTCCTTACAGGCAAGCCAGGAATTATCAGTCCGACAAGTGATGTCATCCCTAGGAACCCTAACCGCAACCATACCAGCCATTCAATGGGCAAGGTTACATTTCAGGCCTCTCCAGACTTTTCTCCTGAGAATATGGAATCACAGGACAGAATCTCTGGAAGCAAAGGTGAAAATACCCACCAAGATCAAAAGATTACTTTGGTGGTGGAGAAGACAGGAGAATCTGTCAAAGGGCCTGCTCTGGTCATTTCCAATAGAAAAGGTGGTAACGACAGATGCCAGTGTATGGGGTTGGGGAGCTCACTTAGAACAAGACTTCACGCAAGGAAGGTGGTCTCGGACAGAAGCAAAGAGGTCCTCAAATTGGAGGGAACTAAAGGCAGTCGCCTTAGCATTAGATGCCTTCTCTCCTATCCTTCAAGGTTCCCATGTCCGGGTCCTCTCAGACAACGCCACTACCATAGCCTACCTAAACAAACAGGGGGGCACAAGAAGCAAAACACTTCAGTTGCTAGCTTCAAAGATCCTGATTTGGGCAGAAAAGCATGTTCGGTCCTTATCAGCAGTCCACCTCAAAGGCACCTTAAATGTAGTGGCAGATTATCTAAGCAGAAGGCGGATTCAGGAGTCAGAATGGAGCTAGAATCCGGAAATCTTTGCAATGATTACCAGGGCCTGGGGTTAACCACAAATAGACCTATTTGCGTCAGAAGAAAATACACAACTCCCAGTATTTTTCTTGATTCACAGAAAGGACAGGGTCCAGGGGACGGATGCGTTAATTCAGCCCTGGAACTTCCATCTGGATTACGCATTTCCTCCTTTCCAAGGAAGATACAGAGGGAGAAGGTGGCAGTAATCCTAATTGCTCCATTTTTGCCAAAAAGGGCATGGTTTTCCACCATTCTACAGATGGCAATCAAACCATTTTGGCGGCTGCCTCTCTGGCAAGACCTGCTCCTACAGGGTCCAATACAGCATCCGGGAGTGGCCAGTCTAGCCTCACGGCCTGGTTTCTGAGGAACAGTTGTTAAGAAACAAGGGTCTGTAACAACCCTTGGTAACTACCTTACTTTTCAGTAGGAAAATAGTGACCAGAAAAATCTATGCAAAATATTGGAAAGTCTTCAACTCTTTCTGTTTTTCGACTAAAAGAAAAGTAAGAAATTTAGTGTCAATTTTGGAATTCCTTCAAGAGGGGCAGACAAAGGCTTGTCAGTCAGCACCCTTAAGGTACAAATAGCTGCTTTGGGAGTATTTCTAGAAAGACCAATCTCTTCTAAGCTCTTGGTTATAAGATTTTTCAAGGCGCTTACCAGATCCAGACCAGCTCCGGCTAAGCACTTTCCCAATTGGGATCTATCAGTTGTCCTGCAAGCCCTCACAAAGGAACCGTTTGAACCACTACAAGAGATCTCTCTAAGGAATCTTACTCTGAAAACATTGTTGTTAGTTGTGATAACGTCAGCAAGGAGAATTGGTGAGCTGCACGCCCTATCTGTTAAGAGACCCTTTTTAACTATCTACACAGATAGGATTATACTTAAAACCGATCCGGGTTTTTTGCCAAAGGTGGCGTCAGCCCACAATAGGTTGCAGGAGATCATCCTGCCAACCTTTTGCTCTAACCCCTCGGGGGAAAAAGAAGGCAAATTCCACAATTTGGATGTAAGAAGGACTTTATTACAGTATCTGGAAGTAACAAGTAACTTTCGGTCCTCGGACTCTCTGTTTATACTTTTTTCTGGTAAAAAGAAGGGCCAACAAGCTTCTAAGGGGTCTATAGCTAGATGGCTTAAATCAGCTATTCTGGCAGCCTACTCTCAATCGGGGCTATCTCCCCCACTGGGGATTAAAGCACATTCTACCAGGGCTCAAGCCACTACATGGGCAGAAATAGCTGGTGCCACCCCAGATCAGATTTGTAGGGCAGCTACGTGGTCAAGTTACCTTACGTTTGTCCGTCATTACAGGCTGGATCTTCTGTCAGCAAGTGAACAAACTTTTGGCAGAAAGGTCTTGCAGGCTGTGGTCCCTCCCTAAGTGGGTAAGTCTCTATTATCCTCTCAAGGTGCTGTCCTGAAAGATGTTAAGGGAAAAATCAAGTTAGACTTACCGGTAACTTGTTTTCCAGCAGTCTTTCAGGACAGCAGCAACCCGCCCTTATTGTATTACATTACTATGCTGTGACTAACCATATTCTGATTGTGTGTTCCAGCTTGGGCCGGAGGTTTTCTACTACTACTGATAAGTGGGAAGGAGCCTCCTTTTTAAAGTTTGGTGGAGGTGTGTTTCCTGTCAAGTGGGTGGAGCCACGCTCTCAAGGTGCTGTCCTGAAAGACTCCTGGAAAACAAGTTACCGGTAAGTCTAACTTGATTTTTTTTTTTTTTTTTTTTTTTGGTGGCGTTCTGATTTTTGGAAATTCTGCCATTTCTTTTTTTTTTTTTTTTTTTTTTGTGTAAATTTTTTTGTATTTATTTTTTTTTCATTTGCAAAATCTGTATGATTGCTTACATGCATGTTTTGGGTACTTTTTATGATTGTGGGACACTCTATACTCATGCTTGCATAGCATACTATTTTAATAAAGGACTGTATATTTGTTTCACTTATTCTACTTATTCTAAGTTGGTAATTCACGTATATGTATACACCTTTTATTAGGAACCACTAGGCCACATTTTGTAGGAGTTCCACTTGCATGCTATTTGAGAGTGTATGCTATCTATACTAGGGTTGTCCCGATACCACTTTTTTAGGACCGAGTACAAGTACCGATACTTTTTTTTTTTTTTCAAGTACTCGCCATTACCGATTACTTTTTTTTTTCTTTTTTTAATCAGCCCTGTTGGGGGGCTTTGGTGAGATATCAGGGGTCTTAACAGACCTCTGATATCTCCCCCTTGAGACAGAGAAAGAGACCGAGGATAGAGATTCCCCAGTCCCTTTTCTCTGCAGCCTCAGCTGCACTGAGAATGAATGGAGAGAAGACAGCGGCTCCTCTCCATTCATAAACTGAGACATCATAATCACAGAAGATTGCAATGTTTCAGTTATGTGAATAGACAGAGTCAGCTGACTCTGTCCATTCACAAAGGAAAGAGGAGGAGGAGGGGGACAGCAGAGAGGCACAACAGAACGGAGGGGACAGAAGGAGAGGGGGACGGCGGAACGGAGTGGACGGTGGAACGGAGGGGGACAGAAGGATAGGGGAACGGCGGAACGGAGGGGGACAGAAGGAGAGGGGAACGGCAGAACGGAGGGGGACAGAGGAACGGAGAGGGCATGGAGGATGAGGTGACAGTCAGCGGTGATCGCGTGTGGGGGAGTTGCAAGCACCGATCACCGCTGTATGTCACTAAGCAGCTGAAAGCCGCGGGGGGAGAAGCTTGTAACTCTCCCACGCGCCTATCACCGCTGACTGTCCAGGTATCGGGGGAAGTATCGGGAGCATTTGCCCGAGTACAAGTACTTGGGCAAATGCTTGGTATCGGTGCCAATACCGATACTAGTATCGGTATCGGGACAACCCTAATCTATACCTTTTACACCTGTCTATATTCCTAACAAACACCCCTACTAGAGGGCCTGCCCTGATATTGTAAGCTGGGATAGCAGGTGCCGAGTTTTGCTGCACAACACATATCCTAGGCATAGTCCCACCTTCTTATTTCCTGTGTCCTCAGTTATTAGGTAGCGCCAGTTTATCCCTATTAAAGTGTGTGTGTGTGTAAAGGCAGGTGTCCAATACTTTTGGTATTATAGTGTATGCTTTATAGTCTATCCATATCAGTCTATTCTCAATAAGGCAGGCCATAGACAATGAAAATGTATTTCCTGCAACCACGGGTTGCAGGAAAGAAATTTGCACAATCCTCCCATCAACACAGTCAGTGCTGACAGGGGAATCCCTCCTGCTGAGACATTGTTTTCTCCTAGCAGGGGACGGGGGAATCTGCCCCCACTGAGAGATGACAGTGATTATTGCTAGCGGCTATAGCAGCAGTAAAATCAGGCAGTCTGGTTATACCCAATTTGATAGATTGATCAACTACATTCAGCCTGCCCATACATGGTTCAAATCTTGGCTGGTTCTGCTAAACTCTCTGAGATTTGAACCATCTCTGGCTGGCCTAAGTTAATTGGGTCATGTGGTCATGTACAGTAAGTCTATTTGTGCCTTTGAGCTAACCACCTGTGGCCATTAGTGGTAAATAAGAAATATTGTTTAGCAATATTTTATATTTATCTGGCTAAAAAAGGAGTGAGAAGTTTCTTTTAAAAAACATATATATATATATATATATATATATATATATATATATATATATTTCAATCAAATCAATATTTTGTGTGACTACTCTTTTGGCTTCAAACCAGCATTACACACTTAGTTCACTTGCAGAAAGTCGGATTTTGTAGGATTAGAATCAGGTATATGCTTAATCAATTATACCAACCAGTTGCTAATGATCATCAATTGTGAGCGAGGAACAGCTAAACTCCACTACTAAGGTGAGGTTGTGGAAGACAGTTTCATGCCAAAGAACACACACACACACACACACACACACGCAAGACTGAGCATAGCAACAAGACACAAGGTAGTTATACTGCATCGGCAAGGACTCTCCCAGGCAAAGATTTCAAAGCAGACTGGGGTTTCAAGATGTGCTATTCACATTCTTTTTAGGAAGTACAAAAAATGGGTAACGTTGAGGATAGTAGATGCAGTACTGAGTCAAGGAAACTTAATGAAGCAGAGGAAAGACACATGTTTGCTTCCCTTCGATATCGGAAGATGTCCACGAGTGCCATCAGCACAGAACTGGAGGAAACCAGTAGAACCCAGGTACTCTCATCTACTATCCAAGAAAAGTCTGGCCAGAAGTGGTCTTAATGGAAGATTTGTGGCCAAAAAGCTATACCTTTAACATGGAACCAAGGCTAAGTGGCTTAACTATGCACAAAAACATAGGAACTGCATATATCATGCATTCTAAGCATGAAGGTAAAAAAACCTTCTGCTTGCAGTGCCCCCCAGCCCCCTTCCCAATACTCACCTGAGCTACATCTCGACTCAACAATGTGCACGAGAGCTGAGCTTCTCCCAGGTCTCTCTTTCCTCATTGACTGTTTGAGACAGCAGGGGAAGCCATTGGCTCCTGCTACTGTCAATCAGACAGTGAGCCAATGAGGAGAGAATGGGGGTGGGGCTGAGCTGCAGCTCTGTGTGTCTTATTGACGCATAATGCAGGACTTCGGCAGTGAGAATGCACCAGTTGCTCTGGGGGCATTGGCTGAAGAGAAGGAGCTAGAAGCACTGGCGGGGGACCCAAAATGAGGAGGATCTGGGCTGCTCTGTGCAAAACCATTGCACAGAGCAGGTAAGTATAACATGTTTATTTACCGTATTTATCGGCGTATAACGCGCACAGGCGTATAACACGCACATTTATTTTAAGAGGGAAGTTTCAGGAAAAAAACTTAAATTTTAAATAAGGAACTTTGAAGCAAAATAAGGGTCAGTGCCCATCTGCAGCCTCACCATTGCCATCAATGCAGTCTGATCAATGCCCATCTGCAGCCTCACCATTGCCATCAATGTAGCAGCCTCACCATTGCCATCAATGTAGCAGCCTCACCATTGCCATCAATGCAGCAGCCTCACCATTGCCATCAATGCAGCAGCCTCACCATTGCCATCAATGCAGCAGCCTCACCATTGCCCTCAATGCAGCAGCCTCACCATTGCCCTCAATGCAGCAGCCTCACCATTGCCCTCAATGCAGCAGCCTCACCATTGCCCTCAATGCAGCAGCCTCACCATTGCCCTCAATGCAGCAGCCTCACCATTGCCCTCAATGCAGCAGCCTCACCATTGCCCTCAATGCAGCAGCCTCACCATTGCCATCAATGCAGCCTGATCAATGCCCATCTGCAGCCTCACCATTGCCATCAATGTAGCAGCCTCACCATTGCCATCAATGTAGCAGCCTCACCATTGCCATCAATGTAGGAGCCTCACCATTGCCATCAATGCAGCAGCCTCACCATTGCCCTCAATGCAGCAGCCTCACCATTGCCCTCAATGCAGCAGCCTCACCATTGCCCTCAATGCAGCAGCCTCACCATTGCCCTCAATGCAGCAGCCTCACCATTGCCCTCAATGCAGCAGCCTCACCATTGCCCTCAATGCAGCAGCCTCACCATTGCCCTCAATGCAGCAGCCTCACCATTGCCCTCAATGCATCAGCCTCACCATTACCTTCAATGCAGCAGTCTCGCCAATGCCATCAGTGCAGACTGATCGATGCCCATCTGCAGCCTAGAGGATACAGGGAGGGGGGCGGGATGAGCGCCGACAGATTACATACAGTGAGAATCTCCTATGATAGACAGAACAGTGGTCCAATGGCAGCCCAGGAGACGGGACTTCTTATTACAGAGGCCGCCAAGTAAACAGAAGATTCTCACTGTATGTAACCTGACGGCGCTCGTCCCACCCCCTCCCTGTCCCCTCTGAGGCAGCTAAAATTTAAGTATTGGCGTATAACACGCACGCGCTATTTGCACCCAATTTTCATGGTGAAAAAGTGAGTGTTATACGCCAATAAATACAGTATTTTTTTAAATTAACCTTTAGTGCCACTTTAATGCTAAGAAATAGATACTTATCCATCATGCCATACCACCAAGGAGGGGTGTGATTTGACCTTAACATATTCTGCAGCAGGACAATGATACCAAACATACAGCCAAAGTCATTAAAAACTATCTTCAGCGTAAAGAACAACAAGGAGTCCTGGAAGTGATGGTTTGGCCCACACAGAGCCCCAATCTCAACATCACTGAGTCTGTCTGGGATTCCATGAAGAGACATAAAGATTTGAGGCACCCTATATCTACAGGAGCTTTGTTTTTAGTTTTTCCAAGATGTTTGGAACATCCTACCTGCTGGGTTCCTTCAAAAACTGTGTGCAAATGTACAAAGAAGAATTGATGTTTTGAAGGCAAGGGGTCACACCAGATATTGAATTGATTTGGATTTCTCTTCTGTTCATTTAATTTCTATTTTGTTAATTGATAAAAATACACTATTGACACTATTTCTGAAAGCATTTTTATATTACAGCACTAAACCTTTTGCACAGTAGTGTACCACCTGTTGTCTAACTGAAAACCTTCCAGAGAACGCATCATCCCATCCTGCCTTGTTGCTAGGACATTGCTAGCTCTTATGCCCTTTACACATGTTCGGACATTGATCAGACATCCCGACAACAAAATCCATGGATTTTTTCCGACGGATGTTGGCTCAAACTTGTCTTGTATACACACGGTGGCACAAAGTTGTCGGAATTTCTGAACGCCAAGAACGCAGTGACGTACATCACATATGACGAGACTATAAAAGGGCAGTTCAGTACCAAGCGTGGCACCCTTTTGGGCTCCTTTTTGCTAATCTCGTGTTAGTAAAAGTTTGAGAGACAATTCGCGCTTTTTCAGACTCTTGGTTTTCAGATCGTATTTCTGCTGTTCAGTTTGTGCTTGTGGGATTGTATCTGGTCTTCAGTGCATGCAGCGAGTTACCATTGACTTGTCATAGTGTTCTTGTCCGTTCGTTACTGATTTTCAGGTCGCTCTTCACAGGCCTTGCTGTTCTTCAGTGTGTTCTGTTACTTCATTCTGAGCAGCCGACCGTTTTCTAGCCATGTTGCGTGTACGTACTCATCGTAGAGTTCGTGTTATGCGGGGGCTTGGTGTTGGGGTCCTTACTTTGACACAAGCCCAGTCCATGAACAGGGTGAGGAGGAGTTCATGGACCAAGAATTGGTTGCTCCAGCATGACCAATTCTGTCACATGCCTTTGCTCCGTGAGAATAATCCTGACGATTTTAGGAACTTTTTCCAGATGACGGACCCCGTATTTCACCGTCTGTTGGCTTTGCTGACCCCTTATATAAGCAGGCAGGATACCTGCATGAGGTAAGCCATCACTGCGGAGCAGAGGCTAGTCGCCACCCTGTGGTACTTGGCGACGGGGAGAAGCCTGCAGGACCTCAAGTTCTCGACAGGCATCTCCCCCCCCCCCCCCAGGCTCTGGGGATCATTATCCAGGTCCTGCAGAAGGAGTATATTAAGGTAAGATTTTTATCCTTTAACATCACATTTTATTATATTTAATGTTTGATAATGTATTTATTTCCTCATTCCCTAATTACCATACTTATAATATACTGTGAATGTCCCCTTTGTAGTCATGCATGCTGGAAATTTTTTTTTTGTCCTTCATACATATTTGCCTTCACTTACCTCCCCCTAGCATGCTCTCCTGGGCGGACACATCGGACACTTTTGACACATTTTTGGGACCATTCACATTTATAGAGCGATCAATGCTATAAAATTGCATTGATTACTGTGTAAATGTGACAGGCAGTGAAGGGGTTAACCACTAGGGGGCGGGGAGGGGTTAAATGTGTTTCCTAGGGAATGCTTCTAATTGTAGGGGGAGGGGACGCACAAGGGGAGGAGATCAATCAGTGTTCCTCTGTTCTGGGAACGCAGATCGCTCTCCTCTGAACTGACAGGACGTGGATCTGTGTGTTTACACACACAGATCCACGGTCCGACCTGGTTAACGGGCAAACGCGGGTGCCCAGACATCACGGCTGCCGGGCACACGCACCGGGTCCTGAGCAACGCGGCGGGCGCACGCGCGCCCCCGGGTCCCTTAGGCGGCCGGGAACCCGGGGCCGTCATATGACATCCACCCAGGATGGGAGATCCCATCTGTGGACGTCATTTGACTATAGGCGGGTAGGGAAGTGGTTAAAATGTGATTTGTGTCTGAAATTCAGGCAGAGTGCCAAATTTTTTTTATTTTTTTTTTGGTCCCAAAATCATTTGCAACCCCCCCCCCTCCCCAACTGCTAACACCAATCCTCTATCCTCAATCCTCTATCTGCTGACTTTGCCAAACCCATACACACTATACCCACCTCTTTTGTGGTCATATTTATGGATGAATTCCCCAAAGCATGTAGTACAAGGGCCTGCCTGAATATTTTCAAATGGTAATGTTAAAAGTTTTTGTATCCTATTATTATCTTGATAGGTAATAGCAGAATGTAAAAATGTGTACAGTGTGTATTTGTCTCTTTGTCTTATGACACTTCTTACCTGTCCAGTGGGCTGCCAATAGTGTAAGTAAGGAGGGGCGGGCCAAAGTAATACACATTATTTAGGTATTCATCTCTCAATGAAGTGGAGAGGGTTACCTGGCCAAAACATCTCCCCCCACCTAAAATTTTTAAAATGGCCCATGCGAGGGGGGGGAGGAATCTGATAGGTGGACCTTATACTTTTTTGTCTTTAAATACTCCCTAAAATAAATGTTATACTAATGTTGGCCAAGAATGTCTGTGTCTAATCTGCTTTCCATGTTTATTTGCAAAATGATTGATTTATTTTTCTTGTTTGACTACACAGTTTCCTTCCCACCCACAGGAATGGCAGACTGGGGCCTCCCACTTTGCTCAGCGGTGGGACGTTCCTAACTGCGGAAAGGCAATTAATGGGAAACATGTCCACATCCCACCACCCAACTCAGGGTCATACTATTACAACTACAAGGGGTTCAATAGTATTGTGATGTTGGCGGTGGTGTCGGCTACTTACAAGTTTCTGTATGTGGACATGGGGAAGAATGGCCGGATGTCAGATGGTGGAGTCATCGCCCACACGGAGTTCTACAGGCGTCTCCAGAATGGCAGCTTGGGCTTGCCACCTCCAGAAGACAATGTGGAAGGACTCCCATTCGTCTTCGTTGCGGATGAAGTGTTTGCACTGGGGGACCATCTCATGCGGCCATTCCCTATGAGGACCCTCACCCTGGACCAGAGGGTTTTTAATTACTGGCTGGCCAGACCCAGAAGAGTGGTGGAGAACACGTTCAGAATAATGGCCAGCTGGTTCCGCCTATTTCTTACACCGATACACATGGCAGAATATAAACTCAATCACATCATCCTGGCTTGCTGTGTTCTCCACAACTTTTTAAGGAGAAGTTCTATGAACTATGCTGGCACAGTTGGGCCTGAAGCCAGAATTGATATAAATGAACCAAATCTGACAGCGCTTGAAGCTGGCCGTCCTGGCTTGCCTCCCCAGAGTGCCTGCGAGGTCCGTCTAAGATACATGGAATACTTTGCGGGTAGGGAGGCCATCAATATGCCAGACAATGTGTGAGACATTTTTTAAATAAAAATATATTTTAAACTGAACAAATATTTGCTTAGATTTACTGCTTGGCTTTCTTTTAGCTGACCATGACCAAAATTTGGGGAGTCCTGAAAATGGCGTGATTATGTAAAATTAGAAAGCACTGTTGGGTGTTATTTACTAAAGGAAAATACACTTTGCACTACAAGTGCACTTGAGACTGCACTGAAACTGCACTTGTAGTGCAAAGTGGATTTGCCTTTAGTAAATAACTCCCATTGTCATTGAAAACATCAACTTTACAACAAAAAAATGCTTTTGAGCATTGAAAGAAGAAGCCACACATTGATAATCAACAATCTTTTTAATCAAAGCACAATCACATGTGCATTTATAAAAGGTTTTTAAAACAAACCAACATGTTTGTTGTATAACAATTTTTTAGGTCACATTAAAAAGTCGAAATTTCCTTTTTAAGGTAAAACGGGCATGTTTAAAACCCACAAGAAATACACAACTCTGGAACTTACAAAGTTCAACTTTTGTAGAAAGTGAAGGCAATATCAGACATGAGTATTTATAAACTGTGTTTGATATTGTGTTCAGCAGATGGGGTGAAATCACACCTGGAAAAGCCAAATTTTGAAGATGCACACAAAATGCCGAATGTCAACATGTGCTAGCTGCCATCATAGAGGATCAAGGGATGTGTTTTGTGGGTGCAACCCCTTCCTCTCAGCTACTTTATTATGGAGGAAGGGGTTGCACCCACAAAACACATACATTGATCTTCCGTGATGGCCTTTCTGACATTGGGGTAAGGTCCATACTTCCCATCATAGTCGGCCCTCTTCAGTATGTCGACCATCTCAACAAAGGACATATTTGATGCCTTAAATTGTCTCCTCCGGGATCGTGACGTTTCTGACTCTGGGCTTTCCTCCTCCTCCTCCTCCTCCTCCTCGTTGCTGTAATTAGCACGCACCTGCTCTGTCTCTGCCATGTGCTCTTCCCCACTGCGCTGAATGAGAAGGGGTGGGGAATAGACTAGAAAGAACGTTGGGTGGGCGGAGTTTCACGCATGCGCAGTGTATATAAAGCGTAACATGCGTGCGTAGTACGTACGATCTGTGAGCGGAGGAAGGAGTATAGGAAGCGCCGATCATGATAATGAAGGTAACATTTAAACTTGGGCCTATACTGCTTAGGGATTGAGGCCTATATTGGGACAAGATTAGGAGGCTTTAGCCGGACTTTAGGGTTTGTCTTGTGTATTGCAGATAAAATAGATGGCTTCAATGACCACAACTTCCTCCCCCTGTTCATAGACAAGTACAGGGAGCTGCCCTGTCTGTGGCAGGTGAAACACCCATTTTTATAATCATAAACAAAAGAGGCAGGAGTAGGAGCCTCACAGAATCCCAGGTTCCTCCCCTCAGCCTTCCAAACAAAAGACCTAGGAAGGGGAGTAACGTGGAGGATTCAGCACTCAGGCTGATTCAGGAGGCTTCTGCGTCCCTCAGCCACCCCCACTCATGAAGAGGCCTTTGCCTGCATGGCTGTCACCAAACTGCAGGACATGCAGGAGGGCCAATGCCTCATGTGTGAGGACATCCTTTATAAAACATTAACTAAGGGGGTGAAGGGCAAAATCACACCCAAAACCCACTTGTGTGAGTTGCATCATCCTCCTCCTGCCACAACTCCACCACCACAGACACAGCGTGGAAGGAAGACAAGAAAGTGATGGCCTGGGTTCAGTCTGGTCTGACAAAAGATGCAGGCTCTTGTATGACCACAGCCTGGGGACATGCATGTCATCTGCTGCTGTTCATGATCTCTTGGACTTCTGGACCAGATTGTACTCCTTTTATATATGGACTCCTCAGGCCACCAATTATGCAGTAAAATAGTTGATGTGTGCCCTGGGGGCCAAAGGCTTCACCAATTTCTGCTGTTTCTCCAGCGTTGCCTCCCTCTTTGGTTAGGACCTCTTAATACATTTTTGGTTTGTTTAATTATTCTCGCCTATGTGTGTTTTCCTTCAAAAAGGACAGTTTTTTTTGTGAGGAGGCAGGTACATTTCCAAAATACAATGTGAAATTAACAAGAGACACCAACACCAAGCAACCTCCTTGAGATTAAATAATACAAGATAATAATGGTGTTGTGGTAACTTGACACACAAAACGCACACAAAACTATTCTGGAGTTAAAAAAAACAAAAAACACAAGATCAGGATTTTAAAAAATCCAAAATTAAAAAATGTTATTCTAAAAACATCAAAAACATTTTTTTTTTTGGTAGATGTGACAAATTAAAAATATTATATTGATGAAATTACAATAAAGAAGTTTGTGAGACCTCTGTGTGAATATGAGCAGCAAAACGACTTCATTCTTCTAGCATTATAAAGAAGAAGAGAGTGCGCTGCATTAACCACTTCAGCCCCGGAAGGATTTACCCCCTTCCTGACCAGAACACTTGCTAAAATTTGGCACTGCGTCGCTTTAACTGCTAATTGCGTGGTCATGGAATGCTGTACCCAAACAAAATTTGCGTCCTTTTCTTCCCACAAACAGAGCTTTCTTTTGATGATATTTGATCACCTCTGCGGTTTTTATTTTTTGTGCTATAAACGTAAAAAGACCGAAAATTTTGAAAAAAAATGATATTTTCAACTTTTTGTTATAAAAAAAATCCAATAAACTCAATTTTAGTCATACATTTAGGCCAAAATGTATTCGGCTACATGTCCTTGGTAAAAAAAAAATCAATACGTGTATATTTATTGGTTTGCGCAAAAGCTATAGCGTTTACAAACAAGGGTACATTTTCTGGAATTTACACAGCTTTTAGTTTATGACTGCCTATCTCATTTCTTGAGGTGCTAAAATGGCAGGGCAGTACAAACCCCCCAAATGACCCCATTTTGGAAAGTAGACACCCCAAGGAAATTGCTGAGAGGCATGTTAAGCCCATTGAATATTACATTTTTTTGTCCCAATTGATTTGAATAATGATAAAAAAATAAAAATAAAAAAAATTTTACAAAAAGTTGTCACTAAATGATATATTGTTCACACATGCCATGGTTATATGTGGAATTGGGCATAAAATCTATCATATAAATAAATAAAATTCACATATGACACTAATGGTAAGTGGGTGTGAAAAAAAAAGGCAAATCTTAGATAAAATGCATCAAGTGAAGTGACCGTGCTGAAAAATAATAATAAATCACAATAAATAGTCACATTCAAAATAAAAATAAATGTGCAAAAATGCAAAACATATGCAACAAAGGTGCAAAAATGCAAACGATGTAGTGTAAAAAAACTTCCAATAATAGGATATATCAGGAAAAACAGTTCTTAGAGATGACCAAATAAAGTTCGTGACCCGTGGTGGTCATAAAAAAAAAAAAACAAGTAAGTATGAGTAGTGGTGATAATGATAATCTTCATAAAACAAATGACGGCTCAACCAGGCTCTCTAAACTCTCACCTCAGAGATGGAAATCAAAGGCATCAATATATGTCTTTCTCTGTTGTGATAGAAGAAGCAATCCCCTCTGCTTACTATCGGGCACCTCAGGGATGGAAACAACTGGCAACAATGTATGTCTTTCTCTGTTGTATTACAGGCAGCGTTCCCCTCTGTTTATTGTCAGGCACCTATAAAAATAAACTGGGAATATTTCCACCTAGGCTGTGACAGCCCGGTGGGAGGAGGGGGAGGAGAGAGGAGGCCTCTGATGGTGTAGTATTTTAAAATTCAATTTATTAGGTAAAACGATAGGTGGTCTCTTACATAAAAACAAAGTAAATACACATGAAAGGAAGGAGCGGCGTCCGAGGCGCCTCCTTACGTGACTTCCGGTATAGTCAACTCTCTGCCACGCCCTACGCGTTACGTCACCGCTCGTGACTTCAACTGGGGAAGTTGAAGTCACGAGCGGTGACGTAACGCGTAGGGCGTGGCAGAGAGTTGACTATACCGGAAGTCACGTAAGGAGGCGCCTCGGACGCCGCTCCTTCCTTTCATGTGTATTTACTTTGTTTTTATGTAAGAGACCACCTATCGTTTTACCTAATAAATTGAATTTTAAAATACTACACCATCAGAGGCCTCCTCTCTCCTCCCCCTCCTCCCACCGGGCTGTCACAGCCTAGGTGGAAATATTCCCAGTTTATTTTTATAGGTGCCTGACAATAAACAGAGGGGAACGCTGCCTGTAATACAACAGAGAAAGACATACATTGTTGCCAGTTGTTTCCATCCCTGAGGTGCCCGATAGTAAGCAGAGGGGATTGCTTCTTCTATCACAACAGAGAAAGACATATATTGATGCCTTTGATTTCCATCTCTGAGGTGAGAGTTTAGAGAGCCTGGTTGAGCCGTCATTTGTTTTATGAAGATTATCATTATCACCACTACTCATACTTACTTGTTTTTTTTTTTATGACCACCACGGTTCACGAACTTTATTTGGTCATCTCTAAGAACTGTTTTTCCTGATATATCCTATTATTGGAAGTTTTTTTACACTACATCGTTTGCATTTTTGCACCTTTGTTGCATATGTTTTGCATTTTTGCACATTTATTTATTTTTATTTTGAATGTGACTATTTATTGTGATTTATTATTATTTTTCAGCACGGTCACTTCACTTGATGCATTTTATCTAAGATTTGCCTTTTTTTTTCACACCCACTTACCATTAGTGTCATATGTGAATTTTATTTATTTATATGATAGATTTTATGCGCGAGATCCTTCTATCCCTATCTATTTTTTCGAGTGCCATGTGTACACTTGCCTATTTCGCTGCAATCTTTTTAGATATCATCATATGAATATTTCACTTCAAGCTCTTATTTGTACACTTTGTGATTGTCACCAGATTCACTTGTTTCTCACTTTAGCGCGAAGGATCCTAGCATTTATATGTGGAATTGCACCCCAAAATACATTTAGCTGCTTCTCCTGAGTATGGGGATACCACGTGTGGGACTTTTTGGGAGCTTAGCCGCATACGGGGCCCCGAAAACCAAGCACCGCCTTCAGGATTTCTAAGGGCGTAAATTTTTGATTTCACTCCTCACTGCCTATCACAGTTTTGAAGGCCATAAAATGCCAAGATGGCACAAAACCCCCCCAAATGACCCCATTTTGGAAAGTAGACACCCCAAGCTATTTGCTGAGAGGCATGTTGAGTCCATGGAATATTTTATATTTTGCCACAAGTTGCGGGAAAGTGACAAACTTTTTTTTTTTTTTTCTTTTTTGCACAAAGTTGTCACTAAATGATATATTTCTCAAACATGCCATGGGCATATGTGGAATTACACCCCAAAATACATTCTAATGCTTCTCCTGAGTATGGGGCTACCACATGTGTGAGACTTTTTGGGGGCCTAGTTGCATACGGGGCCCCGAAAACCAATCGCTGCCTTCAGGATTTCTAAGGGCGTAAATTTTTTATTTCACTCCTCACTACCTATCAGTTTCATAGGCCATAAAATGCCAAGATAGCACAACCCCCCCCCCCCCAAATGACCCCATTTTGGAAAGTGGACACCCCAATGAAAATTAAGAAAGACAAGAAAACTTTTTTTTTTTTTTTTCTTTTTTTCAATTTTCAAAACTTTGTGACAAAAAGTGAGGTCTGCAAAATACTCGCTATACATCTCAGCAAATAGCTTGGGGTGTCTACTTTCCAAAATGGGGTCATTTGGGGGGGGGTTTGTGCCATCTGGGCATTCCATGGCCTCTGAAACTGTGATAGGCAGTGAAGAGTGAAATCTAAAATTTACACCCTTAGAAAGCCTGAAGGCGGTGCTTGGTTTTCGGGGTCCCGTACGCAGCTAGGCTCCCAAAAAGTCTCACACGTGGTATTCCCGAACTCAGGAGAAGCAACAGAATGTATTTTGGGGTGTAATTTCACATATTCCCATGGCATGTTTGAGCAATATATCATTTAGTGACAACTTTGTGCAAAGAAAAAAAAATTGTCTTTTTCCCGTAACTTGTGTCACATAATAAATTATTCTATGGACTCGACATGCCTCTCAGCAAATAGCTTGGGGTGTCTACTTTCCAAAATGGGGTCATTAAGGGGGGTTTTGAACTGTCCTGGCATTTTATGCACAACATTTAGAAGCTTATGGCACACATCACCCACTCTTCTAACCACTTGAAGACAAAGCCCTTTCTGACACTTTTTGTTTACATGAAAAAAATATTTTTTTTGCAAGAAAATTACTTTGAACCCCCAAACATTATATATATTTTTTTTAAAGCAAAGGCCCTACAGATTAAAATGGTGGGTGTTTCATTTTTTTCACACAGTATTTGCGCAGTGATTTTTCAAACGCATTTTTTGGGGGAAAAAACACACATTTTTTTTTAATTTTAATGCACTAAAACACACTATATTTCCCAAATATTTGATGAAATAAAAAAGATGATCTTAGGCCGAGTACATGGATACCAAACACGACATGCTTTAAAATTGTGCAGAAACGTGCAGTGGCGACAAACTAAATAAATACATTTTTAAAAGCCTTTACAGGTTACCACTTTAGATTTACAGAGGAGGTCTACTGCTAAAATTACTGCCCTCAATCTGACCTTCGCGGTGATACCTCACATGCATGGTTCAATCGGTGTTTACATTTGACGCCAGATCAACGCTTGCGTTTGCCTTTGCGCGAGAGCGGGGGGGGGTACTTCTTCTTCCTTTTTTTTTTTTTTTTTTTTTTTGCTTTTTTATCTTTTTAAACTGTTCCTTTAATTTTTTTATTTTTATTTTTTAGCATTTTTATTGTTATCTCAGGGAATGTAAATATCCCTTTGGTAGCAATAGGTAGTGACAGGTACTCTTTTTTGAAAAAATTGGGGTCTATTAGACCCTAGATCTCTCCTCTGCCCTCAAAGCATCTGACCACACCAAGATCGGTGTGATAAAATGCTTTCCCAATTTCCCAATGGCGCTGTTTACATCGGGCGAAATCTAAGTCATAAAATGCTCATAGCTTCAGGTTTCTTAGGCCATAGAGATGATTGGAGCTATTCTGGTCTCTGATCAGCTCTATGGTCAGCTGGCCAAATCAAAGGCTGCATTCTCAGGTTCCCTGTTGGGACAGGAGAGCCAGAGGAAAAACGTGGAAGACGGTGGGGGGCATTCCTTCCTACTGCTTGTAAAAGCAGTCTAGAGGCTAATTAGCTGCTAGGATTGCTTTTACATGAAAGCCAACCGCTGGCTGAAAAGAATGATACCAAGATGATACCTAAACCTGCAGGCATCATTCTGGTATAACCACTTAAAATCCAGCAACATACCAGTACCTTGCTGGTCCTTGTTGGGCATATATTGTAAACTTTTTTTTCATGCAGCCTGTGGGCTGAACGAAAAAAAGAGAGATTGATCGGTGGGTATGCCCACCATTAGAAAACCTCCCTTCATCCACCCACTTCTAATGATGGGCATATATGCACCGTTTATATATGCTGAAGCATGGGGGCATCCTCCCGCAAAAGGTAGGAGCAAATCGCTCCTCCGCCCACTATTGCCCCCACGCTTCGGCATATATGCTGAAGTATGTAACTTTTGGTGAAATCGCCTCCGACAGCGCTGGAGTCACGGCTTTATGTATCGTGGGAGCAAACGCTGTTGCTGTCAAGATAAATAAATCCGCGCTGCAACTGAATGGTGTACCTGCTAAGCAAATAAAACAAAATAACATTACAGTATAACAGTAAGACTTACCATACCTGCAAAGCAAATACAAAAAAAATAGTAAAAAATAAAACCTTTAACGCAACCTGTGCCTAAAATATATATATATATACCGACGCATGGGGGCATCCTCCCGCAAAAGGTAGGAGCAAATCGCTCCTCCGCCCACTGCTGCCCCCACGCTTCGGCATATATGCTGAAGTATGTAACTGTTGTGGTGAAATCGCCTCTGACAGCGCTGGAGTCACGGCTTTATGTATCGTGGGAGCAAAAGCTGTTGCTGTCAAGATAACTAAATCCGCGCTGCAACTAAATGGTGTACCTGAAAACAAAAAAAATGGTTAAAACACAGTAAACTATAAAAAAATTACATACCTGAAAAGCAAACATGATAAAACATAACAATAAAACATTGCAGAATAGAATACAGTAAAAAAGAGCAGAACAATAGAGAGAGAGAACAATAAAACAACTATTTTTGTTTTTTTATTTTATATATTTTTTTGTGTATTTTTTTTATAGCTAACTTCTATAACTGTAACGGTTCCAGGTTTGGGTCTCTCAAAATGCAATGGCATCTTGGGAGACCCTGTGAAAGTGTGTCCTAGTCTGTGCAATGCTGTACACTACGCTAAAACTCAACTAGTGTATGGTAGCGCTCAAAACATTCACCAATGCAAAGACCAGGATTGACAGGAGGGACAATAATAGCGGGTGTCATGCCTATATCCGCGCTTTCTGCAGACACGACATTTTCTTTGTGGGGGCTCGTTGGGTAGGGGTACTCGGGAGGACATAAGGAAAATGCCTCCCATGCAGCCGGCTTACTGCATCTGGTTGGGGAAGGTGAGGTGGAGCACCGTCTGGATACAGAAGGGCTCTGACGTTCTCTTCCTGGAATTTAAGGAAGGATCCAGTCTGTCCTGAAGCTCTGTATAGCACATGAGCATTCAGCAAAGACAATTGAAATAAGTATACAGACACTTTTTTTGTACAAGCGTCTGGCCTTACGGGCAACTAGGTACGGTGCCAACAACTGGTAGTTGAGGTCCACCCCTCCCATATTTTGGTTATATTCGTGGACACAGAGGGGTTTCTCCACAACAACAGTCGCCGTAGTAATTTGGACCGTCGTGTCTGCATAAAGGGAGGTAAGAACGAAAACATTCTTATTGTCCCTCCACTTAATAGCGAGCAAATTATTACACCACAAGCAGGCTCTCTCCCCCAGCCTAAGACGGGAATCTACAAGCTGCTGGGGAAAGCCCCGGAGATTAGATCGCACAGTGCCACATGCTCCAATTTGATGATCAAAAAGGTGACTAAAGTGGCACGCTCGTGTATTAATTGTCCACATATAAATGGTACCCCTTTCCGAATAAGGGTGACACTAAGTCCCACACTATCTTGCCAGCGCTTCCTATGTAGTCAGGGCAGTTTGCTGGCTCTATGTGACTATCTTTGCCCTCGTAAAACATAAAACTACATGTATAGCCTGTGGCCCTGTCACAGAGCTTATACATCTTGACCCCGTATCTGGCATGCTTGCTGGGAAGGTACTGTTTGAATGACATGCGGACAGAAAATTTAATCAGGGACTCATCAACGCAGACAACTTGATGGGGAGTAAACAAGTCTGCAAGACGTTGGTTGAAGTGGTTTACGAGGGGACGAATTTTGTAGAGCCAATCGTATTCAGGGTCTCCACGAGGACGACAGAGTTCATTGTCATTGAAGTGCATGAACCGCAAAATCTGCTCATATCGTGCCCTGGTCATAGAGGCAGAGAACAAGGGCATATGGTGAATTGGGTCAGTGGACCAATATAACCGCAAATCACTCTTTTTTTTTTTTTTTTTTTTTTTTTTTTTTTTAGTTATGCCCATGTTGAGGGAAAGGCCCAGAAAGATCTTAAATTCGGAGATCGTAATTGGTCTCCAATCTCTGGCAAGGGAGGACTGGGAAATAAGGGTGATGTGTTGACCAGCATATAAATTGCTTTGGTCCACAATAGATCTATAGAGATCTTTGGTGAAAAACAGTGAATAAAAATCAAGTGGCATAAAATCAACAGTTTCCACCTGAATTCCGGGTTGGCCAGTGAATGGGGGAAGTACGGGTGCTGCAGAAGTGGTGGGTTCCCAATTCGGATTGGCGAATGCAGCAGGAAGGGCACTATGGGCACGACGGGCCTGTGTTCATCTTCTTGGTGGCAGCGGGACACTACTAGTGCTTGCCACCTCGCCAGCTTGAACTGAACTTATGGGACTCGCCACGTGATACTACAGTGCTGGATGTACGACCAGGGTGTACTACTGTAGGCTGCTGGTGCTTGCCTGTTCACCAGAAGGAATAGCGGCGCTAGTACTGTTCTGCTCCATACGAGGGACCTGCGGTTCTTGCACTTCAAGGACAGAAGAAGATTGGGGTCTGGTACGCCTGACCTTGGCAGGGACCACAACTCCATCGTCAGAGCTATCTGTCATGGAGCCGCTGTCGTCTACAGGATCGTATTCTGAGCCTGAATCTGACAGATGAGTCACTTCTTCTTCACTATCTGTCATGCTCAGAAACGTGTAGGCCTCTTCACTAGGGTACCTTTGATTTGCCATTTTGGGCTCTAAATTTAGCGGTACACTAGTGAGACTCACAGGCAAAAAAGCTCCTGACTGTCAGCGACTGTATCAAAACGCTACCAAAAAACTGTTAGCAATCGCAGGGATCAGGCCTGACTCTGCGAACGCTGCAGTTATGTGTGCTTAGTGTTTTGTAAGTGTCAGTGATCGATCGATACTGCACTTGGGTGGGCTGGGCAGGGCTGGGCCGAGGGGCAAAATGCAGGTGCTAGCAGGTATCTGGGCTGATCCCACTAACACTGCGTTTTTGGGGACCCTAAACTGCTGGGGACGCTAGTATAGATCTGATCGGATCAGATATTGATCCGTTCAGATACTATAGCACTAACGGAGGTGCATGCTGCGTGCGTGGGTGTTAGCGGTACTGGCGCTAACCTGATGCCTGGGGCGATGCAGACCTTATCTGACCCTAAAAACTTAACCTATATCACCGCTGGGCGATCAGGGGGTTAAACCTTTATAAGGTAATAAACGGCGGGTGCCCTAAAACTATAATAAACAAACTAACTAACCAGCGTCACCCGTAACAGTTATACGGTGATCACTGGTGAAAGGGTTAACTAGGGGACAATCAGGGGGTTAAAACCTTTACTAGGTAGTATATGGGGGTCTCTGTCGCTATAAAACACTGACAGCGAACCTATATACTTACCTCCCTAACTAGCGTCACCTGTGTCACTAATACAGTGATCAGAAAAACGATTGCTTAGTGACACTGGTGACGGGGGGTGATCATGGGGTTAAAACTTTGTTGGGGGGGTACCCTAGACCTAAAGGGGGCTAACCCTAACTGCCCTACCACTTATAACTTTTACAAACTGACATCAATGCAATAATCAGAAAAAAAAACTGCTTTTGGTGTCAGTGTGACAGGGGGTACAGGGGGTGATGGGGGGGGGGTGAAAAGTGTGCCTGCGTGTTCTACTGGAAGTGTAGTGTTGTGCAAACTTACTTGGATGTCTTCTCTCCTCGACGCCGGAACAAAAAGACCGGCTCGAGGAGAGATGACATCACTTCCTCCGCTTCTGCTTACATTTCAGAAGCCGAGGAAGCATTTCATTGGACAGGAGCGATTGCGAGGAGGGAGCCACAAATGAGTGGCCTCCCCCTCACCTTTGATCGCCCCTGACCTGAATTTGACCGCCGCAGGCACCGGGGCCACAGGAAGGCAAGGACGTACCTGTAAGTCCTTTTGCCTGCCCGTGACATTCTGCCGACGTACATCGTTGTGCGGCGGTCAGCAAGTGGTTAAACAATTTTAAGACATTGCAGCGTGACAAAAGTGCTATATCCATTCCGAACGCTAATTTTACCAGACCGAGCAGTTTCGTCTCGGAATTTATTTGAGCATGCGTGGCACTTTGTGCATTGGAATTGGCCACACACGGTCGGAATTGACGCGATTGGATTTTGTTGTCGGAAAATTTTGTAGCCTGCTCTCAAACTTTGTGTGTCAGAAATTCCGATGGAAAAAGTCAGATGGAGCTCACACACAGTCAGAATTTCCGACAACAAGCTCCGATCCCACATTTTCCGTTGGAAAATCCGACCCGTGTACAGGGCATTAATGTTCACTACTATCACCATTAAAAGAACCAGCTCAAAAACACTAAGCTTAGAGCTACTGCTGTCGGGGAGGGAAAGTACATATGAGTATTTAAATAAGAGAAACTGCTCACTCTTGTGATGGTGGACATGAACAGAAAGAGCTAAGAGTCTCTTAGTGATGCCCTAACAACAAGGCAAGATGGGATGATGCAATCACTGGGAGTTTTTCAGCCAGGCTTCAGAAGGTACATAGTTACATAGTAGTAGGTGAGGTTGAAAAAAGACACAAGTCCATCAAGTCCAACCTATGTGTGTGATTATGTGTCAGTATTTCATTACATATCCCTGTATGTTGCGGTCATTCAGGTGATTATCTAATAGTTTCTTGAAGCTATCAATGCTCCCCACTGAGACCACTGCCTGTGGAAGGGAATTCCACATACTTGCCGCTCTTACAGTAAAGAACCCTCTACGTAGTTTAAGGTTAAACCTCTTTTCTTCTAATTGTAATGAGTGGCCACGAGTCTTATTAAACTCTCTTCTGCGAAAAAGTTTTATCCCTATTGTGGGGTCACCAGTACAGTATTTGTAAATTGAAATCATATCCCCTCTCAAGCGTCTCTTCTCCAGAGAGAATAAGTTCAGTGCTCTCAACCTTTCCTCATAACTAAGATCCTCCAGACCCTTCATTAGCTTTGCTGCCCTTCTTTGTACTCGCTCCATTTCCAGTACATCCCTCCTGAGGACTGGTGCCCAGAACTGGACAGCATACTCCAGGTGCGGCCGGACCAGAGTCTTGTAGAGCGGGAGAATTATCATTTTATCTCTGGAGTTGATCCCCCTTTTAATGCATGCCAATATTCTGTTTGCTTTATTAGCAGCAGCTTGGCATTGCATGCCATTGCTGAGCCTATCATCTACTAGGACCCCCAGGTCCTTTTCCATCCTAGATTCCCCCAGAGGTTCTCCCCCCAGTGTATAGATTGCATTCATATTTTTGCCACCCAAATGCATTATTTTACATTTTTCTACATTGAACCTCATTTGCCATGTAGTCGCCCACCCCATTAATTTGTTCAGGGCTTTTTACAAGGTTTCCACATCCTGCGGACATACATGTCCTACACCTATAGTAAGGGCATTATTCAACTTTGGTCAAAGCTGCACAGTTTGTTTTTATCTACAAGCACCTGCATAGGGATTTTTTTGGCAAGAGTAAACTATGCCTTTAATGCCTCGGCATAATAAGTAAAGAAAGAAAAGATCTGCAAAACATTATGCATGTTCTTTAATGAGAAATTTACCAGTCCTCAGGCACCCTTATTCTCACTGACAAAATTTGACAGTTCCTGTGCTGTTTGAATATTTATAAGCTACAGTATATGTGTTTTACCTTGTACAGCATTGTACGTTTGTGTTAAACAAAAGAAACCTGTCTAAAAAAGCTGCAATACAAATAAAAAGACTTAGCATCCTAATAGATAATCTCTGTACTTCTGTTTTCCTATAAAGGTGTCATTATACAGAAAGGTACTAACGTTTGCAGGAACAGTCTGACCAACCTCTGGAATATCTGCTTCATAAAATTGAACACTTCACATGGCTGAACATCTACAAAGGGAAGAAAATGAGAAGAAGGGCACTGGAAGACAGCTTTGATTGTAGCTTAGCTGCAGGAAAATAATACAATTTAGAAAGTTTTTCAGCAGGTCTAATTGATTGTTTCCCTGTACATGGCCTGTCAGGAGATACCATGTATAATAAATGTTTGTCATATTCATACAAAGGGGCCAGCCTGGAAGAAGCTTATCTTATATGTAAGGGAACATTAATAATAATAATAATAATAATATATATATATTTTTTTTTTCAGATCAAGTTTTATTTGTCTAAATATGATAAAAATAAGATCTAGCCAAATATGTATGTTTCCTTTTAATACGTCACCTGTGTCACTTAGCCAGTGCCAGATAGGCAGATGCTAAAATGTTTTCACAGATGGCAAATTCAATTTTTAAGGAGTAGCTGAAGAAAAAGAAAACTAAATACAAATAGCAAATAGGACGTTCACACTAACAAAATCAATCTGGCCTTTGTTGATCACAATTTGATTAAGTACTTTAATGTCTCATGTAAATTGAATTTTAGCAGACCTTTCAAATCAATTGTATTTGTGTGTTAATGAACCATTGCAGATAATTTCCATAAAAACACAGTTTAGTCATGTAAAGGGCCAGTGGTCCCTAAAAGCATACACATGGGACAACAAAGTAACGGGTGATTATAGGCTTTTTAGCTATTTACCAACTCAATATACTGTACTTTATACTCATTTATTTGGGCTTTCTGTATCTAAAATCTAACTTTGATTATAAAAGAATCTCAAGCTCAAAGAATATTTTATTCTCATAGATGTGTGTGGTTTATATGTATGTGTAATGTCAATATTTTTTTTACTAGCTCATGGTTTTGTTTTACTTCACCTTTACAAGTGAATGGGTCAAAGTATAACATTCCAAGGTTGCTTGAGCAGTTGTACCAAAATTTGTTTTTAAGTTAATTGAAAGTTTGCTATTACAAAACCATGGCAGGGGGCCGTGGTCTGGCTTTGGTCTAAGATGGTTGCGTGACTGGATAGCTCCTCACATCGGGTTGAATTCTTGCCAATTTGCCTTCAATTTGACTTCAAATCCTCCTTGGAGAACAGAACACTCAGCTCAGCGGAAACATACCAGCGATGTTCCATACACAGCAGGAAGACAGCCTCGCGGCCTCCGGTAGTGCCCTGCCATGCTCATCCCACAGTGAAGCTACTTCTTCAAGTGCAGGAGATGGCACATCTCACCCCCCCCTCCCAGCACCTAAGTCTTTCTCATCTGCAGACAGCAGCAGTGGACATCAAATCTACCTTGTCTGCCACTATCACTGATCTCTGTGCAGACATACAGAGAGATGTGATCTGCTGTCTGGGAACAAAATTGAGAGCTCTTTAATCAGGTGGAAATTAAACTGTTCCAAGATTTATTGAATATTACCCTCCAAAACAGACGTGTCGTATTGGATCAACCAGGAATGAAAGGAATCTCCTACCACTGGAAATTCCCGTTCTGTCTGTCAGCCACATGGAGAGGACGCAAAGCACTCTTCTGTACACCTGATGACCTACAGCCTTTTTGAGAATATCTTTGGATCTTCCCCTCACCAGGGTTCACAACTGGTATAGCTCCCAGATAGCAAAGATAACTTGCCATACATTTGTGGCAGTGTTGAATTGTAAATCTCTTAACTTGCTGCACATTTTCACTGGCAATTTGTACACATGCAGAGCATTTGAAGCACAGGTTTAGTTGACACTTTTTTCCAATCTGTGGCAAAATTGCATAGCAAGTCTCTAGCAAGAGCAAAGTTGCAGTGGTGAGTCTACAGCAAGAACTCTGCAAGTCTACAGTATGAAAATAAGAACTTGCAGTAGACTTGTAGAATATTTGCAAAGAAAGTTGATCTGTAGTGATGCAGCGTGGACTTGCTGTAATTGTGCAACAAACGCGTGAAGCTTGGCAAGTCTAGCAATAGCTTAGCTAGTCATTTCAAACTTGCAGCACAATTGCTTGCTATCTGGGCTCCTTCTCCCTCTCAGAAGCTAGGATCAAGGTCTCCAAGAACTGTACCCTGCAATCACAAAGACAGCGAGGACGTCATCGTATATCTCAACTCTATTCTCCACCTAATCATCACAATCCAAGAGACAAAGCTGCTTGGAGCCCTGGCCTATCACCACCACAATGCTGAGACCGCATGGAGACCTGAATGTGCTCAACTAAAAACCTTGCTCCCTTCTGATTTGATAGGGCTGTAAGTGTCCTGTTGGGTTATTTGGATTCCCTATTACTGTTACTTTACCAGTTATGTTATCCTATATAACTTCTTTTCTCTTTATAAAACCACAAGCGAAATACTGGTGTTAGCAACCACTATTGAAATAATGTTTCTACTTATCGGTATTATGTTCGTTAGTGTTTTGGTTTAAAAGTATGAACAGCTCACAGGCTGCTAGTGGTCCCCTAAAGTCTCGTACACGCGATCAGATTGTTGGCCAACAAAACTGTGGACTTTTGTCCGAAGGGCATTGGCCCAAACTTGTCTTGCATACACACGACATACAATTGTTGGGTAACAATCACGAACGTAGTGACGTACTACATGGTTTTTCAGCTCTTTAGCGCCACCCTTTGGGCTCCTTCTGCTAATTTTGTGTTAGTAGAAGTAGTTTGGTGAGTGTTGATTTGCGCTTTTCATTTCGTGATTTTCAGTTTGTTTCTGAATGGCCGTTCGTCAACCAGGCATGTTGCTATTATTGGCCTTGGAGTTAATGCTTTGACATTATTTTTTTTGGTTGAATAATGATTTGATTTGGTATATTTTCTATATTTTTGGATGCATAGAATGCACTTTTTGGTTAAGTTCTATTGGCAGATAGCATGTCTAATTTTACTTGTTTTCTTTTTTTAATGTACAATTAAAAAAATTGTGGAGAATAATACTTGGGTATGTGTTTTACTTCAAATGACAGTTTGGGAGTAGGCAGTTACATTTTAAAAAATACAATGTAAAATTGACAAAGGACACCAACATAGTTGTATCTTTTGATCTTAAAAACTACAGGATAATGGTGTTTATGGTAAAAATAAAAAAATATTATTCTTAATATCACTAGGAAAAAAAAAGCCTTTGAAAATTTGTTTGCAAGAACTCCATCAGTATCACCAGCAAAGCAGCTTCATTATTATCCCATTAAAGAAGAAGAGAATGTGCACTGCACTTCGAGATTTCATAATTTGCCACGTCACGAATGTTAATTCTCCATTACGAATGATAGTTTACAAGACCGACCGCTTCTGGCTCGTCCTTGCTTCTGAGCATACGTGTTTGTACTTTGGACTTTTGTCCGATGGACTTGTGTACACACGCTCGGAAAATCCGACAACAGACATTTGTCCACGGAAAATTTTAAAACCTGCTATCCAACATTTGTCCGTGGAAAATTCGACAATTGTCTAATGGAGCATACACACGGTCGGATTTTCCCCCAACAGCCTGTCATCACATTTCCCGTTGGAAAATCGGATCGTATTTACAAGGCTTTAGTGATAACTGGCTATCGTCCTGCATTGGGTACTCTTTATTATTTTTATATTCTCTTCTGATATATAATACCCTCAGTTTGATTTGTGAGGTTGTTCTGTTTGCCCTCCCTCCACTTCTCAATACATCCTAGTAGCCTACCGCCTACCTCCTTGGGGCTATATGGATTGATACTGTTGGAGATTCTCCCTATATACATATAAAGTTGCCATGCTTATTATTTGTTCAAGAATTTTCCTGGATAATCGATGATTCCATTTATCCAATAGAACTGATACCTGTGCCTGTAAACTCCTTTACTCTCCTACATCACCTCGGTTGATATAATTCTCAAACTCTCATGTCTTACACCACTGTTTGAAGTAGGATCAAGGTGTCAATTTTATATTGCCAACATTTTTTTAATTGCCCTTTACTGACACTACTAAAAAGTTAATTCTCTTTTTTTCATGACAGATTTTTAGGGGCTATAAGTAAATGATTTGTTACAATCCCTAAAATGGTCAGGAGCTCATACTGTAATCTCCTCTGAACTGAAGTTGTAGAATTCTCCTCCTGTGTTATAATAATTTAGCATTTTTGTAATGGTTCCCTAATCCTGTTATGGATCACCCTTTGATTACTCATTAGTAGGTTCTATAAAATGTTTGTATAGCTTTGGAAAATAATACACAAAACACTGTCTCCCATTCAACAGGAAACTAGTTATAGCCTTTTGGCTGAGGACCTCCCTCAGTGCCTTTTATTCTTTTACTGAGCATGAGCTGCTCATACTTGACTACAATGTCATTTTAGGACTGAATACAACTCCTCCCCTTCTTCATCCAACGTCTCCTTTTTGATTTCTCCCTACCTCTCCAACCCCCCCCCCCACTTCCTCACTCAAACACCGCCTTCTCTGTGTAGATAGAACATCCATTGCTGTAAAATTCAAGTATGGATTTACTAATTGGTATACTGTAAATATTCCTTTCTGACTCAGTTAAACAATGTTCTAAGTATTATGGCCTTATACTGTGTGCTTCATATTTCTGTCGACTTATAATTGATCTGGAGGCTGTATCCGTTTCTGTGATGTAAGATCTGTACGTTACTCATTTGGCACTTGATTGTTTTGTTAATTCTTTTATTCCCCTGCATTACATTTCATAATAGCATAATAGCATAATGCGCCTCCCCTGATTTCTCCTTTTTTTTTTTTCTCCCTATATCTTTAATCAACCCCCAAAAATTAATGTTTTTTTTTTTTTTTTTTTTTTCTATAAGCTCTGCCCACCTGTGTGCAGGATGTTACCTGCCTGGACCCAGCTAGACGTCATGCCCGCACAGCGGTGGAACTTTATACCCGGTTGGCATATCCAGTCTCCTTTGCTCTTTCTTTTACAGGTAGGCTAGCAGTTCTAACTCTACCTCCAGGAATCCCCCCTCCCTTTACCTTCACTCTCATCTTTCATCTTTCATATTTTCCCTCCTTCTCTCTTTCCCTCTCTCCTCCCTTTTTTGTTTCTTCTTCTTCACCTTTCTCCCCTTTCTTCCCTCCAGTTGCTCTCCTGTGCTTCCTCTTTTCATCTCTAGTTTACTATAAATGTATAAGACCTCTGTCTCATCTAATTATCCTGATCACAGGTTCACAACACATCTGTTCAAAAGCAACTATAAAACTAGTCTTAGTCAATGCCAAAAGTTTAAACACCCCAGAGAAACACTTTCAATTCCTGAGAGAATTCCATAAACTGAAAGCTAATATAGTTTCTATCCAGGAAACCCATTTTAAATTGGATACCATTCCCAAATTCAAGAGTCAGCATTTTCCGCATGCCTATCATGCTACGACTGCAGACTCTAAGACAAAGGGTGTCTCCATCTTAATTTCTAATAATACCCTGTTCCAATTAATTGACACTTTGCTCAACCCGGAAGGGCGTTACATCTTCCTTAAGGGTAGGCTTGGAGCATGTCCTATTACAATTGAATTATTATCTTCTTTTGCTGTGGGCATCTTGATCTTAGGCGGCGACTTTAATGTCCCACTGAATTCACTCTTGGACTCTTCTTCAGGAACCTCAGCTCCCTCATATAGGTCTTTCAAGAAAATTAGGCTGCAGTTACACTGTGACATACCTATCGTACGTTGAAACCTCAAGAAAAAGACTATACAAATTTCTCTATCTCCATCAAAAAATGCTCCAGAATTGACTATATATTCTTATCTCAGGCTGATCTTTCTATTTTATAACAAGCTACAAATGAACCCATGATACTTCCAGACCACCAATCACTGTTTCTCTAGTATTCCCTGAAAAATGTGAATAAGACAAAAATCTGGAGACTCAATACATCCCTTTTAAAGACCCTCCTAAAGTACAATGTTATACTGAGTCCATCTTAGATTATTTCATAGTAAGGACTAGGTTTGGTTTGCACCAGAACTTGCGAAGAGACAAAAAAATTGTGTGAACATGCGAACACCATTAAAGTCTATGGGACACGAATGTGAAAAACCAAAAGTGCTAATTTTAAAGGCTTATATGCAAGTTATTGCCATAAAAAGTGTTTGGGGACCCTGGTACTACCCCAGTGGACATGTGTCAATACAAAAAAAAGTTTCTATAACAACTGTTTTTTCAAGAGCAGTGATTTTAAGAATGCTTAAAGTGAAACCATAAAAATGAAATATTCCTTTAAATATCGTGCCTGGGGGGGGTCCCCTTAGTCTGCCTGTAAAGTAATGCATTTTTCCCATGTTTAGAAAAGTACTGCAGCAAAATGACATTTAAAATTGCTCATGGGGCGTGGTTTGGTGCCGGACTCTGATGGACACCTGATTCCCGTGCTCCGGTCCTCAGAGGAGCTTTTATCAGCCCAGGAGAGCCACCTATACCCGCAGACCTGGGGAAACCGAAGGGGAACTCATCCACATCCCGATCACCACAGAGACCCAACTCCCAAGCGAGCCGCAGCATACCGGAGATATTCCGAACGCAGCCACATGAGACCCTGGCTTCGTCTCGGGCCTACTCCTCCACAGCACGCTCCTCCAGCCTCAGCCCTTCTGGCAGACACCAGGAGCATTCGCCCCTACCATATACGGCGGCGGAACAGCCCCTAAACATTAGCGACCTGAGATCGGTGGCAGAGGACATTAAAGCCACTTTGGCATCAGCAATCACAGACCTCAGGAGGGATATCCAGTCCATGACGGAGCGCATGGATAACATTGAGGAGACAACAGTCCACAATGAGAATGCCATCCATCAGCTCCAGACTTCCTCTCAGGTACATAATGCTCAGCTCAGAGATCTGCATAGATACATGGAGGACCTGGACAATCGTGGCAGACGGCACAACATACGGGTAAGAGGTATGGCAGAGACAATCGACCACACCCAACTTGCCCAGGCAACTATAGCCGTATTCAACGACCTGTTAGGCAGACCCCCCAAGACCCCCATTGAATGTGAACGCCTACACAGAGCTCTCAGACCCAGGGGTAGGGACACCGATCCGCCCAGACATGTGGTATGCTGCCTGGTCAACTTCAGGCTAAAAGAAGAAATCCTTTGCAGGGACAGAGATCGTCGCAACCTTTAATGCCAAGGCACAGAGATAAAAATCTTTCAAGATCTATCGCCCATTACTCTCCAAAATAGAAGAGACTTGCGCCCCCTCCTTGACCTATTGTGCACAAACAGAATTCAGTACAGCTGGAAGTTCCCCTTTTGCCTCTCAGCATCAGCACAAGGGCGTACAGCAAATCTGAGGGTGCCTGAAGACCTCTCCACATTCTGCGAATCTCCGAACATACCCTGCATTGAACTACCTGACTGGTACCGGTCTCTTAGCTCTTCTTCTTTCATCGTTCACCTGAAGCCCTTAAGCCTGATACCTAACAAATAGCCCATTAAGATATGCTTCAATCAAGCCTACCACAACGCAGCTACCTACACACAGAAACCTGACATCAGAGAGGAAATGCTTCACATCTCAAAAGACCAGTCCAATATCCTCCCCTCACCTTGACCTTGGCAGGTGCCCACCACTTGGATCCTGAGACTTGCCTACGTCCAGAGAACACCCCCTACTTCTCTTCACTACACAAAACCTGTCCAAGAACTATGTTCCCACCACGGCGTTCGATCTTTCTCATCTGAGACAGCTAACCGTAACTTCTACAACACAGAATGACTGTCAACCTGAACATTGTCACGCAAGTATGACCCACGCATGCATTGGGATGTATAATTTCGTAGTCCTCCAAAGAGTTTACCCCCTTTCTATTTCCTCTCCATCTCCCTAACCTTCCACCCCCTCACCCAACTCCCATCTAATCTTAATTCAATACCCCTGAACGATTACCACTCCCTACAATGGATCGCAAAAGGCACATGTCCAAGACGAGGACCTCTTATACTAATTTACAACCCTCCGCTAAAGGACTGGTCATTACACCTGTGTGATGCTAGATTAAATCCCTCTCCAGAGGGGCAACTCCACAAGGAACCTGAGCTAAACGCTCACTACCACCCACTCCCTCTTTACCCAACCCCAAGCAATTCATCACTACCACAAAGAGATCATCTTCATTCGCTTCTACTCTCCCTCACCCTAAGCCAGCCAACAGGGGAGAACGGGTCTTTGAGCCATGACATCCACTAAATTGTCATGCAATGTTTATCCTTTATATCCTAGCTGCCCTGTAGAAGCATTTTCCATGTGGACTTGCCCACTCTCTACACTTGAAGACGCACAAAGTCAACCCATTGTCTCCAGTTGAGATAAATCCCAGAGTAAGTAGAGAATCCTGCAAGGGGATACTATTATACTATTTTATATAATGTTCATTGTTAATGTTCTATGTTGGAGATTGCAAAAATCTCCCCCTTTTATTATATATGATGACTAAATGACCAGTCTCATTTAAATGCTTTCTTTGTTCTTTATAATGTTTCCTCTTCCTTTTTTTTTTTTTTTTTTTTTTTTTTGTGTTTTGTCATAATTAATGTTATTTTTCTTAAAGTGGAGTTCCACCCAAAAGTGGAACTTCCACTCATCACGTTCCTCCCCCCCTCCGGTGACACAGTTGGCACCTTTCAGGGGGGAGGGGGGTACAGATACCTGTATATTACAGGTATCTGTACCCACTTCCGGCGTAGATAGCCGCAGAATCTGCGGTTATTTACGCCACTTCCTGCTCCCTCCCTGCTGCCTGCTGGGAAACACACGGGTCCCAGAGGCAGCAGGGAGCATTCGTATTGCGCGGCGCGACTCACGCATGCGCAGTAGGGAACCGGGAAGTGAAGCCGCACGGCTTCACTTCCTGATTCCCTTACCAAAGATGGAGGTGGCAGCACCCGAGGACGGAGAGACGCTTTGGCCTCGGGTGCCGACATCGCGGGCGCCCTGGACAGGTAAGTGTCCATGTTTTAAAAGTCAGCAGCTGCAGTATTTGTAGCTGCTGACTTTTAAAAAAAAAAAATTTCGGTGGCGCTCCGCTTTAAGCAGCTAAACGGAAGAACCTTGGTGGGCCTCTGGCGCGTGCGGTTGATCCCTACACCCCACCTATGTTGTGCCTCCTACTTCATGGCCTCTTAGACGAGCATACAATCAGGTGAGCAAAGCCGGTCCATCTTTACAATAGGCTCTCGAAAACCCACTCGCGGACCGACTGGGGCTCGGCTGCACGTGCCAGAGGTCCAATCGGGGGAAAATGTTAAAATTACAGCAGGGTACACATGTTAACTGAAAAATGCTTAGCTAATGTAGCAAAGTAAATTCTATAGCTGACTTCTTTCTTTCCACGACAAACATTTATATGATTCAACTGTAGACAACCACTCTCAATCCTCACAACGCCAATGATGACGTACCTCAAAATAAGCTGATGTAGTCTATTGTCCCAAGCGACCTCATTTGATATTTTATTTCATAACGCGACACCGTATTAAAACCAAGCTCTCCCTCAGTTAAACCATAGTCCTTAAGCTAAATGCTATAATCCAATGGCTTCTTCTCCTATCTCTAATATCCACATACCTCTGAGGGCCATGGGACTATACATACCAACCAACTCCTTTAATACCGGCACCTTTCACCTCTCCACACAACGGGAACCCATTCTTTCCTGTTGACCTCCACTGGACCACGTAATACCTCATAAGGTGGGTCTTTGAACCCTTCCTTATCTCCGGAACACTTCCCCCCCCCTATTTTTTTTGTGTGCTAGTCGTCTTCTCTGTTTTTTTGTTTGTTTTTTTTTTTTTTTTTTTCCTCCTTTCTCTTTCTCCTCCTCCCTCAGTAGTCCCCCCCCCCCCTCTACCTCTCCTTCTTTCTTTCTTTCTCAACCACACTTACTTTCCCTACTTTTCATCCGCTTCCCCCTACTCCCCCCCGCCTCCTCGGTCTCTGCCACCCCAATATCGCTACTTCAACCCTCCCTCCTTAGGACACCAATATCCTCACCTTTACCACACTTAAGAGTATATTTGGAGGAAATCGACTGACGCTCTCACTTATTCATAACCTTACCCCCCCCAAACATTATGTCACACATAAAACCTACCACTAAACATAACACACTAAAAGTAACATCCCTAAACAGAAAAGGGCTCATTATCCCAGAGAAACGCAGCCAAGTTCTCTCTCTGATGCACAAACTAAAAACCAACATCGTCTTCCTACAGGAAACTCATTTTTGCACAGACAAGATTCCCAAGCTCACAAACCACTGGTTTCCACATTCCTACCATTCTACTAACCCACAGGGAAAAACTAAAGGAGTTTCAATTCTGATCTCCAAAAACTTGAACTGGGAACTCATTGACTCGCTTATTGACAAGGAAGGCAGATACATCTTTTTAAAAGGCAGAATTCAAGGCCGACCTGTAACCCTGGCCAATATCTACAGCCCTAACTCTGCACAATCTAGTTTCTTTAGGCAGATCTCCCAACTTCTAACAGGTTTTTCTATTGGTCTAACCATACTCGGGGGAGACTTTAACGTGCCTCTATACCCACTATTAGACACCTCATCAGGCACCACATCGTTGCCCTACAGAGCCCTACGCCAAATCAAACTACAATTTCAAGAGCTTCTCTTACATGACATTCTCCATCCAAATGAAAAGGATTACACATTCTTTTACGCCCCTCATAACAGATATTCCAGAATTGACTACCTCTTCCTTTCCCCGACGGACCTTCCTTTTCTTTCCCACGTGACACTCGAACCAATGCTCCTATCTGATCATCACCCAATCACAATGTCATTGACTTTCCCAGACCATCATACCGTTTCGAAGATATGGCGCTTATACTCAACTCTGTTAACCTCAGAAGAGGATATCCAAAACATTAGACAAGCCATACACAATTTTTTTCTAGACAACGACAATGGAGAAACAGCCCCGCTAACACAATGGGAGGCCCACAAATGTGTCCTGAGGGGAAATTCATTGCCCTAAAGACTTCGCGGAAAAAAGCCCACCAAGCCAAAATCACAAACCTGATCCAAAAGATTAAAACTCTAGAGCTAGCTCACAAACAAACTCAAGCTCAACAGACATACCAAGACCTCACACAAACCAGAGAATGCCTACTTACAGAACTATCCCACAAAACAAAACGTAAATTTATTCTACAACAGAAATTATTCTATGAATTTGGAAACAAAAGCGGCAAATACTTAGCCAAAGCCATCCAAACGAACAAAGCTCGCACTACCATCCATACTATCAATGATTCCCAAGGTAGGCCGAAAGTCACAGCCCCAGACATAGCTTCCCAATTTGAGACATACTATTCCACTCTGTACAACCTCAACATGCAAGTGGACGACCCCACTACAAATAGCACTAGGCGCTCCCTTATGCAGAATTTCCTAAAAGAACACTGTCCTAAACCCATCGATAGAGAAGACGCCCGCCGATTAGAAAATCCCATCTCTGAAGTCGAACTTAAAAATGTGATCAAACAATTAAAAGCAGGAAAGAGTCCCGGCCCAGACGGATTCACAGCCGCGTACTTTAAAACCTTCATAGAGGTACTTAGTGGCCCCTTCCTCAAGGCCTTTAACTCCCTCTCCTCCTCCACGCTTCCCTTCCACAGACTTCTGGAAGTGCACATCACAGTTATACCAAAGGAGGGGAAAGACACAGCACTAGTCACTAACTATAGGCCGATTTCCCTACTAAATGTTGTCATAAAACTTTTTCCCTCAATCCTCGCCAATCACCTGCTTCCTCTCCTACCATCCTTGATAGAAAAAGACCAAGTTGGTTTTATTCCAGGACGAGAGGCAAGAGATAACCCTATCAAAGCCATAAATCTCCACCACTGGATGACAACCAATAAGCGCAAGGGGTTCTTCCTGTCGTTGGACGCAGAGAAGGCGTTTGACAGATTGGCCTGGGACTATATGGGGGCAGTATTGAGATGCCTAGGACTCCAAAACCGTATGTTCAACTCAATCATGTCCCTATACATGACACCAACTGCTAGAGTTCGGATTAATGGCCATCCGTCGGACGCCTTCTCCATAGCCAATGGGATGAGGCAAGGCTGCCCACTCTCCCCTATCCTTTTTGTCCTAACCCTAGAACCACTCTTAAACTGCCTCAGGAACAACGAAAATATTAAAGGCATACCCATAGCAGGCCGCACCTATAAGTTGGCAGCTTTTGCTGACGACATTCTACTTTACCTTAGCGAGCCCCATATTTCAATTCCAAACTTACTGAAAGACTTCCAACTCTTCCAACGCCTCTCTAATTTCAAAATAAACTTCACCAAATCCCATGCCCTCAATGTCACCATCCCACAAGAGACAGTTAAACAGTGTGAAACTGACTTCCCCTTCCAATGGCGGTATTACGCAATTAAATATCTTGGAATTTACCTTACAGGGAACCTCTCTGATCTCTTCGCCAAAAATGATCTTCCCATTCTCAAAACCATATCCAAATACCTCAAGAAATGGAACAAACCACAGTTTTCTTGGTTCAGTCGTGCGGCAATTGTCAAAATGAATATCCTTCCCCGTATTCTATACATCCTACAAACTATCCCCATTAAACTTCCCCCATCATTCTTCTTGTCTTATAGAAGGTTATGTACAGAATTTCTATGGAAGCAAAAACATCGGAGAATTGCATACGACCTCCTTACATGACCTAAGACGAAGGGGGGCATTGGTTTTCCAGATCTCAAAAAATAATACTGGGCCTGCCATTTTACCAGAATTGTAGATTGGTCACTACATAACCAATGCAAAGATTGGGTCAGACTGGAAAACTCACTGTCTCCCTTGCCTCTATGATCAACACCCTGGTTGGCGCCTAAACATATCCCCCCCACTCTCAGAGAACACTCTTATTGATCCGACGCTCGGCTGTTTCAGGGAAACTTGCCAAAAGCTACACATCTCATCTACTCCGGGACCCTTAACTCCTATAAGACTAAACCCTGATTTCCTCCCTGGTATGTCCGCACAATTCCTAATACATCAATGGCAACACCCAAACATACTAGCGCATCAATTTCCGCAATGGTTCTCTCTTAGACTGCCTCGCGTTAACACCCACCACCACTAGCAACCCTCTCCCATTCTGAACCTACTTTCAAATTCGCCACTTTTTACAGGAGATCAATCGCAACTCTTCCATTACAGGACCATTTACTCCATTTGAACACCTCTGCTCCCACTCCAACCCCCAACAACACTTAATCTCCAATATCTATGCAATGCTATTTGCTGAAACTTCCCCCAAAGAAGGGAAAGCATACAGGACATGGGAAAGAGAAATACAATCAGAACTATCAGAAGACCAATGGGAACATATATTTACGATTGCCCATAAAGGCTCTCTAAACGTTTCCATTCAGGAAAACAGTTACAAGACCCTAACACGCTGGTACAGAACCCCAGCCATTTTAAACAAACTCAACCCCTCATATCCCAACAAATGCTGAACATGTGATGGAGAACCGGGCACATTGCTGCACATTTTGTGGCCATGCCCAGCAATTCAACCATTCTGGATGCAAGTCCAAGAACTCACTGAATCTATATCTACTTACACCTTAAATCATTCCCCAGTCCAATGCCTCTTCCATCACTCAGATTTATCAGCTCATTACTACCATAAGACAGTGATCTTACCCCTAATCAATGCAGCAAAAATGTGCATTCCAAGACATTGGGGCTCTCCTCACGTACCGACCATCCCAGAATGGTTCAAACAAATTAACAAAATAGCTGAAATGGAAGAACTCATTTCCATATCCCGAAACTCCCCAGCCAAATTTTCCAAGATATGGGCATGCTGGACTCATTTTCGAACAACCGACAGATATTTGACATTGATGAACTAACTTTTGACCATGACCTGATCATTTATGATAAACACCCACTAACTACACTGCTTAGTCCCCTCAACCACACCTCCCATGTATTTCCTCTCCTATCCCAGCCGACACGGACCTCCCACCCCTAATCAAGGGACGAGTATGGGAGGCCGCATGTCAACATTATCCCTATGCATCTCTCCGACACTAGGTGTCCTACAAACCTAATTTACTCTACCCTAAAGCAATATTATGCCGCAATTACACTACAAGTGGCGGAATCTACGAATTGAAACCTCCCCTCATTGGTCGTAACAGAAGATGGAAAATATGCCATAATACCTAGCAATATCTACTCTACAGTCAATTTATTGTTTTCTCTTCTACTAGATATAACATTCTTATCTTATGTACGTTGAAATGTATACATAGGAGATTTTCTGTTATAGCCAAATCTTTAGCACATTTGTTTCAATCACAATAACAAATGTTCCTTGATTCTTGAATGACTATGATGATACTGTTATACTGACATGATGTATTTTCAATAAAATTTATATTGGAAAAAAAAAATTGCTCATGACTGTAATGTATTGCCAGATCCCGGCAATATACATAAAGAATAGTTTAAAAAAACAGCGTGGGTTTCCCCCCCCGAGTCCATACCAGGCCCTTAAGGTGACCTCAACGCCGAAGGGCCAGGTATGGACGGGGGAACCCATGCTGTTTTTTTTCTTAATTCTGTCATAGGGCTCTCCTTAACCACTTCAATACACTATAGTATATATTGTTCACTACACTATATACCCTGCACTGTATTATATATACTACACTGAGTGCACTATATACTCTGAACTGCAGTATATATACTATACAGACTGCACTATATACTCTGAATTGCAGTATTTATACTATACGGACTGCACTATATACTCTGCTGAAAAAGTGGGCCTTAGGTGTTGGTGGCAGAACACGGTAACCCCTCACAGTTACTCTTGTTGGGTGCAGGAACAGTCCCTGCTGTTAAATACTATTTCAAAAATTTGAATTACATGCCCCTGTTAAACAGGGGCAGAAACATTGGGCCTTAGGTGTTGGTGGTGCCAGAACACTGTAACCCCTCACAGTTACTCTTGTTGGGTGCAGGAACGGTCCCTGCTGTTAAATATTATTTGGCTGCTTGGCACCACTCACATTTTTTAAATATTTCATTATATCTTTTGATGTGACAACATTGTCACAAGAAATTACGCTTTGCTACAATGTAAAGTAGTGAGTGCACAGCTTGTATAACAGTGTAAATTTGCTGTCCCCTCAAAATAACTGAACACAGCCATTAATGTCAAAACTGTGGGCAGCCAGTGGTTCGCGAGGGTGAAGGACATTGAGCAGATGGAGGATCTGACCTCTGCGTTGCGGGACAAGTCGGAAGAACATAAGTCCAGATGGTTTCATTGGAACCTTTTTCGCTTCTCCGACGAATTCCACCAATACCTGTCAGGATCCATCGTCTAGGATTCCCATTGACAGTTCAGCATTATCGAATTTGGCCCCCCAGGGGCAAACGTCTCTCCCCTCCTCCCTCCCCCCCTCCCAGGAGTGTTGTTTAATTTTTAATTATTTTTCTTTTATCTCTCTTTCTTTTTCTCTCTCCTCAGTCTTCTCTCTCTAACATTACTATTTTTCTCTCTATAAAAAAAGACATAAAAAGTGATGGGCACAGATGTTTAAGTTTACATTATATTAGAAAATAATAGAAACCTTCGCGCCAGTGGTGTCGATAGCAGATAATATATATGAATTACATATACTGGTGGTACATCTAGTGAGAAAACATTCCCAACAATAAAAAAATTGTGGAAATATATAAAACAATCAGTGTAAGCTGCTCCCCAATTTTTGAATAATCAAAAAAATAGATAATCAAAAAAAGGAATGTAAGAAAGATAGGGGGCGCTAGATACCATAATATTCAAGTGCTCCAAAAAAAAAATATCTCCTGCATTACCAAAAAAATGGAAATGTAGGAAGCTAGGTGGCGCTAGATACCATACTATTCAAGTGCTCTAAATAAATGTATCTCCTGTGTTACCAAAAAAAATGAAAATCATAATATTGACAAATCATAGTTAAATTACACATTGAAGTGCCCACATTAGTGAAAACATATATAGTGATTGATTGTCCACATAAAAAAGTGATTGAAGTAGTTGAAGTGATATCTTTCAATATTATCCCAATCTTGTTGCTGTAAACAAAAGGTTTTCCATCACCAAAGAAATAAAAGAAAAGGAAAACACCTCAAAGTAGTAGATATCTGCTTACCAGATACCAATGACTCCTTTAGTTAAAAAGGGAGCCACTAGCGCTTGTGCAGGGTTGTGCCTGCTCACATGGATGGCCGGACTGTGGTTGGTATTATAGGCATGGATCGTTCCCGTCAGGCTCATTCAAGATAGGATAAGGATACATAGGAAACAAAAACAGTCTCCATAGCGTAAAACCATTTATTAAAAAAATAAACAAATTAAAAAGCCAAATGGCCGCTTACATTGGTGGGTGCCTACCCGGCACTGGGGCTGCTTGCATGTCAGGGTGACTTCGCAGTCAGAAAAAGCCTTTCATGTCTCCTCCACGCTGGCGTGCATTCCAGCTTATACAGGGGGGCAGTCAAAGGATCCGGATGTTGTTGGATGATAGGACATGTGACCACGTACCGCTCCGACGTACGTTTCGCAGTGAACGTCTTCAGGGAAGCGTACGTTGGTCACTAAAATGGTGGCTTTTATTAGGAACAGGAAGGGGGCGGGTAATTGGCAAATGGGCCACAGGAACTGTGCTCAAAGCAATAAAGTTGGAAAGTTCAACTATGGTCTGGAGCTTAGCTCCATCTTGTGGATATTTACTATATTGTTCACAAAAGCTCCTTATTTAAAAACGAATGTGACTTTTTATTAGGAACAGGAAGGGGGCGGGTAATTGGCAAATGAGCCACAGGAACTGTGCTCATAGCAATAAAGTTGAAAAGTTCAACTATGGTTTGGAGCTTGGCTCCATCTTGTGAATATTTACTATATTGTTCACATAAAAACTCCTTATTTAAAAACGAATGTGACTTCATATCAACCATCTCCTAAGGGGAGATGGCATGTTATTATAGTCCCCCTACTGGTTAAAAACAGGTAAGTAAATCCATCCATATAGGTGGTGGGGAAGTGAGAAAAATATATAAGTGAATAAAATTAATGGTGGTGTTTTTTATATAGCGAAAAAAACGGGGGGGGGGGGGACTCATGTAACCCTGAATACTATAACAGCCCCAGTCTCGGTTTACATACAAAAATGATTACAAAACGAAATAGTATTTAATAAACCTTAAAAGGCTGCAATATGACCTATCCCCGTCTGACTCAAATAATAAAGAGGACATAGAAGCGGGGGGGAAGAATATTCCATCTTCCACCCTGGACAACTATCTCTGACCACAACCATAATACAAGTGGTGCCCAACTCACTCTCACGATCCGACGTGGACAGATAATAATATTCCTAGACACTCCTGGACTCAATCATTTGTAAGAAAGCAATTAAGGTCCAGATCTGTATTCATCCCATGTGGTTGCATAGTTCATAATTTATAAAGCCAGTACGTTTCATTCCTAGATATTTCCCTTTTCATATGGGTACCTCTCCAATCCCTAGAGATTTTGTCGATCCCATAGAATGTACATAGTGATGGGTCACTATCATGGTAAAGTTTGAAGTGTCTTGAGACACTATGGTTAGGGTATCCCTTTTTAATATTTGTTAAATGTTCATTTATTCTTACTTTCAGTTGGCGTGTGGTTCTGCCCACGTATTGAAGGGAACATGGGCATTCCAGAACATATGTTACATGGTCAGAATCGCATGTGATGAGAGGTTTGATATCAAATTGTTGTTGTGTTACTATAGATTGGAATTGGGTCTTCTTTTTCTTGGTACCTGGTTTTCTGGTTATTTTACAAGCATTGCATCTAGTGCAATAGTGAAACCCAGAACCATCCAGGAAAGTGGGAGGTTTCCCGGGGGGATCTGGTACATTTGGAGCCAAGCGATTCCTAAGGGTAGGGGCCCTTCGGTAGATAAACTTAGGTTTATTGGGCAGGGAAGATTGGAGATCTTTATCTTTGAGTAGGATAGGCCAGAATTTTTTGAAGATACCTTCTACTGTTTTGTATTGCCGATGAAAGCCCGATATGAACGCACAGTCACCCTTGTATTCTTTTTTTGGTTTGGGGACCAATAGGGACTGCCTGTCCATATTTGCCACCTGTGAGACCAATTTTGTCAAGATATTGGCAGGGTATCCCTTTTCTCTAAATCTAGTGGTGAGAATTGCTGCTTGTGTGAAATAATCCAAAATATTATCACAATTTCGCCGTATACGCATGTATTGCCCTTTCGGTACAGCTCCTATCCATTGCGGATGGTGACAGCTGTGTGTAGGGACATATGCGTTACGGTCAGTTTCTTTAAAAAAAGTCTTTGTCCTAATATGATCACCTTGTTTGAAGAGTGTTAGATCCAAATAATTCACCGTGGCCAAACTGTACTCCGCTGTGAACTTTAGATTGTACTTATTCATATTCATACACTCCAAAAACTTGTTAAAACTTTCTTTGGTTCCCACCCACAGAATCATCACGTCATCTATGTATCTTTTATACAGAAGAAGTGAGTGAGGTCTATTTTTGAAAATGGTCTCTGATTCCCATTTATTTAACGTGATATTCGCCACACTAGGTGCATGGCTACACCGCCAATTTGGTTGTAGTATTCGTTTAATGCCCAGAAATAATTATTCCCCATGGCCATAGATAATCCTTTAAGTAAAAATTTAATTTGTGATTTTTTCAGGGTGGATTGGTTGGTGAGAGCCCACATCACTGATTCTAACACATCTATTTGGCGAAGATTTGTATACAAAGACTCGATGTCTATTGTTACTAGTAAGGTTTGATCCGTGATGATGGTAGATTGTAACAGTGTAATTAGTTCTCGACTATCTTTAAGATAGGATTGGCTCTGTGGGACTAGAGGCTGGAGGAAAGTGTCAAGGTATTCCCCCACCCTAGAGTACAGAGAGCCAATCCCACTCACTATTGGATGGCCTGGTGGGTTTACCTTATCTTTATGTATTTTTGGTACTATGTAGAGTACCGGAATTCTGGGTGTAGTTAGATTCAAATAATCTGCTTCCTTCTGAGTTAATATTTGTTTACTGGTACCTTGGTTAATCCAGTCTAATAGTTGTTGTTTCAGTTGTGGGGTAGGGTTACTTTTAAGCTTTTTATACGTTGAGGTGTCATTCAACTGTCTCCTTAGTTCTGTATTATAGTTTTCTTTGGTTAATACTACCAAACCTCCCCCCTTGTCAGCAGGTCTCACCACTATCTGTTTGTTCTCTTCCAGTTTTTTTATTCCCTCCCATATTCTTTGGTTGTTTTTGTGTTGTGATATTTCAATCTGTCGTACTTCATCTTGGACCATACTCTTGAATACTTCTATGTGGTGGTGAGAACCCTTTTGGGGATTGAACACCGAATTGTTTTTCAAATTACTGTGTACAAAAGGGTCTGTTATTTCCTGAAACCTAGTGTTGCTGGTTTGCCCTGCAAAATGTTTCCTGATATTTAGTTTTCTTATATATTTCTCAATATCTACGAACAGATTGAACTTATCTGTGTTCTTATTTGGCGCAAATTTTAGTCCCTGTGCCAAGACTTCCATTTCTGCATCCGAAAATTCTATGGTGGTTAGATTAAATAATCCTGCTTTTAGTTGTTTCTCTTCCTTTTTCTTTCTCCCTCTGCCTCTTCTTCCTCTCTTTCCTCTCTTTCTACTCTTTCTATATGGTTTTGTTGTGAGTTGGAAGGGATTCTGTATGGTTCTTTCCAAACCAAAAAAAAAAAAAATACAAGGGTGACTGTGCGTTCATATCGGGCTTTCATCGGCAATACAAAACAGTAGAAGGTATCTTCAAAAAATTCTGGCCTATCCTACTCAAAGATAAAGATCTCCAATCTTCCCTGCCCAATAAACCTAAGTTTATCTACCGAAGGGCCCCTACCCTTAGGAATCGCTTGGCTCCAAATGTACCAGATCCCCCCGGGAAACCTCCCACTTTCCTGGATGGTTCTGGGTTTCACTATTGCACTAGATGCAATGCTTGTAAAATAACCAGAAAACCAGGTACCAAGAAAAAGAAGACCCAATTCCAATCTACAGTAACACAACAACAATTTGATATCAAACCTCTCATCACATGCGATTCTGACCACATAACATATGTTCTGGAATGCCCATGTTCCCTTCAATACGTGGGCAGAACCACACGCCAACTGAAAGTAAGAATAAATTAATATTTAACAAATATTAAAAAGGGATACCCTAACCATAGTGTCTCAAGACACTTCAAACTTTACCATGATAGTGACCCATCACTATGTACATTCTATGGGATCGACAAAATCTCTAGGGATTGGAGAGGTACCCATATGAAAAGGGCAATATCTAGGAATGAAACGTACTGGCTTTATAAATTACGAACTATGCAACCACATGGGATGAATATAGATCTGGACCTTAATTGCTTTCTTACAAATGATTGAGTCCAGGAGTGTCTAGGAATATTATTATCTGTCCACGTCAGATCGTGAGAGTGAGTTGGGCACCACTTGTATTATGGTTGTGGTCAGAGATAGTTGTCCAGGGTGGAAGATGGAATATTCTCCCCCCCCGCTTCTTTGTCCTCTTTATTATTTGAGTCAGACGGGGATAGATCATATTGCAGCCTTTTAAGGTTTATTAAATACTATTTAGTTTTGTAATCATTTTTGTATGTAAACCGAGACTGGGGCTGTTATAGTACTCAGGGTTACATGAGTCCCCCCCCCGTTTTTTTCGCTATATAAAAAACACCACCATTAATTTTATTCACTTATATATTTTTCTCACTTCCCCACCACCTATATGGATGGATTTACTTACCTGTTTTTAACCAGTAGGGGGACTATAATAACATGCCATCTCCCCTTAGGAGATGGTTGATATGAAGTCACATTCGTTTTTAAATAAGGAGTTTTTATGTGAACAATATAGTAAATATCCACAAGATGGAGCCAAGCTCCAAACCATAGTTGAACTTTTCAACTTTATTGCTATGAGCACAGTTCCTGTGGCTCATTTGCCAATTACCCGCCCCCTTCCTGTTCCTAATAAAAGCCACCATTTTAGTGACCAACGTACGCTTCCCTGAAGACGTTCACTACGAAACGTACGTCGGAGCGGTACGTGGTCACATGTCCTATCATCCAACAACATCCGGATCCTTTGGCTGCCCCCCTGTATAAGCTGGAACACACGCCAGCGTGGAGGAGACATGAAAGGCTTTTTCTGACTGCGAAGTCACCCTGACATGCAAGCAGCCCCAGTGCCGGGTAGGCACCCACCAATGTAAGCGGCCATTTGGCTTTTTAATTTGTTTATTTTTTTAATAAATGGTTTTACGCTATGGAGACTGTTTTTGTTTCCTATGTATCCTTATCCTATCTTGAATGAGCCTGACGGGAACGATCCATGCCTATAATACCAACCACAGTCCGGCCATCCATGTGAGCAGGCACAACCCTTTTTAACTAAAGGAGTCATTGGTATCTGGTAAGCAGATATCTACTACTTCGAGGTGTTTTCCTTTTCTTTTGTTTCTTTGGTGATGGAAAACCTTTTGTTTACAGCAACAAGATTGGGATAATATTGAAAGATATCACTTCAACTACTTCAATCACTTTTTTATGTGGACAATCAATCACTATATATGTTTTCACTAATGTGGGCACTTCAATGTGTAATTTAACTATGATTTGTCAATATTATGATTTTCATTTTTTTTTGGTAACACAGGAGATACATTTATTTAGAGCACTTGAATAGTATGGTATCTAGCGCCACCTAGCTTCCTACATTTCCATTTTTTTGGTAATGCAGGAGATATATTTTTTTGGAGCACTTGAATATTATGGTATCTAGTGCCCCCTATCTTTCTTACATTACATTATATTAGACTTCGGCGAGTGGTATCTCAGTCTAACTGAATAATGACCTTCACTCACATTTAACTGTTAAGTTTCTGACTGTTATACTTGACAAGTTCATTACAGTTTAAATGCAATGCGAAGCTATCGTTATATTTGTATCTGTGTCATATCTTTAAATAAAAAATTAAAAAAAAAAAAACTGTGGGCAGCAAAAGTGAGTACACCCCTAAGTGAAAATGTCCAAATTGGGCCCAAAGTGTTATTTTCTATAGTCACCATTATTTTCCAGCACTGCCTTAACCCTCTTGGACATGGAGTTCACCAGAGCTTCACAGGTTGCCACTGGAGTCCTCTTCCACTCCTCCATGATGACATCACAGAGCTGGTGGATGTTAGAGACCTTGTGCTTCTCCACCTTCCGTTTGAGGATGCCCCAGAGATGCTCAATAGGGTTTAGGTCTGGAGACATGCTTGGCCAGTCCATCACCTTTACCCTCAGCTTCTTTAGCAAGACAGTGGTCGTCTTGGAGATGTGTTTGGGGTTGTTATTATGTTGGAATACTGCCCTGCGGTCCAGTCTTCAAAGGGAGGGGCTCATGCTCTGCTTCAGTATGTTACAGTACATGTTGGCATTCATAGTTCCCTCAATGAACTGTAGCTCCCCAGTGCCAGCAGCATTCATGCAGCCCCAGACAAGGACACTTACACCACCATGCTTGACTGTAGGCAAGACACACTTCTTTGTACTCCTCACCTGGTTGCTGTCACACAGGCTTGACACTATCTGAACCAAATATGTTTATCTTGGTCTCATCAGACCACGGGACATGGTTCCAGTAATCCATTTCCTTAGTCTGCTTTTCTTCAGCAAACTGTTTGTGGGCTTTCTTGTGCATCATCTTTAGAAGAGGCTTCCTTCTGGGATGAAAGCCACGCAGACCAATTTGATGCAGTGTGTGGTGTATGGTCTGAGCACTAACAGACTGACCCCCCACCCCCCACCCCTTCAACCTCTGCAGCAATGCTGGCAGCACACATATGTCTATTTCCCAAAGACAACCTCTGGATATGACGTTGAGCGTGTCCACTCCACTTTATTGGTTGACCTTGTAAGACTTCCCGGAGAGGGAAAATGGCTAATTGGACCCAATTTGGACATTTTCACTTAGGGGTGTACTCACTTTTGTTGTCAGCAGTTTAGACATTAATGGCTGTGTGTTGAGTTATTTTGAGGGGACAGGAAATTTACACTATTATACAAGCTGTACACTCACTACTTTACATTGTAGCGAAGTGTCATTTCTTCAGTGTTGTCACAGGAAAAGATTTAATAAAATATTTACAAAAATGTGAGGGGTGTACTCACTTACGTGAGATACTGTATATGCCATAGTTATCGGTCTATAACACATGCCAGCGTATAACATGCACCCCAAGTTTAGGAGGGAATTTTAAGGAAAAAAATTTTAGGAGGGAAGTTTAAGGGAAAAAAAACTTACATTTCAGTGTCATTGCAGCCTTGTCAGTGCAGCCTTGCCCCAGTGCAGCCTTGTCATTGCATCCTTGTCAGTGCAGCCTTGCCCCAGTGTCCATTGCAGCCTTGTCAGTGCAGCCTTGCCCCCAGTGCCCATTGCAGCCTTGTCCAGATTTTAAATATGGTGCCGCCGAGATCGCAGGGACTCGGCAGAGCAGAGCAAGCGCCAGCGAGATCGCAGGGACTGGGCGGCACCGAGAAACACATAGCCGAGTGTACTCGGCTCTTCTCGGCTCCGCTCACAGTCATGCCCAGTCCCACCCTATGATGGACATAACACAGGTCCAATGGCGGGACTGGGCGTGACTGTGAGCAGAGCCGAGTACACTCAGCTACGTGGATCTTGTCGCAATCGCTCCGCTCCGCTCACAATCAGCGGGGATCGGCGTATAACACGCACCCATGATTTTTGTCTGATTTTAAGGGGAAAAAAAGTGCGCCGATAAATACGGTATATCAAATATGCTGCCTGAACTGACTGAATATATCAAATACATTGCCTGTACTGACTGAATATAGCGTTTACACTGTATATACAGTGGGGACGTAAAATATTCAGACTCCCTTAAATTTTCACTCTTTGTTATATTGCAGCCATTTGCTAAAATCATTTAAGTTCATTTTTTTTCCTCATTAATGTACACACAGCACCCCATATTGTCAGAAACACACAGAATTGTTTACATTTTTGCAGATTTATTAAAAAAGAAAAACTGAAATATCACATGGTCCTAATTATTCAGACCCTTTGCTGTGACACTCATATATTTAACTCAGGTGCTGTCCATTTCTGCTGATCATCCTTGAGATGGTTCTACACATTCATTTGAGTCCAGCTGTGTTTGATTATACTGATTGGACTTGGTTAGGAAAGCCACACACCTGTCTATATAAGACCTTACAACTCACAGTGCATGTCAGAGCAAATGAGAATCAAGAGGTCAAAGGAACTGCCTGAAGAGCTCAGACAGAATTGTGGCAAGGCACAGATCTGGCCAAGGTTACAAAAAATTTATGCTGCACTTAAGGTTCCTAAGAGCACAGTGGCCTCCATAATACTTAAATGGAAGACGTTTGGGGATGACCAGAACCCTTCCTAGAGCTGGCCATCCAACCAAACTGAGCTATCGGGGGAGAAGAGCCTTGGTGAGAGAGGTAAAGAAGAACCTAAAGATCACTGTGGCTGAGCTCCAGAGATGCAGTCGGGAGATGGGAGAGAGTTGTAGAAAGTCAACCATCACTGCAGCCCTCCACCAGTTGGGGCTTTATGGCAGAGTGGCCCGACAAAAGGCTCTCCTCAGTGCAAGACACATGAAAGCCTGCATGGAGTTTGCTAAAAAAACACCTGAAGGACTCCAAGATTGTGAGGAATAAGATTCTCTGATCTGATGAGACCAAGATACAACTTTTTGGCCTTAATTCTAAGCGGTATGTGTGGAAAAAAAACAGGCACTGCTCATCACCTGTTCAATATAGTCCCAACAGTGAAGCATGGTGGTGGCAGCATCATGCTGCGGGGGTGTTTTTCAGCTGCAGGGACAGGACGACTGGTTGCAATCGAGGGAAAGATGAATTTGGCCAAGTACAGGGATATCCTGGACGAAAATATTCTCCAGAGTGCTCAGGACCTCAGACTGGGCAGAAGGTTTACCTTCCAACAAGACAATGACCCTAAGCACACAGCTAAAATAACGAAGGAGTGGCTTCACAACAACTCCATGACTGTTCTTAAATGGACCAGCCAGAGCCCTGACTTAAACCCAATTGAGCATCTCTGGAGAGACCTAAAAATGGCTTTCCACCAACGTTTACCATCCAACTTGACAGAACTGGAGAGGATCTGCAAGGAGGAATGGCAGAGGATCCCCAAATCCAGGTGTGAAAAACTTGCCGCATCTTTCCCAAAAAGACTCATGGCTGTATTAGATCAAAAGGGTGTTTCTACTAAATACTGAGCAAAGGGTCTGAATACTTAGGACCATGTGACATTTCAGTTTTTCTTTTTTTAAAAATCTGCAAAAATGTCAACAATTCTGTGTTTTGTCAATACGGGGTGCTGTGTGTACATTAATGAGGGAAAAACATGAACTTAAATTATTTTAACAAATGACTGCAATATAACAAAGAGTGAAAATTTTAAGGGGGTCTGAATACTTTCCGTCCCCACTGTATATGCTACGCTGAATGCAGAATATATATATATATATATAATATAGCTTTTTTTTTTTCTCAAACAATAGGTGCTGGAACTCAACCACGACCCCCCCCCAAAACCCCTCCCCCACACACACCCTCCAAACCACATCAAATAGTGGGTGTGGTCATATTTCACAAACAGTAGAACGGTCTTAAAGGGGCATTAAATATCAGGATTACATTACATACAGAGTGAGGGTTCATAGGGGTTACACGCAGAATGCAGAGCTATCACTTGTAAACACAGAAACCAGACTTTTGTGTTTACAAGTAATTGTGGTGAGCAGGCATCAAAGGGTCTGAGCCAAATGCCAAATCCGATTGTGAATCAAATTCAGCTTAGTAGTGGATCGGCAAATGAATCAGAGGAAGAATGGATCCCTCCTAAAAGGTCACGGTGCACTGGAAACCAGGCAGCCACCAGCAATATACCCCAGAATCAAATTCCCAGACCCAGTACCAGTGCTGCCGCCAGCGATAGACTCCAAGAACAAAGGCCCAATACTAGAGCTCCCGCCAGAGATAGACCCCAAAACCATAGGCCCACTACCAGTGCTGCCACCAGCAAAAGACCACAAGAAATGCCCAGTACCAGCACTGCCGCAGCATCATGCCCAAATGCCAGCACAGGAACTTCAAATCCACCAACTACCAGCACTGGAGTGCCACGTTCCCCAAGAGTCAGGGCCGCTACACATCTTCCAGCTGGTCTTGCCAATCCAACATGGCTGCCTTCTGACTCAGGATCATCAAGAATCCCCCCCAGCCAGGTGTGCAGGCCAATACCCCAAATTTTGCTGAAATTGATTGTTTTTATTAATTTTTGCCCGACACTTTGCTGCAATTCATCCTGGTCCAGACCAATTTATATGCCCAGCAGCATATTGCCAACAACCTCCAATCATCATACGCCCGTCCGTTTGAGTGGAAGGATTTGACTCTGGAGGAGTTCAAAGTGTTTATGGGCCTCACCATAAACATGGGGCTTACAAAGAAAATGAAGCACATGCCTATTGGTCCACCAACCCCATCCACCACATGACCATTTATTCTTCCGTAATGTCCAGGTCCCGATACGAGATAATGCGTTTTTTTCATTTCAATGACAACACCCAGTGCCCTCCCCACAATCCAAATTATGATAAATTATATAAAATTTGCCCACTTATTAATTTCTTTTGCCAAAGATTGGCAGAACTCTATGTCCCTGATCAGCATATATGTGTAGATGAGTCACTGGTACTCTTTTAAGTTCGGCTATGAATAAAGCAAAATATTCCTAGCAAAAGGGCCAAATACAGAGTGAAATTTTATAAGCTTTGCGAGAGAGTCACGGGATATCTGTATGCATTCCGCATATACGAAGGAAGAGATTCCCAGCTCCAGCACCCTGAGTGCCGGCCTACATGGGCACAACTGGTAAAATTGTATGGGACCTGGCATACCCACTGCTGAAGAAAGGTTACCACATATACCTGGATAACGTCTACACCAGCCTGCCCCTTTTCAAACACCTATACCTCGCAGAAACCCTGGCCTGTGGAACCTCCAGAAAGAATAAGGAGGGCTTCCCACAAGCGATAGTGAATAAGAAATTGCGTAGGGGAGAAAGAGAAACTTTGAGATGCAATGAAGTGCTGGCCTTGAGGTGGAAGGATACCAGGAATGTGTACATGATGTCCACCATCCGTGATGACACTACAATTGAAGTTCAGAGAAGTCGAGGTCCCATTGAAAAGCAAACATGTGTACAAGATTACAATCTATACATAGGGGGGTGGATTTCAATGACCAAATTCTTCAGCTCTATTTATCAATAAGGAGGTCCCGTTTCTGGTACAAGAAAGTAACAATCTAATTTATTTGGCTGTTTATAATGCCTACATAATTCACACCAAATCCACGGAAAGCCCTGCCCACTTCCTAAAATTCATCAAAGAAGTTGTCACGTCCCTCATCTACCATCAAAGACCCCCACAGAAACCTTTGCTCTGATGCTGTTAGCCGAATTCATGAACGCCACTTCCCGGACAACATTCCACCATCTGAAGCAGGCCAAAGACTCCAAAAAAAATGTTGAATATGCAGCAAAAGAGGATTTCGAACAGATAGCAGCTACCATTTTCCCCAGTGTCCCTCCGAACCCAGCCATTGCATTGGTGAATGCTTCAGACTATATCACACATCCCTAAAATATTAGCCCATATTCTTAACCATTTCCGCATTTTTATCAGTGTGCTGACCATTTCCCATGCTTTCTCAAATAACCATGCCACTGCCTTCCATGTGAACTGACCCTGGCCTGTTTTTTGACTATACCTCTGCTAACCGTTTGGACTGCTTCCATGTGAACTGACCCTGGACTGTTTTATGGACTCTGCTTTTGCCTACCACTTGGACTAATCTGTTGCCCTGCTACTGTAGTACACAGGGGTCTCACATGTGAGGGGCTCCAGAAATGTTTTACCGGATGGAAAAAATGATTTTTTTGTTGTCTCCGGGTTTCGTAATTTCTGGATTAAGGTCTAGAGTCTGGAGGCTTCATAGATATTTGGGTGAGTGAAGTCTCTACCCCTGTGCCCCTGTACACAGGTATTACCTGATTGCGGCGCTCAGCCTGCCGCTGACTTACTGCCATCATGCCTCTGCCTGCGGCATAAACTGACCACACCTCTGCCTGCTACCTGGACTATGGAAATAATTAGCTGTAGCAAGAGGCAGTATGTTTATGAAGGGCTGGAGAGTGGTACAATAATGAGTGTGTCAGGTCACCTTGAGGCTAGGTGACAGATGCACTCTGTAGGTGTCGGAAGTGCACCGCTAAGGTAGTGGACCCTAGGACTGACTGCTGCGGATTGAACCCTGGGAGGTTCAGGAAGCAGGTCTACTGGATCACTGACACAGATCCCACTGGAAGCTAGAGCATATATTCCCCAGTGCACGGAGTCTAAGAGCCAGCAGGTGTTCACCAGAGCCTCTAGTGGTGAGGATGGACTGCGCTGCAGTCTGGCTCCAGGTCGCGGCCCCCAGGGTTTCACAGCTTACGCTCATGGTAGATTACAGGAGAAGAGGAAGGAGGCAGCAGGCTGGAACAACAAGGAAAGTAAGGGACAAGCCAAGGTCGGGGCCACAAGCAGACAAGGACAACACACCAAGGTTCAGGGTCACAGGCAAACAGGGATGGTCGGGGACACGCCAAAGGTCAGGGTCACGAGCAGACAGGAATAGTTAAGAACAGGCCAAAGTCGGTAACTGGAATCAGACATAGGAAACACAGCAAGTGCACACGGAGGCTAACACACAATGGTTGATCAGCACTGCTGGCTTGCAGTGCACAGGTTAATATAGGGTTCCCTGATAGGACCTGGGGTGGGGCCATGCTTAGAGGAGAGGTTATAAAACCAGTCAGGTGAAAGGCAGCTGGTCTTTAGAGATGAACACATGGAGACAGGTAAGCTGACAGAGAAACTCTATTGCACATATCAATGACAGAGTGCAGGCAGGTAACAGTGTACCAGGATCAATATTATGGCTGTGCTGGCTGTCTCTGCCTGCAAAATTTCTATGGACAAATGCTTTGGCTGTGCTGATGATATCCTTGTGCTGACTATAGACAATATTCCTGCCTGCTGCCTGGATAATTACTATTGTTGTTGCTAAGCATATCCCTGCCTGCTGCCTGGACCAATTCTCTCCTCTGGGGACACTACTAAAACTACAGGTAATACATTTATTTTTTACCCTTTCCTTTGTAGAATTTATTTTGGAGAGTAATTTTTGATATGTAAATGCCATGTGTTAGAAATATGAAGGGCCTTCAAAAATGATAGGTTGTCAGGAAATTAAATGTGTTATTTATGCTTGTAGAATGCCAGAAGGTGCTACTGGTGGGCCTCTGTATGTGACCAGGCTGTGTAAAAGTCTCACCTATGTGATATTGCCATACTCAGGAGGATTAGCAGAATGTATTTTAGGGATGTCATGTTTGCTATGTATATGCTATGTGTTGGAAATATCTTAAAAATGGACAACTTTGTAGAAAAAAAAATGCGTTTTCATTTTTTTTCCACATTTTCCAAAAACTTCTGGAAAAAAAAATGAACCATTCAAAAGACTCATTGTGCCTCATAGATTATACATTGGGGAGTCTGCTTTCCAAAATGGGGTTATTTTGTGGGTATGTTATTGTCTCAAGAAATGAGATAGGTCTTCAGTACATCAGGTGTGATCTAGTGTGATCAATTTTCAATGATTGGCACCATAGCTTGTAGACTCTATAACTTTCACAAAGACCAAATAATATACACTAATTAGGGTTATTTTTACCAAAGATAGTTAGGCGTATACATTTTGGCCAAAATTTATGAAGAAAAATTACTATTATTATTTGCGACATTTTATGACAGAAACAAAGAAAATGGCATTTTTTTCACCAAATGTTCAGGTTTTTTGTATATATATATATATAGCACAAAAATAAAAAAGAACCCACTAGTGATTAAATACCACCAAAAGAAAGCTCTATTTGTGTGAAAAAAGGACACAAATTTAATTTGAGTACAGTGTTGCATGACTAATTGTCATTCAAAGTGTGAGAGCGCTGAAAGCTGAAAATTGATCTGGGCAGGAAGGGGTTGAAAGTGCCCTGTAGGCAACTCAACTGTATGAAAAGTACTCACAAGCACAAGAGGTGCAGTTTTTTTAACATAGATAAAAAAATATGTTTGTTAACCACTTACAGACCAGCAGATTTTCCCCCTAATGACCAGGCCATTTTTTTCTATACGCCACTGCATCGCTTTAACTGAAAATTGTGCGGTTGAGGGGCAGGAGGCGGAGCCTAGCAGAGCAGACATGCATTGTTAGAGCTCCACACCGCTGAGGAGAGAAGAGAAGGACAAAGCGGAGCCTGCAGGCTCAAAAGGTATCCATTTGAACCTTTTTGCCCCAGGGAACAAACTGTGAAAGTTTGGGCAGGAAATATGGTACTGGGAGGAAACCGTGGCAGAAATAAAAATCACCTCACAAAGAGCTCACAGGCACTCACTGCAGCTGAAGCAGCTCCAGTCACCTCACAATATACAGCATCAGCGCGCTCTTACAGACAGAAAATGTCACAGCAAGACTCTCCATTTGAGTCAGATACAGAACAAATCCTCTCACAAACTTCTCCACAAGCCTCCTCAGTATCCCCAGTAATATTATTACAATTTGAAAAGATGCTTCATAAGGCTTTAAAACAAACCTCAGACCAAATAACAAACAGCCTAACCAAAGAAATAAGAGAGCTGGGAAACCGCACCGCAGCCTTAGAAATAAAAATGGATGAAATTGAAATTACAACCCAAGAAAATATAACAGAATTGGAACAATTAAAAAAAGAGAATTTAATACTTCAAACTAAGCTTGAAGATTACGAAAATAGAGCCAGACGTTCAAACTTGCGCATAAGGGGAATACCTGAAACTGTGACAGACCTGCAATCTACTATTGCTGCTCTATTACAAGAACTAAAGCCAGATATCCCTATTGAACGTTTAGAACTGGACAGAGTACACAGAGCCCTCACAGCCAAAAAGAAAGATGGACCCCCACGTGATATAATCACAAAATTTCATTATTACAGAACGAAAGAACAAATACTAATTGCTGCAAGAGAAAAAAAGGAACTTAATTTTCAAGGACACAATTATCAAATTTTTGCTGACCTATCCCAACTTACTGTTACTAAAAGACGATCCATGAAACCCCAACTAATGGAACTGCAACGCCACAACATTATGTATCAATGGGGCTTCCCCTTTTCAGTCAGATTTAACTACCAAGGTACAATTTACAGAAGCAGATCAGCAGATGAACTACAACAAACCCTTTTAAAATTAAATCTGACAGAACCCACAAGCAGCAACACTCCCACATGCAGAAGAATGACGTCATCTTCACCTTCAGCCAGCACCCAGAAAATTCCAGAACAAAATGGGAATCATCATTCTCACAAAAGAGGCCGTTATGCCACATCATCCATGGACCAAGAAGATTCAATGGACTGACATCCTAATTCCTGATATCTCTTCATTTATTATACTAAGAGATGGTTCTCTATAAAAAACCTATATTTATAACTGAATGTAACTGCATTCTGATAGTCACACACTGTGTGGGATCATGTTACATTCCAGTTATATTTCTTATTACTTCTGATTCATATAGCCTTAGAATATATAAGTGAAATAAGGAAATTCTTGTTCAGTTATATATTATCAGGTAATAACAAGAGATTTATTACTTTTTAGGACAAATATGTTCAATAATCCAGAAGTAATGGAAGCTTTTTCTTTCTTTTCTTAAAACAAATATATTATTACCTAACTAGTTCCTAGAATTATGTTTTTGTTTATTCTAATCTGAAGCAATACAACCTCAATTTTATGAGTTAACATATCTAAACAGTTACATATGAATAAAATATGTAATTGTTTACTCTAAAAGGGTTAAAATCCCAAAATAATTCAAACTATCTTCATCAATACCAAAGTTATTAACAATACCTTTCTAACTGAATTATTTAGCCTAGGGCAAGACTAACCATATACAACCACCCTGGAATAAATAATTTCAACAAAAACTATATTCTGCACTCCAATTAATGAAACATCATTTTGATGTCTTTTGACATAGCACTTCTCTCCTGTAAGCGGAAGATCCGTGTACCCCCATTAGCCCTCCTCATTCTCCCAACCATAATATGTGGGAGTGTGACGAAGGCACTTATTCCCCTGAGAGAGATATTTATTCTCTTTCACGGGTAAATTGTGATTACTTGCAAAAAATAATTTATACAATGTATCATCTAATCTCATATGTTTTTTGTTTACTCTTTACTCCAGAATTCACTGGTTTCTTTTCTATCTATTCATCTCTTCAGTCCACACAGGTTGATCTGCGCAGTCAGCTCTACATAACAAAAAGTAAGTCAAAACTATTTGATCTATTGCCATGGCACCACTGAATATACTTTCCCTGAATGTTCAGGGAATAAATGTCCCTCAAAAAAGGACCAAAGCCTTCCGTACTTTCCATAACAAGAAGGCTCACATAGTATGCCTCCAAGAAACACACTTCACCAAAGATTCTACTCCAAAATATATTTCTCCTTTTTATCAACAAATTTACACGACTTCTGCCTGTACCAAGCAAAGGGGAACTCTAATTGCATTTCACCGATCCACACCATTCACCTTATCATCAGAAATTAAAGACCCAGAAGGTAGATACCTGATACTCATGGGTTATATAATGGATACAGCAATCACGGCGATTTCCTACTACGCTCCTAACAAACAACCTACACCATTCCTCTCACATATATTACAAGTGATTAATACACACAAAATAGGAACAGTGATAATGTGTGGGAATTCGAACCAGGTCCTCCTCCCATTTCTAGATAAATCACCTTTTACACCATCCAAAATAACCTCTAGATTACCTTTTTCTCAACTTCTTTCCAAATACAATCTGGTAGATTCATGGAGAGAAAGTAACCCAATGAAAAAGAAAATCACTTATTTCTCGCACCCTCATCAAACCTTCACCAGAATAGATCATATTTTTCTAACAATAGGAATGATACCAGAAATTATTGCATCAGATATAATTCCGATTCCGTGGTCTGACCATAATGCAGTATACACTACTATAGCCTCAGCCATACCAAAAGCACATGACCCAACGTGGTACTTACCGGACATAATGCTCAAACACCCACTACATCAGATGGCCATTGAACAAGCTTTAAAGGAATACATATCAATTAATAACACAACAGACATCTCCCCAATAACACTGTGGGAAGCTCATAAGCCTGTCTTGCGTGGTACAATACAAAGACAAATGGCACTATTTAAACGGGAACGCAAAAATCTAGCAAAAAAACTAGAACTCAATTTTAATGCAGCCTACATATCATTTCAAGATAATCCATCTCAGAGTACAAAATCTCATCTGGAAAAATCTAGATTGGAATACGATCTATTTCTCACTGAGTCAGTTGATAAATCCCTCAAACGCTCCAAACACAATTTCTACATGAATACAAACAAACCAGGTACTGGTTTTTATTTAGCTCGGGCATTAAATTCAACTAACAAATCTTTCAAACCAATACGTTTGAAATTATCAAAAAATGTTTACACTTGTAATCCAGTTAAAATAGTCCATAAATTTCACTCACATCTCGCAACTTTATACAAGACAAACAATGAATTTAATCCTACAGAAGCTGAATCCTTCTTCTCAAAAATAACCTTACCTGAGTTATCTCAGAATCAAAAAAGCAGTTTGGATGAGCCTATAACTATAGATGAAGTTGCTAACGCCATAAAAGACCTAAAACTTAACAAAAGACCAGGCCCAGACGGCTACTCGGCTTTATACTATAAAACATTCTCAGAAATACTCTCTCCCATTCTCACTGAAACTTTTAACAAACTTCTAGATAGACATTCTTTTCGGCAAGAAACACTAATGGCAATTGTTTGTATGATCCCAAAACCCCTTTCTGATGATACTTCCTGTGTGAATTATCGGCCTATCTCTCTGTTAAACCTCGATATTAAATTATTAGCAAAAATAATAGCAAAATGCCTTAATAGCATTATAGGAAAATTAATACATAGAGATCAAGTAGGCTTCATGCCAAATAGACAGGCAGGCGATAATATACGCAGGGCAGTGTTATTGGCACATATTGCTAAAAAACGGAAAATCCCTTTATGTTTTCTATCTCTCGATATTAAGAGGGCATTTGACACAGTATCCTGGCAATATATGCAATATTCATTACAAAAATGGGGTTTTGGACCCCACTTTTTAACATGGATCAAAGCATTATATAATAAACCCAAAGCCTATATAAAATATGCTGGATACAAATCTGAAGCCTTTAATATCGAAAGAGGTACCCGACAGGGTTGCCCATTATCTCCCTTATTATTTGCCCTTATACTCGAACCCATGGCCCAATACATCAGAACAAACCAAACTATAACTGGCATTGAAGTAGGAGGTATTACACACAAATTATCTATATTTGCAGACGATATATTACTTTTTCTATAATCACCACAGGTCTCTGGTCCTAACTTAATACCAGCTCTTGATGGATTTGCAGCCCTATCCGGCCTTATGATTAATCCTAAGAAATGCCTAGTGCTTAATATTTCACTCACAAACATGGAATTGATCCCGGCTAGGGCTGCACTCCCATTCACATGGGCAGAAAAATCAATCCCATATCTTGGAATTCATTTAACAGCATCTCATTCTGACTTATTCTCAACCAATTATCCTACTGTATTAAGACAGATCACAAATCTAATAAAACAATGGTCGCAACTTCCTTTATCCTGGATAGGGAAGATTAATGCAATCAAAATGACTATTCTACCCAAATTGCTTTATCTATTCAGAGTCCTCCCTATTCCAATTCCTTCCTATTTTTTGAGAATAGTACAAAAAAGAGCAACTTAGTTTATATGGGGCTCTTCTAAACCACGTATACCTATACACACACTACATCTTCCCAAAAATAAAGGAGGCCTGGGATACCCTAATTTTACTAACTACTACAGAGCAGCACATTTGGCCAGTCTGTCCAAATACCATGCAAAACAGGAAATCCCATTATGGGTATTTATAGAGGCTTCAGAAAATGACCCTCTATTAATATCAAATTTATTATGGCTTGATCCTAAAGACCGCTTTAAAATTCATAATCCCATAACTAAACACTTCTTATCTCTCTGGGATAAACTAAAAACCAAATATCAGTTACAATCTCCACACAATCCTCTCCTTTCTTTTAGCAGAAATCCGGCCTTTTATCCGGCATGGATCTACCCAAATTCTTTTAAAGCTTGGACAACATCAGGCATTCAGACACTAAATGACTTCATAGCATCTAAATCATTCCTTTCATTCCCATCGCTTAGAGAAAAATATGATCTACCAAACTCTGAGATATTTAGATATCTCCAAATCAAAAATTTCTATACACCATTCCTAAAGGGGGATACACCATTATCCCAATTATCCATTTTTGAATCAATCTGTACAAAAGATCCATTTGCTAAAGGTACAATTTCATCACTTTATAATCAATTATATGGAGTAGCAAATCTTAATAGACCCTCTTACGTTCAGAGGTGGGAGGAGGACCTGGGACGAACTTTAGAAGACACGGACTGGTCTAATATATGGCTCACATCTAAGTCATCTTCACCCAACATCTTAGCACTGGAGACAAATTATAAAGTCCTAACTCGCTGGTACCTTGTACCCGCTAGAGTGGCAAAATATTCACCTAATACCTCAGCTCTTTGTTTTTGAGGATGCCCAGAAATAGGCACATATTTACACATATGGTGGACGTGCCCAGTAATCCAAACCTTCTGGAAGGAAGTCTTCGTGATTGCATCTAAAATATTTAAAAAAATAATACAACCAGATCCATATTTAACTTTACTTAATCTAAAACCGGAATGGTTAACACTCTCTCAATTCAAACTTATGATCCAACTAATAACGGCTGCAAAACAAACAGTGGCCAAGGCATGGAAATCTCCTACATTGGTACTAGCAGAAACAATTCACAGAATGAATAATACAATGTCCCATGCTAAGATGGTAGCCATCGATCAAAATCAAATTCCAAAATTTGAAAAACTTTGGCATCCTTGGATAAAACAACAGTTCCTGTCAAATTTCAATGACTCTGTCCTGTTGCCATGGTAACAGATGAAATGACTTACAGAGACACCCATTCTAAGGCTTCAAAGAGAACTAAAAAGAATAATAAACTGACGAGCGGGACAACCTTGTGGACCATACCTCTACCTTTCAACCCTTTTTCTTCTTTCTCTTTCCTTTTCTCCACCTTACGATTAAAGCTCATTATCAGAATTTATTTGACCTATATACACTCTACTTGTAAACAATATGTATAGTAGGTATAAATCATTTAAATGCCTACAAAAGTAACTAAGGAAATGATATATATCTTTAATTTAGGTTTACGTGAACCCAATGTTTAATATTTGAAATTTCATGATATTTACCTATATAAACCCTACTGTAAAACAATGAGCTTACTTTATAGATCCTTGTAAACTTACTTTATGTATCTTTATAACATTGTATACTCAATAAACTTCTTTTGACAAGGAAAATTGTGCGGTCATGCGACGTTGTACCCAAAAAAAAATTGACGTACTTTTTTCCCACAAATAGAGCTTTCTTTTGGTGGTATTTGATCCCTTCTGCGGTTTTATTTTTTGCGCTGTAAAAAAAGAGCGAAAATTTTGAAAAAAGGAACAAAACAATATTTTTTACTTTTTGCTATATTAAATATACTGTAAATACAAAAAATAATAAATATATAAATGAAAAAAAATTAAAACATTTCTTCATCAGTTTAGGCCAATATGTATTCTTCTACATATTTTTGGTAAAAAATGCACAATAGGCGTTTATTGATTGGTTTGAGCAAAAGTTATAGCGTCTACAAAATAGGGGTTAGATTTATGACATTTTTATTATTTTTTACATTTTTTTTACTAGTTATGGCGGTGATCAGTGACTTTTAGCGGGACTGCAGCGGACAGATCGGACACTTTTGACACTTTTGACACTTTTTTGGGACCATTCATATTTATATAGCGATCGGTGCTATAAAAATGCACTGATTACTGTGTAAATGTCACTGGTTAACACTAGGGGGTGATCAAGGGGTTAAATGTGTTCCCCTTGGAGGTGCTTCTAACTGTGGGGGATGGGACTGACTGGAGGAGGAGAGAGATCTCTGTTCCTAATCACTAGGAACAGCAAATCTCTCTCTTCTTCCCTGTCAGAACAGCCACTCTGGCTCTCTTTTAATCAATACCCGAAGGGCCTGGTATTGATTTTAGTGGACCATGTCAAAAATATAAAAAAAAAAATGTCATGAAGTTCCCCCAGAAATCTATACCAGGCCCTTATCTGAGCATACTGCCTAGCACAATGAATGCCACCCACCGACCTGCACATACAAACCTTGTAGCGGCAGAAAAAAAGTAAAAAGAAAGTACCGCATTCGGCAGGGATGAAATGGTCATGAAAAATCTGCATGAGGAGAGAAGCGATGTGATTAATGGCTGTTTGAATGGAATGTGTTAGAAGCATATAAAAAGGGACTAGGAAAAGTGATTAATGCAAACATTCAAAATAACAAATTTGTGTGCTGTGAAAGGTTATATAATACCAAGTAGAGCTGACAGTGGGTTCATCCCTGATCAATATCTGAATGATTATGTATGTTCACTTAGGGAAGCCACCAGCCCACATAGCTTATTAGTAACAGGGTCTGTGGTGCATTGTAGAGAGTGTAATATGGTACATGCTCAGAAAGTAGTAGATAGCATGGTGTGTAATAATGTGTATGCGTAACAGAATTCATTCCATGGTGTGCTTGGTGTAATAGAGTACATAATGTGGTGTGCTGGGCTTATTGCAGGATGCAATATGAGGTGTACTGTATGGTTTCAGCTTTCTCTTCTGCATGACCTCAGTCTAATCTTGGCCTGAAATCTGTCCATTTGATAGCTGGCCTGAAGGGGTTGAACAAATGTGGAGGCATGAAATATTACACACTGACCGGTTATTATGCAACTAGGAGCATATTTGCTTTTATCCGTATAAATATTTAAAGACCGTGCTACACCACATATGAACATAAAAACAGGATCTATATTTATTGGTCAGGTATTCAACTTTATGGATATATACGGAGTTGAAAGTCTGAGTGTTAGCTGCAGTCCAAAGTAAGAGGTAAAAAAAAAAAAACGTTCATGAAGGTGCTATGAGCAAGTCATTAATATATTACTCCCAACAGGTGGAAAATCACTACATCCGATATTACACCCGATATTCCATGGGGAAAGGGAGGAAAACATCCAAAGATGATTGTACCACTACTAGTGACAAACACCACCACTAGCTTCTCACCTTAGGGTTTTGACCTACTTAATATTTTTGTCAAAATTCACTTTTTGCCCATATAGGGGGTGTTGATTCTGCTCTGGTATACTTGGACTTATCCTCTTGGCTTTATTCCATATATCACCACATGCACCTCTTGCCTTTTGATAGGGTAAGGTTCCTCTCAGTGTGGGTAAACCTCCTTTAGCTGTATAAAACAAGGTTTCTGTATATGTGATGTCACTCCTCCTTCTGGCTAAATTTCAAAGTTCTCTGACTTCCTGTTTCCTTTCTTTTCCAGTCCTAATACTACATGTCCCATAACAAGGCTAAAACAATCATGGGACATGTAGTATCAGGACTGGAAAAGGAATACTGGACTGGAAAGCAATACTCTCTGGGTAATCAATTCTGCTCTGAAGTAAAAGTTGTTTTTTCCACTACATCCTTTGGTTACTGATTCTTAATGAGATTAACTAATTGTTTTTAATCAGCTGGTAAACTCCGTAGGCAACAAGTGAATGAGAGGGATGTGTGTCAGCAGTGGCTTTTTCTTCTTTTGGCAGGTTGTCGGCTGTCGGGCATCATGACTGATGTGGATATGCATCACTGGATGACATAATTAATAATTGATTTACATTGAGGAATATTTTTGGAGATTTTGTTTTTAAAAAGGCTTGTCAAATGTTTGGATGTCTTTATTTCTAGCTTGCATCTTTTTTTTTTGTGAATGAGTATAATGTACCTCATACTCATTCAGTTTGGAGGGGCTGTATCTGGGTGTTCTTTAATGTTAAAGCAGGCTTCCAGATTCCAATAATCCCCCCCTCCCATAAACCCCTTATCAACTTGGGGACAATGTGATTTGCCAGGGGTGGGCCCCCATGTTGAGGGTATGTAGCCTGGTATGGTTCGGGAGGCACACACTTGTCCCCCTGGTCTGGTATGGGTTTTAAGAGGACCTCACATTTCTTTTGATTTTGTTTTTTGTGTGAGCGACCCCCTGAAAAGCCATTTATAACAGCTTGCTTACCATTGTGGTCTCTGTGATCAATCACATAGTTACATAGTAGGTGAGATTGAAAAAAGACATCAAGTCCATCAAGCCCAACCTATGTGTATGATTATTTGTCAGTATTACATTGTATATCCCTGTATGTTGTGGTTGTTCAGGTGCTTATCTAATAGTTTCTTGAAACTATCAATGCTCCTTGCTTAGACCACCGCCTGTGGAAGGGAATCCCATATCCTTGCCGCTCTTACAGTAAAGAACACTCTATGTAGTTTAAGGTTAAACCTCTTTTCTTCTAATTTTAATGAGTGACCACAAGTCTTGTTAAACTCCCTTCTGCGAAAAAGTTTTATCCCTATTGTGGGGTCACCAGTATAGTATTTGTATATTGAAATCATATCACCTCTCAAGTGTCTCTTCTCCAGAGAGAATAAGTTCAGTGCTCGCAACCTTTCCTCATAACTAATGTCCTCCAGACCCTTTATTAGCTTTGTTGCCCTTCTTTGTACTCGCTTGATTTCCAGTACATCCTTCCTGAGGACTGGTGCTCAGAATTGGACAGCATACTCTAGGTGCGGCCCGACCAGAGTCTTGTAGAGCGGGAGAATTATCATTTTCTCGCTGAAGTTGATCCCCTTTTTAATGCATGCCAATATTCTGTTTGCTTTGTTAGCAGCCGTTTGGCATTGCCTGCCATTGCTGAGCCTATCATCTACTAGGACCCCTTAAGGTCCTTTTCCATCCTAGATTCCCCCAGAGTTTCTTCCCCCAGTCTATAGATTGCATTCATATTTTTGCCACCCAACTGCATTATTTTACATTTTTCTACATTAAACCTCATTTGCCATGTAGTTGCCCACCCCATTCATTTGTTCAGATATTTTTGCAAGGTTTCCACATCCTGCGGAGAAGTTATTGCCCTGCTTAGCTTAGTATCGTCTGCAAATACAGAGATTGAACTGTTTACCTCATCCTCCAGGTCGTTTTTAACAAATTAAATAAGATTAGTCCCAGCACAGAACCCTGGGGGACCCCACTACCCACCCCTGACCATTCAGAGTACTCCCCATTTATCACCACCCTCTGAACTCGCCCTTGTAACCAGTTTTCAATCCATGTACTCACCCTATGGTCCAAGCCAATGGACCTTATTTTGTACAGTAAACGTTTATGGGGAACTGTGTCAAATGCTTTTGCAAAATCCAGATACACCATGTCTATGGGCCATCCTTTGTCTAGATGGCAACTCAATGCACCCTTACATTTCTTGTTGCATTCTTTATAATGTCTGAATGCAGATGATGATCCCTCAACCTTGTATTTTTTGAAGGCCTTCTCCTTTGCTTTTATATGCATTTTTACATTGGAGTTAAGCCATCCAGGACTTTTGTTCGCTCTTTTAAATTTATTACCCAATGTGATGCATTGGCTAATGCCCTTATTTAATATGCTCTTAAAGAAAACCCATCTCTCCTCTGTGTTCTTTATTCCTAAGATTTTATCCCAATTTATGCCTTCTAGCAAGGTTCGTAGTTTAGGGATGTTGGCTCTTTTGAAATTCAGTGTCTTTGTATTCCCACATCACAGTTATCACATAGTACAGGGACATTCACAGTGGTCCTGTACCATGTGATAGCTGTAGCCAATCACAGCAATCACAACAGTAAGCAAACTGTCATGAATGAAAGCCATTCATGACAGTTAAAATGAATGCTGTTACAGTGATCATCACTGCCACAAGCAATCACAGAAAAAAAAATCCTGATCACCTTCCCAGAGTAGTGTAGTGTGGCTATGGTGACACTGGACTACTCTAGTGACAATATGTAAAAAAAAAATTATAAAAAAGAATAAAGGGGCGTGGCTTGGACGGGACCCAAAATGGCTGCTTGAGAAGATAGCTCCAGCACACTGAGGATGAAAGACGCTATATTTGGGGCTTTAGAGTCTTTCACTCGCGATGGGAAAGCCCAACAGAAGCACCTCAACACCCCGCACACAGAAAGATCCCGCGACGCAGCTCAGTGGGAACATTCCAGAGCTTTTTAGGACCCGCCAATCGGCTCAACACAAGGTGATGCAGGCCTCACAGGCATCACAGGCCTCATCCCCAGCCTCGCATAGAAGCACCACGGACTCACTGATGGACGGCGACAGCTCCAATACTGCGCACCCAAGCCTCCTGGACCTGCAGGGAGACTTACAAAAGGTCGCCCTGGATATTAAGCATACCATGATGATGGCAATATCCGATCTGAAAGCGGACATCCACACAATGAACCATCGAATAGCTGAAGTGGAAGAAAATTCCAGGACACAGGCGACTGCGATCAGGCAAGTACAGAAGACCTATGATCTCCACCTACCACATATCTTTGAACTTCATAGGCAAGTGGAAGACTTAGACAATAGGGGCCGCAGACATAACATCAGGATGAGGGGGGTGCTGGAGGGAATCGATCAGGCAGCATTACCAAACACAGTGTGCGCCATCTTTAATGATTTGCTCGATCGTCCAGCCAATTCCCCAATAGAGATGGAACGCTTACATTGCGCTTTAAACCCCCCCGGTGACTCTGGACCACCCAGAGACATTGTCTGCTGCATTGTTAACTTCCCCCTCAAAGAAGAAATTCTTAGGAAGGCAAGGGACAGAGGCCGCATATTGTTTAATGGTGCAGAGGTTATATTATTTCAAGACCTGTCTCAGATCACACTACAGAACAGACGCACCCTACGCCCCCTGCTGGAAATTCTTTGCACACGCAACATCCAATACAGATGGAAGTTTCCATTTTGCCTTTCAGCTTCTTCCAGGGGTCGCACAGCACTCCTCTGAACCCCAGAAGATTTACCCACCTTTTGTGAACAACTTGATATTCCTCCGGTGGAACTCCCCGAATGGCATTCTTTTTACTTTCCCACGGAACCATGGAAACCAGTCTCTCACAACTCCTCACCTAAAGCCCAGGGACATGGTTCCAGATGCCGCAGACTGGATCCTACATCACCAGGAGACGGATTTTCACGCCAAGACCTGCCTGCACGCAGACCGGGACCAGCAGACACTCCACATCGAGGTCACCCTGGGGTTTAGTACACCTATGAGTCGAGCCATGCTAAGCATATAGAAACTGAACTGTCCTTTGTTATTGCATGATTTAACTTGACCTTCCTCCCCTGTTTCCTTCTTTTTTTTTGTTCAGTTTCTATTGAAGACATTTCTTATACAGGTACTGCTCTCTCCCACCTGAATTTGCTTCCTCTCCATGAGGGACGCTATCCTGGCTTATTACTGCCCTGTGGGTTTACATTAAGATCCCCCACAATCTCACCATCTCATACAACCTTTGCTTAACAGCTTAAATGGCAGTTCCCATAGGACTGTAACTTTGATGCCATGCCTGACCTTTGCACACCCCCCTCCCTTTTTTCCCCCGTACTCTTGTTTTTTTTTTTTTGTGCTTTATGGTCTATACGCTTACATTAATTAATGTTGTTCACACATTTTGATGGACAAATTGAGAGGGGACGGAGCCCTTGCCGACCAGAGGTATGCATCTCGCTCATAAAACCTCTAACCTGAACTCTGCAACATGAAAGGTCATACGTTAAAGATAGACCGCGCTAAGCGTTAGCTTATATGTGATAAACATAATGACCCTCCCAGCTTGGGCCGAGTCCTCTCCCGTACAATTTGCCTACTCATATGTATTTACTGTATATTTAAACGTACTGTCAATGTTAAGAGTTAACTTATCACATATCAGCCGCCCTCTTTAGATGACACGGACTGGCTCACGTCCTTGACATAAGAGACCTGTGATACCCTCATAGGAGATTAGTTACATGGCCAACGTTTATGCCTCTCCCATACCAACTTAACCAGACAATATTGATGCACACCATACTCCCACCCACCCAATTCTTGCCTTGATATAAAATGAGAACAATACTATTGCCGCCTCAACCACAGCTTATACCCAGACTTCAGAGGGGTGGGGAAGATCTACACTACACTATCATATCTGATATACAAACAACCTTTCTCTCATCGAAACCTATTTTTCCTATATATTGGGGTAGAATAAGTATAGGGAAAACTGTGGTTAGGATATTGAAATGAGGAGATATCATATAGAGCAGGGATATGCAATTAGCGGACCTCCAGCTGTTGCTAAACTACAAGTCCCATCATGCGTCTGCCTCTGGGTGTCACGCTTGTGGCTCTGAGTCTTGCTATGCCTCATGGGACTTGTAGTTTTGCAACAGCTGGAGGTCCGCTAATTGCATATCCCTGATATAGAGCCTTGTAATTCATGACTATAAATGTAACTCCAGCATAGTAAGGGCTAAACCCTCATGGAAAAGATTCTAGAAGATTCTACTGGAATCTACCAGACTCAATGAGCAATAGAGAACCCGGCTAATGCAGTTTGTCTGGAAATCCTACCAACCTCCTTTAAGTTTTTGCTAAACCTTGGGATCACTGTTGCTTTTTGATTTCTTAATAGAATATTTCTGTTTAGTATTCCTGTTTTTTAAAATATTCCTACTTGAAACCTATTTACTGAATACCGCTCTCAAAATCCAGTAATTATGGCACATATGCTCCCCTCTTGTAAGGAAAACATGGGGGAGGGGGAATTCCAAGCGAAGCGTGCTGTACCAGCCCACACCCCCCTAGTTTTATCTGACATAACGAGTCGTTCTCCTTAGTGCTCAACTATCCAATTCTTCGAAGTTTACAGTCCCCACACAGCTGTCCCAACGGACTTTAGCTGACACCCCAGCTCAGTCTCATTAGGTGGAGTGGAGCTTCCACTTTCACCTCTGGTATCCTCATACACACACAATCTGTGTACCATATAATTACTAGGCTCACCCGGCCCACTAGTAGCTAACCTTTTCTATTTTCTCCCCCCTCTCCCTTTTACCCCCATTCTTTCTTTCTTTTTACTACATTCTCTTTGTCTACTCCTCCGCCTCGAGTGGGGGCCGCCACTTCCACACCCCCCCTCGTTGACCACCCACTGAACTATTGCGGCTCTCTCTTGTGCCCGGATCAGTCCTAGGTGGCCTAGACCCTGCTAATCCAAACTCAATTAACCTTACGTACATCTCCCTTCACTCGGAGATGCAGACAAACCCGACATCTCAACATCAACTGACGTTAAAATGCTTATCACTGAATGTAAAGGGTTTAAACCTCCTGGAAAAAAGGTCACAAGTTTTATCAGCTTTGACCAAACACAGAGCCCATTTCCTTCTCCTTCAAGAGACCCATTTTCGTACAAATGCCATACCTAAACTAGCAAATCATGTCTACATGACGGCACTACACGCTACAAATGCAGAAGCTAAAACTAAAGGGGTCTCTATCCTTATTTCCAAACATGCTAACCTTCAACTATCAGAGTCCAAAATAGACCCAGGGGGTAGATATCTCCTTATTAAGGGCATGTATGCATCCAAACCAATTACGCTGGCCAACATATATTGCCCTAGTGAACACCAGCTTTTGTTTTTCAGGAAGGTTTGCGACTTGCTGTACTCTTTCAGTGAGGGCATAGTAGTTTTGGGAGGAGACTTCAACATCCCACTGAACCCACTCCTCGATACCTCCACAGGCGCATCCACCCTTTCTTACCGCACGCTTCGCCAAATCAAAGTACAACTGCAAAACCTGACGTTACATGACACCTGGCGTACCTTATTTCCAATCGATAAAGACTATACCTTTTTCTCTCCTCCACATCAGAAGTACTCCAGAATAGATTTTTCCTATCCCAACCTGACTTAGCCTCTCTTTCTCAAGCCTCCATAGAACCAATGTTTCTGTCCGATCACCACCCAATTACGATGACACTTACCTTCTCAGAATCAATCAAAACATCAAAGTCATGGAGGCTAGATCTCTCCCTTCTAAAAGATCCAGAGATACTGCAACAAATACGGTCTAGAATTCAACTATATTTCAAAGAAAATGCCTCTCCTGACATTACACCCATCACATTATGGGAGGCCCACACATGTGTAATCAGAGGTAAACTTATATCCCTAGCAACTGCCAACAAAAAGAAACATCAGGAACAGATTAAGTCCCTTATTGAAACAATTAATATACTTGAAAAAACACATAAACACTCCACCTCTCTAGCCACACTCCAAGACCTCACACACACTCGCTCCACACTAATAGAGGTACTAGGGAAATGCACCAGGCGATGGTATATCCTTGGACAGAAGGTGTTCTATGAACACGGAAACAAAAGTGGGAGGCTATTAGCTCACACAATTCAGACAGCTAAATCCTTATCAAAGATTCATCAGATTCGTGACAACCATGGAAATATCATCTCTAAAAACACAGATATTGCCAAACAATTTCAAAATTTCAACTCTAAACTCTACAACTTGACACGGGACAGTGCAGGAACTACAAATCCAGACACCCGCTCTGCCAAAATAGACGATTTTCTGTCTCTGTACTGTCCAAAGCCAATTACCGCCCAACAAGCAGAAGCCATGGAAAGCCCTCTCTCTCTAGAGGAACTAAACTTGGCTATAAAACAAATGAAAGTGGGCAAAAGCCCAGGACCTGATGGCCTCCCACTTACATACTACAAATGCTTTACAGAAGAACTGTCACCAACACTTTTAAAGGCATTTAACTCATTGGCAAACCCCCAAACCTCACCAGGTAGATTATTAGAATCTCACGTAAGAGTAATCCCGAAAGAGGGCAAAGACTTGACACAGGTATCCAATTATAGGCCCATAGCTCTACTTAATGTGAACATTAAGCTCTACGCAAATATCCTCACCAATAGACTGCTACCTCTTGTGCCTGGCCTCATCTCATCCGATCAAGTGGGTTTTATCCAGGGTAGGGAGGCCAGGGATAATACTATACGCACTTTGAACCTTCACAACTGGCTCACCTCATCGCATTGCTAGGGATTCCTTTTGTCCCTTGATGTGGAGAAGGAGTTCGACAGGGTGGCCTGGGATTACATGCAGGCAGTTCTAAAAGGAGTAGGCCTCCTACAGCGCATGTATGCACATATTAATGCCTTATATTCTAATCCCTCGGCCAAGGTAAAAGTCAATGGCCTCCTGTCGGACGCCTTCTCTGTTAGCAACGGGACACATCAGGGATGTGTCAACCCAGATATAAAAGGATGCTTCATAGGAAACCGAGAGTATAAAGTTGCGGCCTTTGCTGATGATATTTTATTATCCCTACAAATCCCACGGATGTCCCTACCTAACTTACTAAATGACCTAAAACACTTTGGTGAGCTATCAAACTTGAAAATTAACTATTCTAAATCACATGCCCTAAACGTCTCACTACCCACAATGGAAATGACCCATTGTCAGGAATCTTTCCCGTTCCAATGGAAAAAAGAATCCATTACCTACCTTGGCATCCAAATCACCAGGAAAATAGCAGACTTATATAATAAGAATTTCTGGCCCGCCTTGTCTAAGATCCAATCAGAGCTAAAAGAGTGGACCAACCTAAATGTATCATGGTTCGGCAGATCAGCCTTAATAAAAATGATAGTTGAACAAAAAATCCCCCTAGGATTGGGACTTTAACAGACCCATTAAAGTAAAAAATATTGTTCTAGCACCCACTAGATTGTTCTAGCACCCACCTGGGACTGTTCCAGGATATTGTTCCTTCCGGCATGCAGCCGATGCATAACAGGTTCCCTTGAATGGTTTTTCCTCTAGCTGGCTCGTCTATTACCCGATCTGACATTATTCTTTCAACATATACACTATCCATATTTTGTCGGTCTGGCACAAATGAACATAAAATATCTGATCTGAGGGGCCATGAGTGCTACATGAACATAAGGTCATTCCTAGAGAATCCATACATGTATACATTATTTTCAACTCTCAAATCCCTGATGAAGGTACCAGAGCTACCGGAAACGCGTCGGGTATCGGGGTACATCACCCCTATGAGAACACACTAACGATTGTCATCCTGTAGTTTTTTCTCTGTTCTTTACTATGCCTCCATGCTGTATGGAATGATTTATTTGTTTGATTTTCTTTTCTGATTTTTTAATATACTGTATAATATAGACGCTTTCACATCTTTTTTAAGTAGATCAATAAAACAATATTTTTTACTTGAATGGGTCTGGTGGTCTGTTAAAGTCCCAATCCTAGGGGGATTTTTTGTTCAACTATTTAATACATGGGGATGGGACCACCACACTCCATATTTGTCATGATGGAAGTCCCCCTGCTTGCCCTAATAAAAATGATAGTCCTTCCCCACCTCCTATACCTGATGCAAACAATCCCAATTCATCTCCCACCTTCCTTTTTTACAATGTACAAAAAAGCACGCACTGCCTTTATTTGGAAGAACACTGCTCCATGCATCAAATACTCTCGTCTTACCTGCGCCAAAGATAGAGGCGGAATTGGCCTACCTGATCTCCACAAATACCACTTGGCATGCCACTTAACCAGAATTGTGGACTGGCATGTCCAGAAGTCAAGGAAAGCATGGGTAGCATTAGAAAACCACTTCAATAAAACTCCAACATACATCCTCCCCTTGCTCACACCTAGCAACTGGACCCAAACCCTCAAAATGCACCCCCTCATTCTCCCCTCATTAATGGCCTTCAGACAAGCCATACGACTCTTCAACCTATCCTCACAACCGGGCCCCTTGACCTCCTTGCGGGGTAATCCAGAATTTCTCCCAGGCGAATCTATCTCGTTCTTGCATAGAGAATGGCCACATGAAGAGGTGCTAGCACACCAATTCTTTCATAAGAGATGAATACGCTCATACGAAGACATAGTAGCACTCTCCCAAACTAAGGAATTTCCTTTCTGGACATACAGACAACTGAGACACTTCTTCAGTAACAAATACCCAACCACAACGTGGTGAGGACAACTCTCACCATTCGAATCTCTATTCTCGCGTAACTCCCCCCAAAGACACCTGATATCCTACATTTACACTATGCTTCAAGATGAGTCTGACCAGACAAAAATTAAACCTTCACACAGTTCATGGGAAAAAGACTTACATCTAACCCTCACAGAGGACAATTGGGAAAATATCTATACACACGCACATAAAGGTTCAATGAACGTAGCGATCCAAGAAAATGGATATAAAATAGTAACAAAATGGTACAGGACTCCTGCCCACCTACACAAATTCTCACCCTTAATTTCGAACATCTGTTGGAGATCCAAAAAGGAGGTAGGGTCCATGATCCACATTTGGTGGGAATGCTCCCTGATCCAACCGTTTTGGAAAGAAGTTCATTCCACTATCTCACACGTCACCACCTACAGCTTAAACTACAGTCCAGTCCAATATCTCCTACATCATACAAACCTCCTTAAACAAATCATTGGCCATGCACATGGTCAATGCGGCCAGACTATCTATTCCAACACACTGGCGATCTACTGACATCCCCTCCTTACGGGAGTGGTTGACCAGGGTTGCTAGAATAGAGGAGATGGAAGAACTGATCTATACCTCCCAAGAGCGCCTAACAAAATTTTCTACCATTTGGGCCTGTTGGAAACATTTCCAGACCACGGAACAATACAAAGCTTACTTTCCTACAGCGACTAAGACCACCTAATTTGTGCACTAAGGTTTGCTAATCGGGTGGATTGGGGGGGAGGCACCCACCATCTCTTTTCCCTCCTTCTGTCCCTACCCTAATCTATCCCGCTCTCCCCACTAACTTCCCCATTAACTCCCCCCTCTCTCTATCTCTTTATTTAAGCCTTATTCCCCCTTTAGAGCACCTTTACCAACCAAAAATCCTCTTGAGGAACCCCACCCAAAACAGCTGAATGGCCACCACACCATAGTAGTCAAGACGTTTGCTTCTCCCACCACCCAGGTGGGACCTGTTGATATTGGTCTCATGGGTATTACACCCTTACATTAAGTTACATAAAGTTTCTTGACCTAGCTCGGGTGCCACTTCCCTATCAGGTCAATATATTAGTTGTTCACTTATTGTTTTCTTTCTCCGCATACTAGTAATACTTGACTAAATATGTGTTGCAAAGTTCTACTTACCATGACACACGTTGTATTAACTCACTCTTACTTCTTTGCTGTATAGGAAGTCATGGTGGCACTTTTGTATTTGCTATGTTTCTGTTGCATATTTGTTTACTCCCTGATATGCTCAATAAAAATATTTTGTGAAAAAAAAAGAATACAAATTGTAAAAAAAAAAAGTTTAAAAACATTGTATTTTTTTTTTTACCTACAGTCACCAGTCACCACTACAGCGGTCATTGTGTCACCATAAGGACTTACTTCACATATGCAATGCTCTCTGAAGAGTCATCCATGTTTGTTCAGAGGACATTTAACAGGCAGTGAGGAAGTATTGTATCATGTTCATGATCTCTTATGCCGCGTACACACGAGTGGACTTTACAGCAGACTTGGTCCGGCAGACCAGAGTCCGCCGGACAATCCGATTGTGTGTGGGCTCCCGCAGACTTTTTTTTCCCAAAAGTCAGACGGACCTAGAAATGAAACATGTTTCAAATCTTTCCTTCATAACTCCGCTAGACTCAGTTCCTGATGGAAAGCCCGTTCGTCTGTATGCTGGTCCAACGGACCAGATACGACGCAAGGGCAAGGTACTGCATCTCACGCTCGCTGCAATAGGAAAAAACAAATGTTCCTGTTGCGGCGAGCGTGGGGCATACCAGGCCCTTAGGTCTGGTATGGATTTTAAGGGGAATCCCCTACGCCGAAAAAACGGCATGGGGTCCCCCCAAAGTCCATACCAGACCCCGATCCGAGCACGCAGCCCAGCCGGTCAGGAAAGGAGGTGAGTATGAGCGAGCGCCCCCCTCCTGAGCCGTACCAGGCTGCGTGCCCTCAACATGGGGGGTGGGTGCTTTAGGGGAGGGGGTGCCTTGTGGCCACCCCACCCCAAAGCACCTTGTCCCCATGTTGATGAGGACAAGGGCCAGGTTTGTCGGGGTCTGCAAGCGGGGGGGCTTATCGGAATCTGGGAGCCACCCATCGCTCACTCATCCCCCACCCCCCTTCCTGACCGGCCAGGCTGCATGCTCGGATTGGGGTCTGGTACAGACCTTGGGCGGGACCCCACGCCCTTTTCAGCGTAGGGGTTCCCCTTAAATCCTAAGGGCCTGGTATGCCCCGCGACGGGGCTCGCAAGGTGCCAATCTCGCCAATAAAAGCGGCGAGATTGACTTCCTTTTCTAGTCCCGTCGTACCAGTCGGGAAGACCGGCGGACCTAGTCCGCCGGAAAGTCCGGTCATGTGTAGGCAAGTCTGTCCATTTAGAAAGTCCGGCGGTAGTCCAGCGGGAAGTACATCGCACCTAGTTTCCCAGAAAGTCCGGTCATATTTTTCTGACGGATGTTGACTCAAACTTGTCTTGCATATGCACGGTCACACAAAGTTAGTCGGAAATTGTGAACGTCAAGAACGCGGTGACATACAACATGTATGACAAGCCAAGAAAAATGAAGTTCAATAGCCAGTGCGGCTCTTCAGCTTGATTCTGAGCATGCCTGGAACTTTGTGCATCGGAATTGTGTACACATGATCGAAATTTTTGACAATGGATTTTGTTGTCGGAAAATTTGAGATAAAGATCTCAAATTTTGTGTGACAGAAATTCCGATGGAAAATGTCCGATGGAGCCTACACACGGTCGGAATTTCTGACAAAAATCTCCCATCAAACATTTTCCACCGGAAAATCCGACCGTGTGTATGAGGCATTAGTGACACATTTTATGTGGATGACAGGTGCTTGTTTGATTAAAATATTTTTTGGTTTTACTCACTGTTATTTATTTGCTAACTTTTAGCTAGATATTTCATTACATTTTAGCTGACTAGCAATGTTGCAATTTGCAATCTCTGCCGCAAGCAGATCAAGCATGACAAAACCACCAGCCATTTGGATAACACATGCTTGACAAGGCTTTTACCCTCCCACCACTCAGCCCATTAGCAAGAGCACCTGAAAGCCACATACAAGGGAGACAATTCTTCTCCTCCTCACTCCTCACCTTTCATGTCTACCCCTGCTATATCTCATGACCTCTCAGCAGCCTCCACTGACAGGGATTCTGGTATAGCAAAGGTTGTCACAGGTCTTTGCAACATGTCTCCCAGCAGCACATCACCAGCTGTAATGTATAGCAGGCAAATTTCTCTGCCCAGCTGCTGCAATGAAAAAAAAAGTACACTTCCTGCCACCCACGTGCCCAATGTCTAAATTCCAGCTTGTCCAAATAAAGAAAGCTTGCAATTTAAATATCTTTTTTTTCTAAATGTCAGTTTTGCTGCAGCAGGTTCTTTACACGGTACAGATGCGCCACTTTACAGGCAGACTAAGAGAATACCCAGGCACTATATTTAAAGGAATTTTTCATTTTTATTGTTTCACTTTAAGCATCATTAAAATCACTACTCCTTTAAAAACCATCTTTTTTAAAAGTTTGTTTTGCATTGGTACATGTCCCTCAGGGCAGTACTCGGGCCCCATTTTATTCATCATACCCTTTTTATGGCAAATAATTTGTATATAAGCCTTCAAAATGAGGACTCTTGATTTTTCAAGTTCGAGTCCCATAGAATTTAATAGGGTTCAGGTTTTGGGTCTAAATTTTTGCCAAACGGGGGGGGGGGGGGGGGGGTGTTCAGATAGAGCAGCTCATAATCATGATTAAAAGTTTTTTTTTGAATAATCTGAAACAACAATAGAGAGAAAACAACCAGTGATTGAGTAACAGTACTATTGTTAACATATTTGAGATAGTACATTTATTTTTATGCTTTGGAGGGTATAGGAACCAATATATTTCTGTGGTGGCCAGTGCTTTCCTGTATGCAGTGGTATGCTGGGGAAGCAGGTTTAGGCCTGGTTCACACCTATGCAGATTTGCATTTTGCGTATATCAATACATGCTTTTAGTCCATTGAATTCTATTGAACCAAAAACCAGAAAAAAGTCCCTTGCCCTTTCCATAAAATGTACAGATGTAAAATACATCCATAGGAAACCATGTTAAATGGACTGTAGTGTGTTAATGCAAAAACACACAAAAAAAATGCATAGGTGTGAATCAGGCCTAATGCCACGTACACACGAGCAGACTTTCTGGCATACTTGGTCTGGCGGACCAGAGTCCGCTGAACAATCCGACTGTGTGTAGGCTCCGGCGGACTTTTTCCCAAAAGTCAGCCGGACCTAGATGCGAAACATGTTTTAAATCTTTCCGTCGGACTCAGTTTCTGACGGAAAGTCTGCTCATCTGTGTGCTGGTCTGACGGAAAGCCCGCTCGTCTGTATGCTGGTCCAACGGACCAGATACAAAACAAGGGTAGGGTATTGCATCTCGTACTCGCTGCAATAGGAAAAACAAATTTTCCTATTTCGGCGAGAATGGGGCATACCAGGCCCTTAGGTCTGGTATGGATTTTAAAGGGAACCCCCTACGCCGAAAAAACGGCATGGGGTCCCCCCTAAAATCCATACCAGACCCCCATCTGAGAACGCAGCCTGGCCGGTCAGGCCGCATGCCCTCAACATGGGGGGTGGGTGCTTTGGGGGAGGGGGGCCCTGCAGGGCCCCCCCCCCAAAGCACCTTGTCCCCATGTTGATGAGGACAAGGGCCTCTTCCCGACAACCCTGGCTGTTGGTTGTCGGGGTCTGCAGGCGGGGGGCTTATCGGAATCCAGGAGCCCCCTATAAGAGGGCCCCCAGATCCCGGCCCCCCACCCTATGTGAATGAGTATGGGGTACATGGTACCCCTACCCATACACCTAGGGAAAAAGTGTCAATAATAAAACACACTACACAGGTTTTTAAAATAATTTATTAAACAGCTCCGGGGGGTCTTCCTCCAGCTTCGGGGTCTTCCTCCAACTTTGGGGGTCTTCTTCCAGCTTCGGGGGTCCCTCCGGTTCCTCTTCTCCTGGCGTCCGGTTGGTTCTTCTCCGCTCTCTCTGGCCTCTTCTCCCGGTGTTCCAGTTCTTCTGCCGGCTCCTCCGCTGTCTTCATGCCGCTCTTTTGCCAGTGGAGGTTCGGACTTCTGGGCTTCTTGTCTTCTTCCCTCTTCTCTTCTCCAGATGTTGACACGATGCTATCTCCGGGGGGCATGATCAACATCACTCGGTGACCACGCCTCCTAAAATGTCAGTCCCAGCATGCCCAGGGACTGTGACGTCATTAGGGGGCGGGGTCTCCACCTATATAAGTCACAACGGAGCGCTCAGAGAGCAGTCCAGCCGGAAAGAGCATCGTGTCAACATCTGGAGAAGAGAAGAGGGAAGAAGACAAGAAGCCCAGAAGTCCGGACCTCCGCTGGCAAAACAGCGGCATGAAGACAGCGGAGGAGCCAGCAGAAGAACTGGAACACCGGGAGAAGAGGCCAGAGAGAGCAGAGAAGAACCAACCGGACGCCGGGAGAAGAGGAACGGGAGGGACCCCCGAAGCTGGAAGAAGACCCCCGAAGCCGGAGGAAGACCCCCGAAGCCGGAGGAAGACCCCCCCGGAGCTGTTTAATAAATTATTTTAAAAACCTGTGTAGTGTGTTTTATTATTGACACTTTTTCCCTAGGTGAATGGGCAGGGGTACCATGTACCCCATACTCATTCACATAGGGTGGGGGGCCGGGATCTGGGGGCCCTCTTATAGGTGGCTCCCAGATTCCGATAAGCCCCCCGCCCGCAGACCCTGACAACCAACAGCCAGGGTTGTCGGGAAGAGGCCCTTGTCCTCATTAACATGGGGACAAGGTGCTTTGGGGTGGGGGGGCCCCGCAGGGCGCCCCCTCCCCCAAAGCACCCACCACCCATGTTGAGGGCATGCGGCCTGGTACGGTTCAGGAGGAGGGGCGCTCGCTCGTCCCCACCCCCTTTCCTGACCGGCCAGGCTGCATGCTCGGAGCGGGGTCTGGTATGGATTTTAGGGGGGACTTAAAAAAAAAATAACCCATACCAGACCTAAGGGCCTGGTATGCCCCACGACGGGGCTCGCAAGGTGTCAATCTCGCCAATAAAAGCGGCAAGATTGACTTCCTTTTCTAGTCCTGTCGTACCTGAGTCACGTTCAAAATTAATGGACTTGTCCATGTGTGGGCAAGTCCGTTCATTCTAAAAGTCCGTTGGAAAGACGTGAGGACTTAGCCCGCTGGAAAGTCCGGTCGTGTGTGGGCAAGTCCGTCCATTTTTAAGTGGACCAAGTATGCCAGAAAGTCCGATCGTGTGTACGCGGCATTAGGGTGGCCAACATCAACAGACTCAACAAACTGATTCACAAGGCCAGTGATGTTGTTGGATTGGAGTTGGAGTCTTTAACAACAGTGTTGGAGAGGAGTATGTTGTCAAAGGTATGTTCAATCTTGGGACACTCTTCTCACCCAGTCCACAATATGCTGGTCAGTCTGCCAACAGTGACAGATTGTTACAACCACAACGACACAGGAAACCATTTTTGCCTGTGGCCATAAAACTATATAATTCTTCTCTGTGAGTTCTGGATGTGAGGATTTAATCTGGTTTATGATCTATATTTTATGTAGTTTGGTAGTTGGTAGGGTACAGTAATTATTATTTTGGGTAATGCTAGAGAAAGTGGTGTACTATTTGCATTTTGGTAGTTTGATGTTCTGTTATTTTTCAATTTGTGTTATTTATTCTATGTTGTATTTTAATAGTATGGATTGTTTTCTAGAGTATAGTATTAATTTTGTTTTATTTGGAACTAATTGCTTGTATTGGCAATTTTATTGTCATTGTGTCTTGTTCCATTCATTGTAATCTTGTGTTGCCTTTGTTGATTGTAACTGTATCTTAATAATTTCCCTTTGGGTTAATAAAGTATTCTGAATCTGAATATATAAACTAAAAATGTTGTTGTACATCTTACTGTACAGTTCTTTCCTGTGTGTGCTCAAATTAGACTATGGCAGACAATGTGCTTTGGTACATTCTGTCATAGTCATTATAGTGGAACTGTAATGCCCAACCATTGATGGAGAACGCTTACATGCATAGTAAGTTTTGAAAACAAAGTCATAGGATGTGCTCAGTACAGAGAGAAAAGGCAATACAAGTAAAATCATATAAGCTTAAAGGTTTAAACTTGGGATTCATACATAAATGGTATACGTCGATTTTTAGTATATGATTAAGAGATTAAATCTTTTAAGCCAATCATTTTGTCAGTTAAGAAAATGACTCATAATTGTGCATTTTAAATTCATATTATAGTCCAAATCAAAGATAATCATGTTACTACCCTTAAACTTAATCTCTCTAAAACCGAGCTATTAATATTCCCCCCCGCCCATGCCCCCCTCCATTTACTTTTCCATCAAAATCAACAATGCAACTATCAGTCCCACCCTCACGTCAGGGTACTAGGTGTAATCCTAGACTCTGACTTGTCATTTCAGCCTCAAGTCCAATCGTTGTCAAAAGTTTGTAGAATTCACCTTCGTAACATCTCTAAAATGTGCCCCTTTTTAACAAATGAAACCACCAAGCTCCTCATTCACTTCCTTGTTATCTCTCGCCTTGACTATTGCAACTCCCTTCTCCTTGGCCTGCCTTTCCATAGGCTATCCCCTCTTCAGTCTATCATGAATGCTTCTGCCAGACTTATCCACCTTACCAACCACTCAGTGTCTGCCAACCCTCTCCCTCTCCTCCCAATCCCTACACTGGCTCCCAATCACCCAGCAAATTAAATTCAAAATATTAACCACAACATACAAAGCCATTCACAACTCTGCCCCAAGCTACTTCACCGATCTTGTCTCCAAATATCACTCAAATTGTCCTCTCCGCTCTTCTCAAGACCTCCTATTCTCAATCTCTCTCGTCCCATGCTCGTCTCCAGGATTTCTCCAGAGCCTTTCCCATCCTCTGGAACTCATGACCTCCACCTGTCCAGCTATCCCCTACTCTTGCTACCTTCAGGCGATCCCTGAAAACTCATCTCTTCAGGGAAGCCTATCACGCCTCCAATTAATCTTTTATCACTTCCATCAGCTCATTACCCACAGTTACAACCTTTTGTACCACCTGCCCCACCCTTTTAGATTGTAAGCTCTTCTGAGCAGGGCCCTCTTAATCCTTTTGTATTTTATTGTATTATAACTGTTTTTAGATTAGATGTAGAATATTGTAGAATTCAGGTGGTAGATGGGTAATCAACCTGTAAGAATACTTCACTAGCAGGGATGAGCCGAACACCCCCCTGTTCGGTTCGCACCAGAAGATGCGAACAGGCAAAAAATGTGTGCGAACACCATTAAAGTCTATGGGGCTCGAACATGAATAATCAAAAGTGCTAATTTTAAAGGCTTATATGCAAGTTATTGTCATAAAAAGTGTTTGGGGACCTGGGTCCTGCCTCAGGGGACATGGATCAATGCAAAAAAAAGTTTTAAAAATGGCCATTTTTTCGAGGAGCAGTGATTTTAATAATGCTTAAAGTGAAACAATAAAAGTGTAATATTCCTTTAAATTTCATACCTGGGGGGTGTCTATAGTATGCCTGTAAAGGGGCGCATATTTCCTGTGTTTATAACAGTCTGACAGCAAAATGACATTTCAAAGGAAAAAAAGTCATTTAAAACTACTCGCAGCTATTAATGAATTGTCAGTCCGACAATACACATAAAAGTTCATTGATAAAAATGGCATGGGATTTTCCCACAGGGTCTGGTATGGATATTAAGGGGAACCCCGCGCCAAAATTTTTAAAAAATGGGGTCCCCCTCAAAATCCATATCAGACCCTTATCCGAGCATGCAACCTGGCAGGCCACAGGAAAAGAGGGGGGACGAGAAAGCGCCCCCCCTGCTGAACTGTACCAGGCCACATGCCCTCAACATTGGGAGGGTGCTTTGGGGTAACGGCCCCCCCAAAGCACCTTGTCCCCATGTTGATGAGGACAAGGGCCTCATCCCCACAACCACCGGGTTGTGGGGGTCTGCGGGCGGGGAGCTTATCGGAATCTGGTAGCCCCCTTTAACAAGGGGACCCCCAGATCCTACCCCGTGTGAAATGGTAATAGGGTACAAAAGTACCCCTACCATTTCACAAAAAAAGTGTCAAAAATGTTAAAAATGACAAGAGACGGTTTTTGACAATTCCTTTATTTAAAGTCTTCATCTTTCCATCTTCTTTGGGTCTTCTTCCTTCCTCCTTCCTTCTTCCTTCGGTTTCTTCCTCCATCTTCTTCTTCCTCTGGTTCTTCCTCTGATCCTCTGCTTTTTGCTCCGGTGTTCTCGTCCGGCATCTTCCTCCATGGCGTCTTCTTCCCCGATTCGTTCTTGGGCCGATCCACATCCACAGCTCCCGCTGTGTGACGCTTCTCTTCTTCTGACACTTCTTAAATAATGGAGGGCGGGGCCACCCGGTGACCCAGACCCGTCTGATGCCCGGGGACTTGACGGGGACTTACCTGTGGCTTTCCCCGTGACAAAGACCCAAAGAAGATGGAAAGAAGAAGACTTTAAATAAAGGAATTGACAAAAACTGTCTCTTGTCATTTTTAACATTTTTGACACTTTTTTTTGTGAAATGGTAGAGGTACTTTTGTACCCTATTACCATTTCACACAGAGGGGGTTCTGGAGTCCCCTTGTTAAAGGGGGCTTTCAGATTCCGATAAGCCCCCTGCCCGCAGACCCCCACAACCACCGGCCAAGGGTTGTGGGGATGAGGCCCTTGTCCTCATCAACATGGGGACAAGGTGCTTTGGGGGGGGCGTTACCCCAAAGCACCCTCCCAATGTTGAGGGAATGTGGCCTGGTACAGTTCAGGAGGGGGGCGCTCTCTCATACCCCCCTTCTTTTCCTGCGGCCTGCCAGGTTGTGTGCTCGGATAAAGGTCTGGTATGGATTTTTGGGGGGACGCCACGCCATTTTTTTTTTTACATTTTGGCGCGGGGTTCCCCTTAAAATCCATACCAGACCTGAAGGGTCTGGTATGGATTTTGAGGGGGACCCCCACGCCATATATTTTTTTAAATTTTGGTTCGGGTTTCCCTGTGGGGAAATCCCATGCCGTTTTTATCAATGAACCGACCGACAATTCATTAATAGTTCTAAACACCGGAAACATGCGCCCCTTTACAGGCATACTATAGACACCCCCCAGGTACGAAATTTAAAGGAATATTTCACTTTTATTGTTTCACTTTAAAGCATTATTAAAATCACTGCTCCCGAAAAAACAGACGGTTTTAAAACTTTTTTTTGCATTGATACATGTCCCCTGGGGCAGGACCCGGGTCCCCAAACCCTTTTTATGACAATACCATGCACACAAGCCTTTAAAATTAGCACTTTTGATTTCTCCCATAGACTTTTAAAGGGTGTTCCGCTGCTTTCGAATTTGCTGCGAACACCCCAAATTGTTCGCCGTTTGGCGAACAGGAGAACAGCCGATGTTCGAGTCGAACATGAGTTCAACTCAAACTCGAAGCTCATCCCTATTCACTAGTAACATAGCAAGGCCACCAGTGATCATTAATATGCCTGTTCAGAAATCTGTAATGAGCTATGTGGGCACTGCTGTTAATTCTGAAATGTTGGACTAAGAATCTGAGTAACACTTGCCTTGATGTCAAACATACACATGCTGGAGGAGGAGACAAACACTTTTGACTGCAGCAACTGTCTATAAAAAAAATTGACATTAATCAGCAGCTGAACTGTTTGTGCAAGTTCCATCTGCTATGATGGGCAAATACCTGAACTGTTCAATCTCCTATGATGGTCAAACAACTGAACTGTCTGTACAAATAGGCCAAAGTTCCCTCTGCCATGATGGTAAATTACCTATGAATCTATGACTTGTGATCTGCAATAGTCCTGAGAATAAATTGGACTTTCTATAAGTTCTACAGCATTGCAATTGCTGTGGTGCAGTTGCCATATGATCACCAAATGTCTAATGCCGTGTACACACGGTCGGACTTGCCGAAGGGATAACCTCCATCGGCATTTCTGTCGGAAAAATTTAGAACATGTCCTCTATCTAAGTCCATCGGAAATGCCGACAGAAAAAGTCCGATGGGGCATACACACAGTCGGAATATCTGACCAAAAGCTCCCATCGGACTTTTTCCGACGGAAATTCCGACCGTGTATACGGGGCATACAACTCTAATGTCCATCACCAGATATGGAGGACTTGTACAAGCTTCTATGCTTATGTATCTTGGAAAGGAAAGTTTGGTATTTATATCTGCTCCAATGCTTCTGAACTCTTGAAAAATAACTTTTGTTAGTTCAACATTTTCTGCTTATGTTTTTGAATTTTAACATAGCCAAAAGAGATTTTCTATACAGGTAAATCAGACGGGAATGATTCCCATTTGAGATAAATTTAAGCAGGGGGTGGAAGAATGTAAAACACATTAATTACTTTATTGTTTACCATAACTGGGTGCTTTCTTCCACTGAAATTTGTTTGCCAGGGGGTGGAGTGATGGAGAGATTAACATTTCCTTGATTGTGGCTCACTAATATATAAGAATGCCTCCAAAACCTGGTTAATGGGCGGTTTAAGGATATAGGGATGGTTTTATCTTAACCGACCTAATGGTTTAGGAATGTCATTGTAAACATATGTTATCTTCCTTTAACCACTTCCCACCCACCATATTACAAAATGACGTGCACAAAGTGGTTTAATTATCCTGACTGGACGTCACATGACGTCCGTCAGGATGCGCCGCTATTGAGCGCCTCAGGGGGTGCGCACCACAGGGATTGAAGAGGATGTTTGTCCCTCGGACACAGCACATCCGCGATCAGGGTAATCAGCCAATGAAGCCTGCTTTGATATTAGTATGGGCACCCCTTTAGTCTTTGCAGTAGGGTTCGTGGAGTGGATGGCTGTGTGATAGAGGTTGTTAGCAAGTCTAGGGATAAGGTCTGAGTGGAAATGGGTCTCCTGAAGAAAAAGAAACTGAGCTTTGTGTTTGGTAATAGCGGACATGACCTGCGATCATTTTTCCGGCACATTTAGACCTTTCACGTTAAGCGAGACACACCAACGATAGATGGCTTTGGGACTTTGAGTCTTTCTGCATGGTACAATTGGAGCTAGAGTCAAAGCTGTGAAAAGCATGTTGACTATCCCACTTTTTAGGGGTGCCTTCAGACACAGAGGCGGCTTAACTGAAGAGTGAGCTGATGTAGATAAGTGGTAGGGGGAGCGGGGACTAGGAACAAAGTAGACGGGTAAAAGGGAAAGAGACACACAAAAAAAAAGTGGGTAAAAATCCAAAGAGATACTAGTGGATAGAAGAGGGGGAACTAGAAAGGGAAGAGGCCCAAACAGCACGAAGGAGGAAAAGTAAACTTTTAAGCTTTACAAGTTGTGGAAAGAGGGAAATACCAGAGGTGGGGAC